>NC_141697.1:942826737-943251409 GCF_964263255.1 Lissotriton vulgaris | reverse complement strand
TCAACTCTAGCCCAACAACTTTGGAAATGGGCAATCCCAAAGAACATACATAGTAGCAATACCAAAATCGTTTTTGTTAAACAGTGTAATTTTAAAGAATTTCTTTAGGTTTTCAAACTCCACACTTTGACTGTTTTTCTTGGAAAAGTTTCTATGTTATCCCATGGAGGTAAATAGGGTTATCGGTTTTACGGTAAGTATTTGGTAGTAGGAGTTGAGGGTCTCTGGGTAGACTCGGGGGTCCCCCATGGTCAGGGTGCACCCCTGTTACACCCTCATCGCCACTAGGGTGACCGGGTGCAGAGTGCTGAGGCCCAATGTTATCTAATGGGGGATAGGGGTACTCCGGTTAGTTGATGCTGACGAGCAGGCCACTTGGTTGTGGGAGCAAAGCTCCTGGACTTTAGCTCAGAGGAAACAAAGTATCGCCAAAGGTGCACCCTCAGGGGCACTAGGGCGGCGGGTGCATGGTGCTGTTTCGACGACAGGGGCCTTGTTTGCAATGGGGAACCTCCGATTTGCAAAGGCACTGCAGGCTTGGGGACGAAGAACTTCTGGGTGCGACCACCACTTTGAGAGGGAAGTTGGGGTCGCCGGATCTCGGGTCAGGAACTCTGGCCGTAGCCCGTGGGTGCAGAGTTTTTGCGGTTTCCGGCGGGGCCAGAAGTTGCAGATGAACAAATCTGGTGTTCATGAGAAACAAAGTCTTTGTGGTTGAAGGCAGGCAGGTCCTCCAGGGTTTGAAGTTGCTGGTCGCAGGACACACTGCGATTTCCAGGAGCAGGTTTAAGGTGGAGACAGGCCGGTAGGGCTGGGGCCGTCAGTGGGTGTCTTCCTCTTAGCTTCGGCACAGCTGTTTGGTCCTTCTTTTCTTGCTGCAGGTTCTTGTCTGAGGAAGCAAGGTGCAGGGGTTCCACATAATACTAGATTTGGGGGCGTTACAGGTAGGAACCAATGGGTCTCTTCCCTGGGATTGGGTACACTCCCCACTATGCAGCCAGTGGGAGGGGGGCATGAGTCTGTCCCTGGTTGGTGGAGACCCCCCCTCCCCCCTCCCCCCCCTGTCTTCAAAATGGCAGTGACGGAGAGTTGTGCTTTGCCTCGCCCACCTGAGGGGTGGAGTTTGCAGAGGTGGGCACACCTCTCTTCCTCACTTGTTTTTTCCACTGGTTCTCCCTGCCAAAGTGGGAGTTAGAACCAGTGGACACCAGTTGCCCTACTGATAAAAATGATACTTCACTTGGGCGGGTGGGCAAAGTGCCTGTGCATGTGCCTGTGAAGGGCCAAAACCCTGTAGAGATTGAGGGGGAACCAAGGAGGGTCCAAAAGGGCAGTGAGATATTTTGATTGATAGGCCGGGGGGATGCTGGGTGATAAGTAATTTGTACTCAAGCAGAGAACAGTAGTATTATATACTTAACATCTGTACACTAATTCATGATCTTCCTACAGAAAACTGCTTGTGATGTTTTCCCATGTAAAAGTAGTTTGTTATGGAGCATGGGGAGGGCGGCTGAAGTTGTGAACATGTATGAATTGGAACTGCTCTAGGGAAACCCTTTCCCGCCATCCATAAAGTTGGCTACTTTGGACATGAATATATTTAAGCATTACTTTAACAGACCCCCCAGGATATCGCGATTTCGCGATTTGCCGCGAAATCGGCACTTTCATAAAAATGCCGCGATTTTTACAAAAGTGCCCGCGAAATTGGCACTCTTGTAGGAATCGCGGCATTTTTTCAAAAGCCGCTATATCCTGGGGGCCCACTCACGTTGTTTATTGGGGCGGGCGGGAAGGACACAAAAGAATAACTTTCCGGGCTTAATGGGCCAGCTTAATGGGGCATTAGGCTCACTGTGAAGGGCTTTGAAGTGCCCCTCCCGCGCCTGGGTCTCCGCTGGAGACCCTCCCGGTGACTGGGGCGAGGCCCTGCCCTCTCCCCTGGAGCCGAGGGTCAATAAGTATGGGAAAGAAAGGCCCTGATGGGCGATCAGGGCGAATACTAACTGTGCCCCCCCCAGGCGCAGTGCAGCCACGTCACCGGCGCACACAGTCTCGCTAGACCTTGTGCTGGCGTGTAGTGAGTTCAGTCACTGTCTGCTGAGTCTGACTGCTGGCTGGCTTCGTCACGTCGTCACTGTGACCACCTAAACTTTTCTATCTTGCAATAAACGCCACACTTGAAGTTATTCTATTTATGCTGTCCTTCATTGCAACACTCGTGCAGACTAATTGCCGGCTCGCACCTCTTAAGATAAAACTCGTGTCAGCGCGAAACGGAACATTAGGAGGAGGCCTGGAAAACTGACTGAGGCCTGCGAGACGAGTGCCAGGACCCCTTCTGGAAACGGGAGGAAAGGAAGGGAAGAGAAGGAGAGGAGAGCTGAGGAGGGGAGGGGACAGAATGGGAGGGAGGGAGGAGAAGGAGAGAAGAGAGAGAAGAGTAGAGAGAGGAGAATTGAGGGTAGGGAAGGAGAGCAGGGTAGTGGGAAGGGTAGAGAAGGGGAGGAGAGTACATGAAGGAAGTGGAGCTAAGAAGAGGAGGGGCGGGCTGGGCTGGGGAGGGTGACCGGCAGAGGAGGAGAGGAGAAGAGGGGTAGGGGATGGGAGAGGAGAGGAGAGGAGAGGAAAGGAGGAAGGAAGAGAGAAGGTAGGATGGAAAGGCCAAGTACAGAAAGAAGGGCAGGTTGAGCAGAGAATGAAGGGAGAGATGGAGGTTCAGGAGGTTTTAACAAAAAGTAACCCCTAAACCAGAGCTTTACCACTACATTGTGGACATTCATTTCGTGTAACTGTCAAGCTGTAGGAAAAGGGAATTACTTAAACCCACAATCAAGAGTGTTTCTAGGGAGAAATGCTTAATTAGTATACCTACATTGCTTCATGTTGTTAAATAACGAAAAAAACTAAAATATCTGTGTTTGTTGTAGGAAAAATGGCCAAATAAAATGCCGCAAAATTGCCGCTAAATTTCCATATTTGTGCCGCTAAATTTCCATTTTTGTGCCGCTAAATTTGCTAGCCCATGCCGCTATATCCTGGGGGGTCTGCTTTAAGCACGACTTGGTCAGCAACAAATTGCTTTTAAATGATCATACATTGAGATTATTTTGTGTGACTCGGTATCGAAAAATGTGGGCCTTTTTTTGCAGCTTAAGTAGGACCGAGCGCAGTGGAAGGTACAGTTCTGGCTTTGATCGAGATGGTCGTGACTACCGTGATGATCGTGAATACAGATCCCGTAGAAGAGAATCTGACCACAGGAGGTCAAGTGATGAAAGACGGAGTGATAGATATGACGATTACCGTGATTATGACAGCCCAGAGGTAAGAGCTAAAAAACAATATCCTTGTTAAATGCATGTATTTTAGTGTAACAATTGCACGTAGTGAATGTGTGTGAATTTCAGAGGACCTTAATTGGCATTTTTATCAGTGCATTATTTTGTGCTTATTTTCAGATTTGTTTACAGCACTTATGTACCACGCCTACCAGCATCTTAAAATGACTTGAGAATGTGGGCAGATGTACAGTATACCAAAAACTTGTGCTACTCCTGCTGAATGGGAGAAACATCTTTGCTTTCTTTTTTCAAAAACATCTGCATTGTCTATTGTTTGGCTCTATCACACGTTTTCTCATTGGAGCAGATAGAATATGTTCAACAAATTATTTTCCAGCTTGTGTATCTTGCATAGTAGTAAATAACCTGGTGGACTAGATCCAGATTTTTTTTCCGGAGCAGTATCCCTGCGAGTCGATAGGAGGCGTCGTAGGCTTTGTCCGGGCTGGAAGTGACGTGTGTGTGGTGCCCCTGGTCTCGGAGGAAGCCCTGGCCACACTTTGCCAAGCTAATGCACGCAGGATAGTTGCAGCCAAGTTACTATTCGATGTGGGTTGGATACGACCAAGTAGCAGAGCAGTTTCTTCTTTGGTGGCCTTATGATGCCAAACCAGGCTGAGAATTGGCTTTTCTTGGGATGCCCAAATGGCGCTTATAGTTATTTTTATGTCTCAGTCTAATCGGGGACTAGGTGGAGTCAGTGCTGGAGTGCTTTAAGGCCAGCAGGTCTACGGCCAGGTCGTTGGGTCTTTCCATGGCCTCTCGCAAACCCTAGTCAGCCTTTCACTCCTTTAGTGTTCACGGAAGTGTCTTCCAGCCGCATCTTTACTTGCCCAGCCACCATGGTGTGCAAGCTTCCCAGGCTCTGCATGGCTGATGATGTGGTACACTCAGACCTGATGGGCCGGGCAGGCAGAGATCTGGCCAGTCCACCACACCCTAGCAGTGGCAGCATCCAAACCCCTTTAATTTTCCATCTTACCATCTTTGGCACCCAGTGGGAGGCAGGATACACCATCACCTGTCCTACTGGAGGCCAATAACATCAGGCTGCTAGGTTCTTCAGGTTGTTTGAAGGGACTACTACTGCCCCTTCGTGACCTCCCATTCCACCCCTTTGCGGCCAGCTGACAGACAAGCCGACCATCTCTTTGCTCCACCAGGAAGTAGCTGCTCTCTTTGCCAAAGGAGCCTTAGAGAGGGTGCTGACACCAGGAGTCTGTCTTGGTTATTACCATTACTTTCTGGTGCTTTGTCATATTATAGGCCTGCACCCTCGCAATTTTTTCCAGAAGAAGTTCCAAATGTTCTTGCTCGCTTAGGTCCTGTCTGCCACGGACTTGGGAGAATGTATGGTAACGTTTGACAGTAGCCAATGTGCTACTGACCTTAAGGTGACTACACCCTTGGTGTGCTCACCCCAGTTGGGCACAATCCCTAATCCTGAATGGAGAGTGCCTGCCATCTGCAAATTGGCAGGCACAGAAGAGTTGGCTTCACCCAGACTCCCCCCGCCTGAGGGGTGGGGTAGGCAGAGATGTGCACACCTTCTGGGCTGTGCTAATTTTTCCTGCCCGTCTTCCCGCCGAAAAGGAGGTGAGACGGGAAGGGGACCTGATCTTGATAGCAGGAGAGTCTGGGGGTTGTGTTACAAAGGTGCCAAGGCCTTTGTAGCTCCCCTGCCACAGATGGCTCTTCCTGGCCTGGAGTAGGTGTGACCACCTCTGCCCAGTAAAGGTGTTTCTGGGCTCGGGGAGCGATGGATCCCATCCCAGGGGTCCAGAAACATGTCTTGTGGTGGCAGGCTGGTGTGTACCAGTCATGGAACCCACCAGAGGCTGTTCTTTTTTTTTTTTTTTTTTTTTGAAGGGGTATCTCTAAGATACCCTCTGCATTTTTCATTAAATCCCACACTGGCATCCATGTGGATTTAATGTGCTGAGAAGGAGAATACCAAACTTTCCAGTTTTCAGTTACCCATTATGGTGCTGTGGCGTTCCTAATGACACACTCCCAGCACCATATACTCTTAATAGCATTACTACACTTACAATGTCTAAGAATTGGTCTAGACACGTAGGGGTACAGGGCTTATGCACCTGTACCCTTACCGCTGGTATAGTGCACCGAGCTAGAGGGGTGGCTGATCTATGCCAGGCCAGTGGGTAAGATTTCTTTATTCAGTTTTAGAAGAAAACTATGGTGCATAACTGGTTATAATCTCATTGAACGTCTTTTTAAACCAGTCGGTTTTAGGCATAGGATAATGACACAGCCACTCCAGCACTGTGAACACACAGCGTACATGACTAACTGCTGCATACCGTGAACAGTGTCCCTTCTACTGAGAGGTTAGTGGTCATATGCACTTCCCAGTCCCATAATCCTCCCAAGACATACCAGCGAAGGGCTGTGGTACATTGATCTCCAAGAAGAAACCCCATCTTCCACCTGGAACCCCTAGCCAACTGTTCCTTAGGTCATCTAAAGGGTCCCTTTATCGCACAGTAGAGTTTGATCACGTCATTTTGTTTATTATGTGATGGCAGTTTGATATTTAAGTCAGCTATAAAAGCCATTTTGTCCCCATGGATGGAAAGGTTGCCTCCAGTGTCTGAAGATGCACAGTTTAGTCATTGTCAGTCCAATTGCCGGCCAGCATTTAATGTGAAGTAGGACGTGTCCCTTAAATTTGGATCATCCTCCTCTTGGCTGGGTCAAAATTGGCCACACCGCACCTGAGTAAATGGATAGCTCAAGGCAGCCCCAGAGGACATGTACAATAGCGCATCTGCCTTCCCCACAGCGCCACCAGTTATGTGGGCTCAGTCCTCTGTGCAGCTTAGCTGGAGACCAGTACCAATTGTGCAGCAGTTTAAAGTATGTGATTTTCAATCTACCTTTGTGGCCTTGAGTGTGGTAGTAATCCATCTGCAACTCTTAGGCTTTAGGAGAATAGTTATGACTCACAGCCGTTTACCAGTGAAGCAGTCTCGCTTCAAGGGTGGGGAGGGATGGGCAGCTGTACAGCAACAGCCCATACATCTCTGACCATGTACCCAACTTCTCGATATATGCGTATCTGTAAAGGATCTAGCAATAAATGCCCCCTCCTTCAATTTGTCAGTGACACTGCCACATTTGGATTTTCCGCCACTGCATGTGTCATTCTAAAGCAGATCGCCCTTGCTTGCCCTCCGTCTCGCCAAATATCCATGTCCCTTGCACTGCCAAACATTTCGATTGATTGGCAAACTCCTAGTTGACCTTTCGTTAAGGCTGTGTTAAAGTAGTACAGAAATTGCACAAGTAAAGGTCAAATGTGAGCTGCGTATAGTCTGTACAACTTACATGGGTGACTTTAAATATGACTTTAGTAAAGCAACAAATGCTAGATCTTCAGCTGCCACAAATCATTTGTGACCTGTTGAATAGCCCACCTCTAACATCAGTTACGTTAATTGTAAAAGGTACCTTGGAGCTCACATTGGCTAGGTGCATAGTGTGTAAAATAAAACACACTAAGAAGGTAACTTCGAAGCATAGTTGACTTTAACACCGATACGTTAAAGTCAGCCCATACATTAGGTTGTTTTTTTTTTTAATGCACTTATTGAACAACAATTTTTCCTTGATGACAGAGGGATCGTGTGAGAAGGAACAGTGACCGATCGGAAGATGGGTACCACTCTGATGGAGACTACGCTGAACATGATTATAGACAGGACCTTGGCGATGAGCGGGAAAGCAAAACAATCATGTTGCGAGGACTTCCCATCACAGTCACAGACTATTCTGTAAGTTTATAAAGCAAAATGTTTCTGTACTGTTTTGCATTTCTAGATTACTGCATTACGTGACATGCATTTATATATCTGGGACTTTATTACTGATTGGATACTCAGTTTGCATGAATTGATTAACTGGGACTGTAGGAAGCTGGCTCTGTATATACTATACCAACATTGGGTATAGTGTGCACAGTCCAGTGGAGCCCCAAAGGAAGGGAGAGGTAAAAGAAGATGGCACCTTACTCTCTATTTGTGGTAGTGTGGGTGAGCAGTAAGGCTTAATCAGAGGTAGTGTTAAGCATTTGTTGTACAGTCTTGGGCAAGAAATGTCACACACACACAGACTGAACCCAGACCAATTTGTTTGTATTGAAAATTTCGTGATTTTGTTTCTAGAGCCAAGTCTGGCAATGACTTTTTGGGTGAGTAGGTTTTCTGGCGTTAGAACCAGGGTTCCCCCAGGGGCACTCTAAAAGCTCTCTCAAAGACACTGGGGAGGCTGGGTGCAGAGTGCTGAGGCCCATTATTATCCAATGCGGGATTGGGGGCTTCTGGTTTGTTGCTGCTCATGAACAGGCCACAGGGTTGTGGGAGCAAACCTCCTGGTGTTAGGCTTCGGTTAAAGGGGGGTCCAGTTTAGCGCACAAAGGGCGCCAACAGCGGCACAAGGGAGGACTGGTGCATGGTTCTGGTTTGGCGCCGGGTCCCCTGTTTTGGTCAGAGACATTACTTCACGCTTCTCCACCAATTCCACTCGTTCCTCTGGTGATCAACAAGTTCTACAGAGCCAATACCAGAATGATACTGATCACACCAGAGTAGCCTCACCAGTGGTAGTACTCGGACCTTCTTCAGCTATCTGCTGTTGGGCAGCTTGGGAAATTACAGAATCTGGTTGTGGATTACCAATGGGACAAGATGGGCTGTTAGCCGGGGCACTGTTTTTTTCTCTATGCGAGGAAGCACTATTGGAATAGATGCAGGCGTCTTGATGATCTTAACCTCTTCATTTCAGATAGTCTGATTGGTACAGCTCGCATGATCTTCCTGGACTCTTCCTCGAAATCATGTAAAAAAAACATGGTCTGCTCGACCGTAACAGGCAATTGGAATAATCATGTAAAAAATACGGTCTGCTCGACCGTAACAGGCAATTGGAATCTAGCTGCTGCCTGCTGCATTAAATTATGAAAGCCCCCGATGTCCGCTGGGGGACAGGGGGGTGTAGTCAGAAGGTAGAGGAAGAGATGGAGAAGGTATCCGTATTAATAGATTCGTCCCAGGGATCCGTAATATGAGTATTTTTAGGTAATTCTCCCTCTTCAACCTCCTCTTCAGAGAAGGAAGTGTCAAGCTGCACCTGTTCACAAGGACCTGAAGGATGAGCCGGTGTAACAGGAAACTCAGACTGGGGTAATGGATCAGGAACCACCGTTGGTGCAGGTGGTTTGTCTGGAACAGCCTGTTGTGGGGTAAACCTTAGACGGTAATCCGCCAGCATGGCCTGGATAGCTTGTATGAGCGTGGGGGGGGTGTGGACTCATTTCCCTCTGGCGTGACTCCCTTAGATGAAATCCATGGTGTGGAACCAGAAGTTCTTCCTGGTAATATTGTTCCAGATAGTAGTCATCATCCTGACACGTGATGTTAAGCTCAGAAGGATGGTGAGCTGTGTGAAATGGTCCCTCATAGTCTTCGTCCTTCTCTTTTAACGTAAGTTTCTAAAAGGTACGAAGGCAGAAGCGGAGAAATCTTACTGATGCCTTTGAAAAGTCTTGAGTTGAAAAGGTACAGACGATATGAGGTGTTGACTGCGAAGGTAAAACTACCACCATTGATACATGAGAATGAATTGGTAAATCCGTCGTCCGACAGGTCTGTCGTCGACGGTGAGGGCAGACGTCGATGATGATGTCTTCATCGACGGAGGGTCCGTCGGCGGGGACTTCGTCGATGATATCTTCGACGATTCTTCAAAATCAGGCTTCTTGGTAGTGATTGAGATTCTGGTAGACAGAGTAGGCTAGAAGTTGAGGCTCTGTTATTGTGAGGAAGTGGGGTTCTGTTGCAATAACCCCCCACTTTTTGCCTGATAACTGATGCACTTTTCCTTGGTGTGCCCTGGGTCCCTGCCAATCCGGTTCCAAGGGCCTGTGTTCCTTCCCTAAAAACAGTACTACAGCCTAAACCCAATTGGCATCTGTCTTCATGACAGCCCCTGGTAAATGGTACCCAGGGCATTGTGACCAGAGAAGACCCCCCTAAGGGCTGCAGCACTTACTGTGCCACCCTAAGGGGCCCTTTACCCTGACACCCACAGACTGCCTATGTTGCTGGACCCCTGGGTAGAGAGCCATCTGCTCTCCTGGGCCTGCAACAATGCACGTCCTGGGCGAGGTGCTAGGTCTTATCCCCCAGGATGGGCAGGGGAAGCTTCAATGGCATGCCGCCTTTTGTGAGCTTCTCCAGGCCACTTGCTGTACTCTGCAAATGGTACTCACCAGTTCTGACCCCCACTCTGGCGGGAAGACGGGCGGAAAAACCCTAAGTGAGGAAAGGGGTTGTGCCAGCCTCTGCCAACACGCCCCCTCATGTGGGGGAAGCAAAGTGAAGCACAACTCTGGGCTCAATCAGACGGCTCCTACCCCCCTCCCACTGGAGAGTGGCAAGATAGGGGGTGTTCTCACCCCAGGGAAGGAACCCATTGGTCCCTGACCTTCCCCCTACCTGGAATGCCCCTAAATTTAGTATTTAGGGGCACCCTGAACCTTCCTTCCTCAGATCCAGATTCCGAAACAAGAAGAAAGAAGACCTGCTGTGCAGCTGCTAACAAGAGGACGACACCAACTGACTTGGCCCCAGCCTACATGCCTGTCGACCCTCAAACTTGCTCCTGCTAAATCGCGGCGTCTTTTGTGGTCTGCAACCTCAAACCCCGGAGGACGGGACTGCCTTGCTCATCCAAAGACTGGGACTCCCATGAGCAGTGGTTCTGCTCAAACAGCAACAACCCCTGGTGCCAAACAGGAACCGCAAATCTAGCACTCTGTTCACTAAGGCACTACCGGGCAGGTGCAAGGACCACGAGGACGTGTGTCTAAAATAACATATCTCTGATTTTCAGATTAACCGATCTATCACCCTTCCTACATTTTTCTGAAAACCTCAATAGGGTTCTCAAAGTCTACCTAGACAGAAACCAGGATTTCTGGAACATCAGACATCTGTTTGTGAAGTATTGTATTGTAATTGCATTTATATAGCGCTTACTTCCCCTGACGAGGCGTCGAATCGCTTTTTCGACAAGTAGAACGCTACTCCGGGACCCATGGAGGATTAGTGTTGAATTAGTATAGTGAAACATGCAAGTACATTTTAAGTGGTGTATAGGCTTGTCAGTTATTTGGATTTGGAATGATAGCGGAAGGATAGAGGAGGAAAAGGGGTTTGTATTTATATAGCGCTTGTTACCCCTGATGGGGTGTTGAAGTAGCTACTCCGGAAGACCATAAAGGATTAGTGGTGAATTAGTATGGTGAAATATGAAAGTAATTTCAGTGGGGGATATTAGTCTGTTATTTGGAGTGGGAAGGATAGGTGAGGGATAAAAGGGAAGAAAGGTTTGCATTCATATAGCACTAGGTTCGAGGCATGTGGGCTGCTGAATTCATATCTGTGCATAGACCGCCACCTAGTGTTGGGTCCGGATGATTGCACATTGTTGTCCTGGAAGAGTCTTCGAAGTATCACGAGATAGGTGGCTCCTCCCCTGGACTACAGTGCGCATGGGCATCGCCTCCATCCCCAGATTGGTTTTTTTCCGCCATTGGGTTCGGATGTGTTTCGGTTCCCTCTGTCGGAACCGATAGTTGTTCAACTTCTACTCGAGACCAAAAGGTCTTTAGGCTGGGCGTCGGTATAGTTGCGTACGGGTTTCTTTCTGACTCTCAGCTCCGATCTCTTGCTGCCCTTCCACGTGCTTTCGGCGCGGACGGGCCTACACTACACCCTTTGCTATGGAGCGGACTCCATTCAAAAAGTGTCCGCTGTGTCACTCAAAATATTCACACCTCGACGTGCACCCTGTGTGCAATACCTGCTTGTCGCCGGATCACCGCGAAGACACCTGTATGGCGTGTTCGAAGTTCCGAAGCAGGAAGACTTTGAAGATTCGCCGGGCCAATCGGCTCCAGGCTCAATTATCGGCTTCGGCGCCCCCACCAGATGACATTTTCCAGGAATCTGTCGAGGGAGAAGACGACGTGCGAGGGTCGGACTCTGACCCCGCGTCCGAGGAGGAGACCTACGACGCGGGTGAGGAGGACTTTGACGAAGTCTCCGACGAGGTAGGGGACGTCGATCAGGCTTGTACCACGATGGGAGATAGCTCAGAGGAGGAGCATCCCCAATCAGACTCAGGGGTTATTCCCCTTCATACGACCCAGGTCGAGGGATCGCCTTCGGGCCTTACCCAAGATCTAACTATGAGTCCTACGTCACCGCCTCCGGGCCCGGTCGCGGACATTTCTAAGCCATCACTTATGGTGAAGAAAACGAAAGTGAAGCCAACTGGTCACGCACCCTCGGATGCGAAACCAAAACTGAAAGTGGCGTTGGTAAAGAAGGTTCTGGAGGCGTCAACTTCCAAGAAAACCAAAATGGCTGACTTGAAGAGCCACGCCAAGATGGCCGACCCGAAGCCCTCGGGGTCGGCGCCGAAGGCGAAGGCCTCCAACGCGGCCGCGTCGGCGCCGAAAGGGGACCCGAAGACGGTTCCGAAGAAGCGTCAGGGCGACGACGCGCATAGGCATGGGGCGTCGGTCCCGAAGAAAGTGCCTACCGGCGATCAGGCTCTCGAAGATGACGTGTCGCTCGAGCCGGTTCAGCCCTCGGCGACCTTTACGAAGAAAGTGGGGGAATCCTTACAACGGATCCGAAAGTCCACTGTGGTTCCCACTCAGGACACTGTAGTGCCTACGCTCACGCCTAAGCCTACCAAAGAGCAAACGCCTATTCGTTTCACCCTTCCACCCAAGTCGGCGCCGAAGGCCTTCGCGCCGAAACAGGGCGGACATTCAAGGGAGGTGTTGACGCCGAAAGCTGCCTTGGTGGTGTCGAAGCTTCGGCTCCAGCCGCTTGCGGTAGAGGAACGTCGTGAGGTCCTCATCGACGCCAACACCGGGAAACTGTCGCTCCTCAAACGAAAAATCACGACGGAGCCGGCGTTGGAACCTTTTAAGATCCCCGCTAAAAAACAAGAAGTACTATGCCGACTCTTCGGCTCTGGTGGAACCTGTGTCCCCACAGGCCTTGGAACACTCGCCAACGCATTCCCCCGCAGCCGATGCGGACGAGGATGATGCCGAGTACAACTATCCTGCGTACTCGGATCCGGAGGAGGAGCATGTGCCTTGGGCCGCTGGAAGCGACACAGAAGACCCGCAGTCGGGTCAGGACACTCAACTTTTCGCCGCCAAGACGTCCCCGACTCGGCGGCCTTCAATGCTTTAATAGAGAGAGCTGCGGCGAACCACGACGTCGAGCTGCACTCGGACCCCGTGGATGCGGACTTCTTGTTCGACACCTTCTCGGTAGCCGAAAAGCAAGTCAAAACGCTACCGATGCTTAAAGGGGTGCTGAAACATGCACCGGAGGTTTTCAGAGAGCCCACCCGGGCGCGGGTGGTCAACCCTCGCATCGACAGGAAATGTAAGGCAGCGCCCACGGATCCCACTTATATCAAGGGACACTTGCCATTGGACTCCTTGGTTGTTTCCAACGCTCGGAAGAGGGCGAATTCTCAGACTACTGGTGACGCTCCTCCCCCAGACAAAGAGTCCAAGATCTTTGAGGCCTCAGGCAATCGCATTGCTGCACAGGCAGCTAACATCTGGAGAATATCTAACACCCAAGCCCTGCTTGCACGTTATGATAGGGCCCATTATGACACATTAGAGGCCATTCTGCAACACTTGCCTGACCAATACAAGGAGGCAGGAGAGATGCTCATTCAGGAGGGTAAACTCATTACAAATGCATCCATCAAATGTGCCCTAGACGTGGCAGACACAGCCTCCAGAGCTATCAATACAAGTGTGTTACTTAGACGCCATGCCTGGCTTAGAATTTCGGGGTTCAAACCCGACATCCAAACCACGATATTGAGTCAAACAGTGAATCCTGACCATCTGTTTGGCCCTGAGGTGGATGCCTCCCTAGAAAAGATGAAAAAGGATACCGAAACTGCCAAGTCAATGGGGGCTTTGCAAAGTCAGCAGTTTCGGGGTGGTTCCTTTCGACGCTCACATTCAAAAGGCACCTCACGGGGACAGGCATCCCAGTCCACACAATACTACAAGGGTAACACCCAGCCCTCGTATAACAACAAGGGTAGAGGTGGTTACAGAGGCAATAATATCAAAGGCAGGGGACGTGGAAACAATGGCTCCAGGTCCACCACCACCAACAAGCAGTGACGTCTTGTCACTGCCCCCCGATCACACAACACCGGTCGGGGGGAGACTCCAGCAGTTCCTGCCAGCGTGGAGGTCCATCACCACGGACAGGTGGGTGAGGTCTCTTATCCAGTACGGGTACTGTCTAGAGCATACGTCCATTCCACCGGACATACCGCCAAGAAGCCGTCCTATGTCCGGCGAGCACTTGACCTTGTTGCAGCAAGAAGTTCTAGTTATGCTGCAAAAAGGGGCGATAGAGCTCGTTCCATTGCAAGAGCGGGGAACAGGGGTTTACTCCCGTCCTTTTTGGGGATCAAAAAATACAGGATCACTCAGGCCGATCCTGGACCTCAGGCCCCTGAACTGGTACATCCTCTCGGAGCACTTCCATATGCTCACGTTGCAGCAGGTGCTTCCCCTGCTTCAACAAGGGGACTTTCTGGCTACGCTGGATCTGAAGGATGCCTATTTTCATATTCCCCTGCATCCTTCCCACAGGAAGTATCTCAGATTCACAATCTTAGACCAGCATTACCAGTTCAGAGTCCTGCCGTTCGGGGTCACCACGGCACCAAGGGTATTTACAAAATGCCTGGCGACTGTGGCGGCGCATCTCCGTCGCCAGCACATCCACGTCTATCCATACCTGGACGACTGGCTCATTCAAGCAAAAACAGAACAGCAGTGCGTAGACCACGTGTCACGCACCATTCATCTCCTGCACGATCTGGGATTCTCTCTGAACTACCCAAAGTCCCATCTCCAGCCCGCCCACGTGCGACAGTATCTGGGCGCGACAATTGACACTCTGGCAGCCACTGCGCAGCCGAATTCAGTGAGAATCGCCAGTATCCAGGCGCTGATCCAACGATTCAGACCCCAACACTCGCTTCCCGCGAAGGTGTTCATGCAGTTGATAGGCATGATGGCCTCCTGCATCTCCATTGTCCCGCACGCGAGACTACATATGCGTCCGCTTCAGGAGTGCCTTGCACGTCAGTGGACTCAGGCTCGTGGGCAACTGACAGACCTAGTGTTGGTGAGCGGTCGGGCACACAACTCTCTGCATTGGTGGAATCCACAAAACCTTTGCAAGGGCCGACCTTTCCAAGAGCCTGTCCCACAGATTATCCTGACGACGGACGCCTCTCTCCAGGGATGGGGAGCGCATGTACTCCATTACACTGTGCAGGGACTATGGACACTACAGCAAAGGAAGATGCACATCAATGTGTTGGAACTGATGGCAATCTTCATGGCCTTAAAGGCGTTCAAAGTACATCTGTGCAACAAGGTCGTGTTGATCCGGACGGACAACATGACGGCCATGTACTACATCCAGAAACAGGGAGGCACACACTCTCCACAGCTGTCTCATCTGGCTCAGAGCATGTGGAAGTGGGCCATTCAGAGGAACATCTTCCTCATGGCAGAGCACCTCCCGGGCAAGGACAATCAGATGGCAGATCTGCTCAGCAGGCACAGCCATCAGATGCACGAGTGGGAGATACATCCATCAGTACTCCAACCGTACTTCCAAAGGTGGGGTCATCCAGAGATAGACCTGTTCGCCACAAGGGAGAACGCAAAATGCCAAAGCTTCGCCGCCAGGTTCCCACACCCCCAATCACAGGGCAATGCGATGTGGATGAACTGGTCAGGCAGATTTGCGTTCGCTTTTCCCCCAGCACCTCTGATACCGCTGGTGGCACGCAAGCTCAGGCAACACTCGATGACGCTCATCCTGGTTGCTCCAACGTGGGCTCGCCAACCATGGTACACCACGTTTCTGGAACTCTCCGTGGTACCGCATCAAAGGCTTCATCTCACTCCCAGCCTTCTGACTCAGAGCCATGGCGACATTCAGCACCCAGATCCGCAACAGCTCAACCTGGCGATCTGGCTCCTGAAGTCCTAGAGTTTGGCTACCTCAATCTTCCTCCCAATTGCATGGACATCATTCGAGAGGCAAGGAAGCCCACTACTAGAGCTTGTTATGCGGCTAAATGGAAGAGGTTTGTCGTCTACTGTGTGAACCACGACATTGACCCGCTAGATGCTTCCATTCAAAACATCATATGTTACCTTTTTCACCTGTATCGGTGTAATCTAGCGTACTCTTCCATCCGCATTCACCTGTCTGCTATGGCAGCATACCTCCAGAACAGGCAGCACCTGTCACTCTTTAAGGTCCCTGCTACCAAGGCCTTTCTGGAAGGACTCCAAAGGGTCATTCCACCAAGGACTCCACCAGCTCCAGAATGGAACCTCAATGTGGTTCTTACAAGGCTGATGGGTCCTCCCTTTGAGCCACTGCACTCTTGTGAGCTCCAGTTTTTAACTTGGAAGGTTGCGTTCTTAGTAGCAATTACATCGCTACGGAGGGTTAGCGAACTGCAGGCGCTCACCATCCAAGAACCTTTCTTCCAGGTACATGCTAACAGGGTGGTGCTCCGCACTAACCCTAAATTCTTACCCAAAGTGGTCTCACAATTCCACATGAACCAAACGATTGAGTTGCCGGTGTTTTTCCAAAACCCAGAGACGCTGGCGGAGCGCATGCTCCACACCCTTGATGTGAAAAGGGCCTTTATGTACTATGTGGACAGGACGAAAGATTTCCGCAAAACCAAACAACTTTTTGTTGCTTTTGCCACACAACACAAGGGAAACGCTATCTCCAAAGCGGGGATTGCTAGATGGATAGTAAAGTGCATTCAGATATGTTACGCTAGAATTAAGCGCACTCTCACTATCCCACCGAGGGCCCACTCCACTAGGAATTTAGGGGCCTCTATGGCTTTCCTAGGTAACATTCCCTTAGAAGATATCTGTAGAGCAGCCACATGGTCTACCACACATACTTTCACTAAGCACTACTGTGTAGACGTGCATTCCAAACAGCAGGCAGCTGTTGGTCGGGCTGTTCTAAAAACGCTTTTTCAGACTGCTGCAGCTGGCACGGACGGCCGCCGTTAATGGAGGGACTGCTATGTATTCTATGCACAGATATGAATTCAGCAGCCCACATGCCTCGAACTGCAAATGCTACTTACCAGTATGCATCTGTTCTTGGCATGTAGGGCTGCTGACATTCATATCGCCCGCCCTCCTCCCCGGCGCCTGTAGCAGCTGCAGTATTTATTCATACAAACACATATGCTCATAGCATGGTCATCACTCACATTCTTCACTCCATCTCTGCCAATGGCTAAAAACAATCTGGGGATGGAGGCGATGCCCATGCGCACTGTAGTCCAGGGGAGGAGCCACCTATCTCGTGATACTTCGAAGACTCTTCCAGGACAACAATGTGCAATCATCCGGACCCAACACTAGGTGGCGGTCTATGCACAGATATGAATGTCAGCAGCCCTACATGCCAAGAACAGATGCATACTGGTAATTAGCATTTGCATTACCCCTGATGGATGTTGAAGCGCCTTTCTGGCGAGTAGCACGCCACTCCGGAACCCATATAGGATTTGTGTTGAAAATTAGTATAGTATAATATGAAGTAATTTGAGTAGTGGATATGTTATTTAATTCAATTCACTTTATTTCGATAAAGTATCATAAAGGTTCATAGGCAGTACAATAAAATAGTCATAAAAATATTTATAAAACCATTATATACATAAGTACTACACATATGCCTTGGTTAATCTAATTAATCACAATAGGGATATAAACATGAGTTATTTGTTAAAGAAAAAACTTTTACATTTTTAATTTTTTTTTAAAAACAAGTACTATGTAAACATTTCCTATAGACATTATTGATACCAGCTGTGATCAGTGATCTTGTTTAGGTTCATATTTTTTTCGCCCGCTTTTTTCCTTATGAAATACACTGTAAGCAGATACCTACTAATGCCAAATACAAGAACCTGGCTCTTATCTGTTAATAAGATTCTTTCTGCACCTCTGCACTCCTAGATTTATACAAAGAGGTTTAATCCACTTTATCCTTTGTGCCTTATAGGCAGGGCAGAAGAACAAAACATGCGTTATGTCCTCCCTCCCACCTCCATTACACATGGTACATTTGTCATCACTGTTATTATTCCACCTTGCAACACAACTTTATAACGAGTATTCTATTCCTGAATTTAAGGTATAGGGTTTTAGCTAGTGGTGGGTTCACTTCATTCAGGAAGGATTCATAGTGGGGGTCTATTTTGAACAACTGAAATTCTCTGGTTAGGGAGCCATTTGATATGTCGTTAGTTCTGTGTTCGTTCGTATAGGCCCAAAATATAGCTTTTAGTGTCCTTCTTGAATTAGGGGTTTATATGTTATTCAGTTATTTGGGTAGAGAAGGGTAGGTGGCGGGATAGTGAAGGGAAAGAGGTTTGTATTTATATAGCGCTTGCTACCCCGGATGGGGTTTTGAAGCGCAAGTAGCACGCTACCCTGGAACCCAGTAGGATTAGTGTTGAATTAGTATGATGAAACTTCAAAGTAATTTTATAGTGGATATGTTAGTCAGTTATTTAAATTGAAATGGGTTCGGGAGGGGTAGAAAAGAGGGAAGAGTTTAGAAAGGTTTGTTTTGGGGTATCAGTATAGTAAAAGAGGTGTCAGATGATGCAATGAGGGATAGTGTAGGGGAGAGTCTAGAAAGGGTTATTTTGGGGATCATAGTAGTGGTATGGGGTTTGGGATAAATGAGAGTGCATGTAGAGGATACATTGATAGATGTATAGGATGAGAGATAGGGTAGTGCACTGGAAAGAGTACTAGAAAGAACTTTGAGATGAGTCGGAAGGTTGGGCTAGAAATATTGAGAGAAGTATAGGCTGAGAAATAGGGAAGTGCATTGGAAATGCTAAATTTAGAAGAAAGTGATAAATATATTGATCCTTGAGTACATTGAAAGTATATAGATACATAAAGGAGGTATGTATATTGGACAGTATTTCTGGCCCTAATCCCGACCAGTCTCGAACAGGCTCAAACAGGAAACTGCCCTTGTCCTCTCTGCCCTTAGCTGAGACACCCTAAGCCTGGCCTTTTTTATAGCCCTAATGATAAGGTGATCCCTTCAGCCAATGGGAACCCTAGCCCTAACACTATCCAATCATGTCCAAGCACCCAATGAGTTCAAAACCCTGACCTCTACGTCCAATAAAGGCTCTAGCCCTACCAGTAGTTTCAAAAACAAGTCCATGCAACCAATGGCACAAGTATCCCTAGTCACTACTTCCAATAGAAAGCCTAACCCTACTCTTAAGTTCCACATCTAGTCCAGCAACCAATCCCATCAGAAGCCCTAATCGCTACTTCTAATTAAAGGTCTAACCCTAGTCCCACCCTACTCCCAACAACCAATAACATAGGAAGCCCAAGTCCCTACTGCCAATAGAAATCCTAGCCCTAATCCCAACCCTACAATGATTAAATCACAGACCCAGAAACCAATCCGAACCCTCAAATACCCAACCAATGAGGACATTAACCCTAATCATATAGAAACACCAGATATAACCACCAATCAGTGTAGACATGTACCAACCACTAGCAGACCATATAAGATCCCAGTGACCTCAGACACGGTTTTCTGGCCAGGGAGTTGGAAGCTGCTTCTCCTGTTCAGAATCTCCTAGGAGACAGGCTCAATCCACACTTTGGACTTCAGCAGGTAAAGGGCCTCACTAACTAGAAATCTAACAATACTGTTTGAATAAAGCTTTACTCCCCCTGCTGGCCCAAAAAACGAAGTGCACACTCCCTGATGTAGAAAAATCTCTGTTGCTGGGGAGGAGGGGGGGGGTGCGAGGCAGTGGGGCTGGTTTCACTGGCTTGTGAACACAAAATGGTGGCTGGGAGTGCACTGTTTTAACATACAGGTCTTAGCACAGAGCAATGGAGAAATTTGGAGGGAAAACAGAATTGTCACTGAAGAATGAGGGACAAACTACAGAGGTTGGACTGCAAATCCAACAATTCAACACACTAAATGGAGGCAATCATGGGCAGGGAAAACCACAAATTTTAAAAACACAACACGGGTGATAAAATATGCAATTACATGTAGGCTAAAACTACAATTTTTAACTAACAACCACAGGCATAGGCAGTAAACACAGTGAAAATTGTTTTTTAAACAACTTTTTGTCTTAGGAAGAGACCGCACTAGTCTATCTCTTTACCACTTCCTGGACTCTGCTCATTGCAATCTGGGGCACAGGTAGGCTGCAACTCGCAAGGTGGAGGAGAATGATAATGGGTGCACCCAGCAAGGCCTTAAGGGGCCTGGGCATGTGTGAGAGGAGGGCTCAGACTTGCCTGGTAGCTGAATAGCCAGTGGCTATTCTATTCAGAGGCTTATAACTATTGATGAGTATCCCTTGAAAGAGCAGGATAAGTTACTTACCTGTAATCATAGTTCTCTTCCAGGGGTATATTTATCAGTCATAAGCAACCCAACCACCTCCCTGTACGAATACGTTTTGGTATAGTAGCATTTTTTCTTTCTTTGACTCTATTTTAGTACTCCGTAAAAAGACATGGTCTGTTACCTGATGAGAGCAGGAAGGTTTTGGATGTTTTAAAGGCACGGCAACACTTTTATTAGTGTTTTCTCTATGCAGCCTAGTTGCTATTTACCTTTCTTCCTTAAAAATAAGTTGCTATGTTAAAACACTAAAGGAGTGCATGTTCCATTTATAGAAATCTATACTACTATTATAAAGTAAGAACTTTGAACATTTGAGGCGGGTAAACTCGGGAACCACAGCGCCAATCCACACACCCGATACATCATTGTAATCGTCAGGGTGTGCAGATGGACATAGGCTATATAAACTATACAAATATGCGTTATTTAAAAAATTTACATTAAAAAAAAAAAGTAGTCCCTTCGAAGTAGCGCCGGCCGCGACCTGCGTGCTGACGTCAGGAGCACAGGGAGGAGCGCGAGGAGGAGCGGCGTCCAGGAGCGCGAGGAGGCGCGGCGGACACGGTGCGGGGGAGGAGCGGCGGACAGGCGGTGAGGAGCGGCGGACAGGCGGGAGGAGCGATGACGAGCGGCGAGAAGCGGCGGAGCGGTGAACTGAGGAGCGCGGGGGAGGAGCTCTGGTAAGGCTCCGGGGGACCCACGGACAATGTTGGGACAGGCGGGGGTCGGGGCAGGCAGGGGTCGGGGCAGGCGGGGGACGGGGCAGGCGGGGGACTGGGTGGGCGGGGGCCTGGGCTGCTGGTCAATGTCTGGGTGGGCGGCGGTCAGGGCAGGCAGGGGCCCGGGCTGCTGGACAATGTCGGGGCGGGCAAGGGTCACGTCATGGATATAGCCAAACAGCAGCAATGTCACATCGCTCCAAAAGAAAAGTACACTGTGCTCAATACCAAGAGCGCCGAATAACAAAGGGCACTAATGATCGCGGTGGGGGCCGGGCTGCTGGACAATGTCGGGGCGGGCGGGGATCGGGGAAGCCTGGTTGCTCCCGGACAAGGTCGGGACGGGCTGCTAGTGCTATATAAACCTGTTATTTTTTAAATTTATTTTAAATGAAAAATTCAATGCAATTTTGGCTTCTTAGTCTGTTGAATGCTCTTAAGCTGCATGTTATCAATACACGTTCCCAAAAAACCTCCAATTTAACCCGGAGGCAAGGAAAACAGCAGCACTGCCAGACACTAATACTTTTGTAGGTCTTGATTATTTCGTAATCCGCATCGGTGCAGACATGAGACCCACGCTTTTTAAGTCTTAGCCTTCAATGGGGTATTTTATGTGTGTGTGTGTATAGTGTATATGTAGGTTTGAAGATACTAAGTACGTGTTATGACCAACCACAATATATATATATATATATATATATATATATATATATATATATATATATATATATATATATATATATATATATATATATATATATATATTATTTATATATATATATATCTGTAGTGTGTATATGCTCTGAGGGGGTCCCCATGTATGGGCTGGACCATTGTTTGTCTGAGTATACCCCTGTAAAAGAACTATGACTACAGGTAAGTAACTTATACTTACCTATTATAATATTGGGGGTGGGACGGGGCGTTTCAATGAGAGGTGAAAAGAAAAAACTGGTGGTTCACCTTGGACAGGATTACACCATATTACAGATGACATCGTGCTTGGTTATTGGCGCTCGTATTTTTTTTTTTTTGTAAACGCAGATTTGCAAATGTTTGTTCATGTCATATTTCTAGATTACTTTAATTCGTTTTAATGAGTCTTTGTTCAGTGCTGATGTTAAATATAACAGTCATGTCATCCTTGCTTACTTGGATGTTCTCTAGATTCGTGAACTTGTGGAATCCTTTGAAGGCCCACAGCCTGCAGATGTGAGACTTATGAAGAGAAAAACAGGTGAGATTAATCTAGCATGCAGCGTGCTTTAAACTGGTCCCTTATTTCACACCCATGGAAGAATAAACCGCTGCAAGCCAGCAAGCACGTTAGTTTGCCGTGGCATAGGAATTGTTGAAAAAAAAACATAGATTTTACTTTCAAAGTCTTTGCCTATTAAGTCTCTTCATACCCTATCCTTGCTCCTTCCAATTTTTTTTTTACAAAGCCTTCCAAGACAAACCACTATTGACTCATTTGGCAAAGAGTTGTAGTGTAGACTTCAGTCAGTTACCACTAGGTATTGTAGCTGCACAGTGCTCTGCCTGAAAGGTGCACTTGCTCTTGCAGACGGGTATCTGAACTCTGATTTTCTGCAGGGAAGTGCCAGAATGGCCACTGAGCGATCTCCAAGATTGTGCCTTTGCAAATATCTTGGAGATTTCCTCACGTGTTTACGTGCATAGTTTTTATTCTTTTGTCTTTAGTATTTGTGGGTGGGCAGGGAGGGTGTTAAAAGTAATTGGTAAGTATGTATTTCTGATCTTGTTTGCATATGCATGGTTATTTTAAGGGGGTTATCTTAGTCAAAGTTGACTAGTTATGAAGGACTATGTTGTCCTTGCCACGGCAAAAAACACTGCTTATTAAGAGCATTGAAGTCCCCTTTAAAGTGCTGCTTCATGAGTTGGCTGTCATGAGGGTGTGAAGCAGTTGGAGAGATTCACTTGTTTTTAAAGGAACTGACTAACACAAATATCCCGTCTATTATCTGAATGCTGTCTCTAGGTGTAAGCCGTGGGTTCGCCTTCGTGGAGTTTTATGACTTGCAAGATGCTACCAGCTGGATGGAAGCCAATCAGGTTGCTTCAATCACCAAATCTAGATATTCCTGAAAGTGGAACAATACTGTGCATTTTAAAAGGGGGTGAAACCTGGTGAAAGGAGTGGTTTGTTGCAAAAGTGACTTTAAATAAAGCTTTGTATATATTAAAATTATGAACTTAGAAATGTGATAATGAAGCATACAATTAGGATTAGTTTAGCAGTGTTTCTTGCCAAGTAGACCTGCTTTTGTTTTTTACATTGACACTGGGCCACATCCAACCCTTCAGTGAACCATAGTAATTAACATTAATTTCTAACTATACATGAAGCATTTGTTTAAACGTGATCTATCAAGTTTATGGAATGCCACAGAAAGATTCAAGACCAATGCAAGTGTGTTATCTTGAGTTTTATACCAGTAGTCCCGCAGATTAAGAACACTGCTATCAAATTATCCTTCATATTCGGTGTTACTCTTGAATCTAGTTTCCCGAAGTCCTTTGTGGATGTGCAGCTATTGAGTGATAATAAATATGTATAGCCATTTAGGAAAAGTGAAGTCTTGCCATCCATCAGGAAGCCTAGCCTCCTCCTAGTCACCATCACTGGTTGTACTCTGCTATTTTTTGAAAGGTTATGTCTTGTGAGTGAAGTGTATCTTGCTCCAAGAGTTTACATCTTTCCATTTTAATCTGCAGTGTTTGGGGTTTTCATTTTTTTACATGGCCTGCTTCCTTTTAATTTTTGTGTTGCTCCAATCCTCATGCAATATTTTTTCTTTTTAAACAAAATAAGTCTATACTCCTTTCCTTGGTCTGTCTGGCTTGGGTGTCTTGTCAAACAAGAGTGGATGTAGATGAGACTACTACCTGAGAAATGCTTACTTTAGTATTTTGCATTTGAGTTCCATGGGCAGTGGAAGGCAGTACTCGGCACTTTAAAAGATATTTTTGTAATCTAGGTGTAAAGCTGGTGTGTATGCGGGGTGGATTTGTGTCTGTACCTTCTTGAAGCAGTCCTTGGTATAGTATCTTATTACCACTGTCTTGGTTACTGTGCTTATAGCTTAACTTTGATATAGTGGATATTTTCTGACCTGTTCAGGTGAAGTTCTTTTCTTGGTCTGCAACCACAGCCAGCACAGTAGGATTAGGTTAGGGTGTACATATGTTGGTTGTGTGTGAAAGTCACTTGGTAGTAATAAGTCGCAGCGCTATCATTCAAAGTGTGGATGTCCTTGGTGTCTGCTCCAAATGCATCACACACAAGACTGTGCTGCTCATAATTCTTGGAAAAACTTTCCTGATTAACTAAAGGTGGTAAGCGTTTTCAGTCCCACAAAATCTCAACAAGGAAAGGACTTTCCTTATGATAAATGTTGCATATCTGTACCCATATTGCTCCTTTGATAATACGGCTAAAATGGACAGTTGTAGTTGAGGCACAATACATCAGTGTAGAACCACAAGTGCCTAAAAGGCTGTTCATTTATATAATACTGATAACCGTTCCAACTCCTCATAGGAAGAGAAGAGTTAATCTGCCCTCCTGCACGATTGTCTCATAGATCAACTTGATAAACAGGACTTTAAGGCAAGGAAGCTTACTTTTAGGTGAATGCGCTTCAGGGAAGAAAAAAAATTGACCTGTACTATTACCTGAATCTCTAGATGATACAGGCTTCTTGTCAAGAAGGTCAGATGTTGAACATCTTAAAATCTTACCTGCTAATTTCAAATTAATTCCCAACCACAAAGATCAAGAAAAGAAACCCTGCTTGTTTCACTTCTCACTAACGAACACCCATCTGCAAGTAAAAAGTAGCCTGAGATCCAGGAAGGCCTGCCGTCATTATTTGTTTTCCAGAGTGATAGTTTTTTATATAAGCTAGGTTTACAGATGTGGATGGTATACCCTGCCGAGGTATGTGAATGTTTAAGATGTGTGAGGCCCAACAGATACGGTAAAATCATGCCATTATTTACAAGCTAGAAGTAGCAGCCATCTTCCTCAAGTTGTTTCCATTCAGTCTACTTGTTTGTGCTCATAAAAGCTCAACATAACCGGATTTTGACTTGTAGGTTGGATTAGGGCAGCGGCTATGAGGGAATGAGCTACTTCAATGGTAAGAGCTATGTAGCCCCCCCCCAACCCCCATTCAGTTTGCCTAGTAATCAGATACTCCTGCAATACCTTTCATTACAAAATGGTCCTAGAAGCGCTCATCAGTCAGATGAATCTGTTAGGACCTTTTGAAGTATGCAAAAGTACGGTGTTATGGGCCATACACTTTATTTATAAAAAACTTAAAACGCTCCTAATAATTTTCATTTGTGCATTTAAACTGCAAGAGTTTATCAGTTTCACATCCGAAAATGAGACTTGCCTGTAGTGTGGAGGTTTAATGATCTCTGTCTCTCGCCATTGATAAATTTATGTGACGGTTAACTGAGCCCCTTCGGGTGCGTGTTTAATTCCTTGCCAGTGCTGCTCATTAGCATTTTACTGACTTGTTTCCATTGAAGTCCTCTCTATTCTGCATATCCTTTCCTGAACTTTTGCCCAAATCAGCAAAATTGTGGTGTTGCACTGCATTAAACAATCTAGGTCATTGTGAATCTTCCCATACTTGAGGCTAAACGTTTTTGTGTATAAGTAAAGTTCCTCCGCTGCAATTGTATTTCCACCGCACTTTTTTGCCATCAGTTGATTCAGGTAGAGTTTGGTATCTTCCAAGTGATTTTGCTACAAAACATACGTGCCAGTGAATGTTAGCTGCTATTTAGCCATGTTTTTGTTTGTTTCTTTTGAAGGCTGCAGCTTAACTGACTAATTACATAAACTTGCATCTATACCGTAATCCTTTACACTCATTCTGAATTCTCTGCATACAACCCTGATGCTTACACTAATCACTGCCCTCCACCATATTTTTTGTAATCATCAGGCGTATCCAATTATCTTTTTGTTGAAGTAAGGAGCTGCCTCTTCCCTTGTTGGCATTCCTTCTATGTTAAATATTTTCTCTTAGGCACTCATCAAAATCGAATACCACTGCAGACATCTAAAAAAACACGATTCAAGATGACCTATGCCATTGTAAACCCTAGAAGTCTAACAGTAAAAGACCGTTCTGTTCTTTTGAAGCTGTTTACAATCTCTTCAGTTGTCACAATCTCCTTAGCTACGTATAAAAGGTAACTCTTGAACTACTACCATAAAACTAATACCCTAACAACCAAAGCTAAGCCCTCTTTGATTCTGTTCCTGGATGCAAAATGTAATTTCCAATTCACGTTCAGTTGGAAAAATATCCTGGGTAGCCTGTCATAAGGCATTTAACTGTGGGACTGCCTATGACTCTAGTCACTGGTCTTGGATCTCTTAGGCACTTTGTGTCATTGTCCTTTCTCTAGCATTAAAACTTTATTTGCATGCTATGAATAGTTCCCCTATTGGGCGACTAGAATTCTCAATTAAAATGTCAGACTCGTTTTAAAAAATATTAGTGGTTTTGCTTAGACATTATTAGCTGGACCTGGAGTTCAGGGGGTGACTTAGAACTCCACTTTTGTGGCCTTGTTTGAGATGTGGTCCTCCTGCTAAGGCTAATACAAATTCACTCTTTAAACTCTGAATGCATTTATGAATGCATTTTTTTGGACTTGAAGACTTTGTTCCAGGATTGCAATGTCGACCAGCCCTTTTCTAGGCTTTGTTCACGATCATAAATATGCTCATGTCATAGACATGTATTTTGCTGGAGATGGACAGGGAGAATATTCAGGAACCTACGAGCGTCTCTGGCTATTTTCCTTTCCATTGTTGAACGCACCTTTTTGTTAGAGGACCCATTGCAACCAAACCTCTTGTGCTTTTTAATACCTTGAAGTTTAAGATCCCTTCAACAGTGCTGTCCTTATCAATGCAGAAGTATACAAGAAAGGGATGGATGGAATGCCTGAATTAATCTCAGCCACAGGTAATTTTTGGCCGCATCCCATTCCATCGTTATTTTTCACACCGTGCCACCTCAGTTTGAACCCAGCTATATGTTAATCACTCGACCCTTCTCCAGTCGGAATAGCCCAGCTCGAACTGCGAAGCAAATCCCTTCCTGGCAGTAACGCACAGGAGATGACCAATCTGATGATGTGCCAGAAAGGAGAGCAGTTTAGGTCCATTTACACATTCACCCACAAACGTTGAAATTCGCCCAGTTTTCAAACATGCCTCGGCCAATTTTACCCTCCCATTGCAAAGTTATAGTAAGAGAACTCCTTGCAGTTGTTCTTCAGTTTTCCCCTACACCACAATTATCCTCCCTACTCCCCAAAGCAGTCTGCATAGTTTGACCACATTACCCCATGCTAATATACCTCCTTTTTCTGATTCAAGTTTCCATTACCTTTGATTGGGGCTGCAGATTTACTAGATACCTACTATTGGAACTTAAAATTGTCCTTTGAAATATAAAAAAATTTGCATACACATAGACTGCTCAAGATTTTGGAACTTATTTCCAATTTCTCTCTGCTTGTTCTCCTAGTGTTTAAGAAAGATTTTGAAGGCTATCCTCTACCAGCAATATCTACCTGCAAGATGGGAGCCTAGATCCCACCTCCCTTCTCTCCTTTTCAGATGTCCAACTTGGTTTATAAATTATACTAAGTGGCTAAGCATTGATTCGACTACTTTCTCTAAGAAGCAGTTAATTTTAATGTATACAGAGCTATATTGAGGTCTCATTGAGAACGCAAATACTATCACTCCATGAGAAATCTGGTGAAAAGTCACTTAGGAATCCACTGTAAAAGGAATTCGTACGAGTCACCTCCTATTGTCCCTGCTGGTGGTTAATAGGCATGGGGTGGGTGGGTTTGTAATTATGCCCACGTATAAATGTGTTCCAAGCCTGCTCCTTTTCACCCAACACCTTTAAGCATTTAGTAATCATCTCACAGTAGATGCTTGACAAGTCTGTGGAGTCTTTGGCAGTTGTTGGCAATCTATATAAAATGAGCTAGCGTTGGCATTCAAAAACATTGTGATTGTTTAGGCAGTTGGACTCCTTATTCCACTTTGGTCTTGGAGTTCCAAAGTTTGTTGGGTAATGTGACTGTTTTTATAGCACTGATACAGCAAGTTTACCCCTGTGTTCTAAAGTGCTTCCTCTGAAATTTAGAGCAGCTTGTAACTATACGTGGCGAGGAGTTGCTTATTTTTTCAAATGTGCTTGTAATTTGCAGCACAGTTCCCTTACTCCACCATTTTCATGGGGTGCAAAGGTGAAACTGATCCTATTCTCGAAGTATCGTAAGATGCTTCAATGTATGTGTTTGTGTTCGTTTATAGTATGGGTATATTTATTTTGTTATATTTTTAAGTCTTTTCTACATGAAGATCTGACCTTTTGTCCAGAAACACATTTATTGAATGGCTTATTTTGCCTTATTGCAAACTTTGAAAGGGCCATTCTTTAATATTTGTAGACCATAATATAATGTGCTCTTATTTTTTTAAATTAGGATTATTGCTCAATAGTAATGGTGTTAACATATGACCTGGAGCCTTGCGTTCTAAATTTGTTAGTTACTTGAGAAACATCTTAGTTTTCGTAGATGGACTTGATGTGTACTATAGGTTGACTTGAAACAATGACAGGCTAGGTCTGTCATTTATATGCCAGTTTATTGTCTTGGGCAACAGATGCTAGTTAATTTGGCAAAGCCCAAATAATGATTTCAGAGTAGAAGATATTAATTGGTGTTTGCGGTTTTAAAATTGCAAGTTGCTTGATTCTCTAAACCTCGTAATATTATGGATGACTACTTCATTGTAAGTTGTTACAAAGAAATGTCAGTGGATTTAAGTTGGATGCCGTTTGTCTATTTACAGCCTTTATATGAATTTGAGTGGCTTCTGGTTGGAGTTAATACTTCACTGCCCACCTATTAGTACACATTAAGGATCAATAAAGAATCCCACTGTTCATCCACTTTATGTAAACAGTCCATTTACATTTTCTAGTATACAAAAATAAATAGCATCTTGCATTTAAATGTCTAATGTCCTACATCTGCAATCCTACATTAAGACTTCAGGGTGATTGGGAGTGAGGAATTGTTGACAGTAACCAAAACTAGATTGGCTCTTTAGTCCGAATATAGCTGAGCAAATGGGAACACTGAAGAGGATTTGGGTAATACTCACAGCAGCGGGATTAGACCGTCTCCTCAAACAGATTTTGGCTCCAATGTCAACTTTTAGCATTTGAGATCCGCCACTTTCATACACACAGAACTCCATCTGCTTTCCTAAACATCCCATCCTGACTACCCTCTGCCTCTGAAGAACTGGTTGGGCAGAGACTAGATGGTTGTGGTTGGTCCTCCCACGTCCTCCCAATATTGCTCAAGTCTGGAGCATTGATTCCTCCGAAGAGTGCTCTGCCCTGGGAAAAATTAACACATGCTCTTTGAAATTGAAATAACTGAACATTCTTCTTTTTTCAGAATAAATTGGTCATTCAAGGAAAGAACATTACCATGCACTACAGCAACCCCAGGCCAAAGTTTGAAGATTGGCTTTGTAGCAAGGTATATTCTGTTTATTTTAATTGTTCTATGAAACTTTCCTATTGGACAGATTACAAAGCCCTCTTTTGGTCTGGGTTATGACCATGAAGCTCTCAAATAGATTTGTTGTTAACCGTATTCATAATGAGCTTTGGATCTGCCCTTTAACACGTTGGATTTCTTTGACCTGCCTCTTGTAGTTCTTAGGTTGTGACTTTGTATGCCAGGTTTGTTCAGCCCAGTGGAGCATTCGTTCCTCAATGCAGTTGACTGGGTGTAATTGTATGTCCCCACTTGAGTGCTCGACTAGAACATAGTTACTAGTTTATGGCTTCTGCTGACTCCCTCCTGTGTCTTGCTCTAATGTGCTAATGCTGAATTGTTTAGTATGTTAAACCCAGACCTATTTGCTTTGCCAAAGCTTGTTTAACACTTTAAATATGTGTTGTGTATTTTGCTCATGTAAAATGTGGTAAGTTATCCTTCACAGGCTGTCAGCTTTGTTCATGGTCTCTGGAGATTTTGGACTATATTGACATTAGCTTTCGATACTGACTTTTTGTAAGTGTTGTAATGCAGACCACTCTAATAGATATATAAAAACCATGTTAAGTGATGCTTTTACATTCCCAAGTACTGTGAAATCCCATGAATAATTGTATGTTGTTCAACACCAGCACATCTAAATCTGAATATGCCACTTCAGTCTCAGCTACAACACAATATCATTCCAGTAGGAGTGGATCATGAAAGACTGCAGGATCCCTTATTTTGCATTTGCTCAATCTATGATCATAACCTATACTAATCTCTTGAGGCTACAAGATCATCCAGCTTGCAGAAACAATTTTAGTGTATTTCCAAAGACCAACACCAGGTATAGGGTTAGTCCTCTTCACATCTGTAATACCTTGCTGGACTGTTTATTTCTGACTTGCTTTGTGCTTTTACTTTAGTTGACTGCAATCTGTGGCACTACTGGAAGTGCTCAATGTTTCAGTGAGATGAGCAGTAACCAAAAATATCTAAAGTAATCTAGAGGTTGCAAGCTGAGCAGATCAAAAAAATCTCAGAGCTTAACATAAATTGTTGAAGAAGACTGTAAACCCAAAGTTGACTCTCTGCGATGATGGAGTTGCTACGGTCCCTTTTTATTAAATGACAGAGGTGGCTCACATGCAAAAGGAGAACCTTTCATTTCTTTATTTACGGGATATTTACTATGTTTCATTCATCCTGCAGCCTAGAAGATGATTTGTGTCCCTTGAATACCTTTTGCATGACTGCAAGAGCAGATTACTCTGTAGGTTGTAGTTTGCTCTTGGTGGATGTGGATGCCTGCTGTTTACTTTGTTTGGCCTTCCTCTCCAAACCTGAAGCCTAAGCACAGGTGCAAGACTGGACCCCTATGTGTTTGCCATTCTTTCTCCAGCTTGCATACATATCTGGGATGCCTGTGGATTTGCCTTCCTTCTGTAGCCTGGGAAGAGGAGTACTTCCTTTCTTCCTACCTGCCTCCACACCTGTCTGGCTTCGTACCGAAGGGAAGCTGCTGTCTGGTAACGATCTGTTAAGGGGCATCTCGGAACTAGGATTTACCTGGAACTAGGAGGTTTTCGTAGTTTAACTCCTAGGAAGTAAATATAGTTCACCAATGAGAATCGGCTGGGTGGAAGGGCACACCACCACAGACCGTCACTGGAATTGATGTGGGACAGAGCATGCCTCATGCCTGCTCTTCTTGGAGACTGTATATTTGTGAACCACTCTGTCTGACCCCAGAAGGACTGGGAGGCGGTCTAACTTCAGTCCTGGCATCTAGATCTGGTGGCTGGAGATGTTCACTCTGATTGTGATGCTGTTAAAGTCCTCGTTGTAGCCTTCATTGTTCTGAAGAATGTGCTAGTTGACGTTGCTGTTGTATAACCCTAAAAGTCTTGGTCCTGGATAGACAGTTGGCTTCCCTAGTTGCTACTGATCCGGTAGGTGCTCCACCAATGTAAAATCTGACTGCAATTTGTGGATTTGGAGATGCCCCCCTTGCAGTCAAAAGGCACCTTTTAGACCGTGTGAATACTGTCTCCCCGCACATCTGATCCTACCTAGAATTAGGACTATTGTGGTATTTTACTGATGGGAGCATTGCTGTGACATTAACGTTGTAGATTGCCCCTTACTGACATGGGGTACATCAGAAACCTTGCTGAGTAATGTGCAGGTTAATAGTGCTACCACAGTATATTCCAAATTGATTCCAGATCCGATTCGGGTTCTGAATCCTGTATTCAGTTTGGACTCTGTCCCTCTTGCTCCCTTTTTAAGCAAGACTGGATCGTTAGCCCTAAAGTTTTTATAAGGTTTATGAAATTCTACTTTTCCATTGACTGGACATTTGTGATGTTGAGGTTTACATTACCTGGAGCAATCCTTTTTCTCACTACTCTGAGTCCAAATCTCCAAAAGATTACATTTGTCAATCGGTTGCGGTCTGCTAGTATATAACAGGTGACTCTAATGATAGACTACAGTACCCTAATAGGATACTGCTCAGTAACCAGAGACTGATCCAGCCCCTCATAAAAATGGCCTCCTGGTGTTGGTGGAAAAAGGTGCCATTCCAGTGTTCAGTTTTCTTGTTAAGGGGAGCAAAATGCTATACACATAAAGGAATGTTTGGGTGCATGTGCTTTATTGGAAAGCCTGAAAATGCAGTGTGTGTTCTGGATTCTTGCAGATCTTGGTGATGAGTGTGAATAGCCCCTGATTAAGCATGTCTCTTGTGGTTTCCGGACTGTTATTGCATGTTTGGTAATTCGAGAATCTCCTCAGCACACTGACTTCCTCAGGCTTCAGGATACCCATTTCATCCTTGTGCCATGGCAGGTTGGCTCCAGAATCCAAGAAATATGGCAATTTGCATGTCTGAAAAACCTCCAGCAATATGCCAAGAAAGGCTAATTGTCCTTCAGCAGGTTTTGGTAATTTTTTGAGTAGACCGAATCTAGATCTAGTGTACCCCAAAAAAAGTCAATGGAGATCTGCTTCTTTTTGGCAGTCCGATTATCTTCTACATATGATATCTGGTTCCGAAGTCAGTTTGTTTAAGAGTGCTCCTATAAAAACGTTTTTAAAGTATCTTCGAAGAGTTTTCTTCTGAGAAGACTCATTGCCAAGGGAACCCAGTTTAATCTTTATAGTTCATGTGTGTTCAAAGCATATGAGCTGCAGATTACACACTGTGCATAGATCGCCACCTAGTGTTGGGCCCTGATGTTTGCAGTTGTTGTTCTGCTCAAAAGTCTTTGGAAGTCACAAGATAGGTGACTCCTCCTTTGGACAGTAGTGAGCATGGGCATTGGCTCCAGCCTTAGATTTTTTTTTCCACCATCTGGCTCGGATGTGTTTTCTGCGCTCCGGTTTGGAACAGATTTTCCTTCAGCGCGCAATCCTCACCAAGTTCGACGGTATTGTCTCGCTCGCGCTTCCCCTCGACTCTTCACGACTTTGGGCCTACCTGGGCCTTACTCTCTGGCTCATGGAAAGGACACCATTTAAGAAGTGTCCTCATTGTGGGTCGAGGTTTCCCCACACCGATCTACATGAGGTGTACAACCTTTGCCTCTCACCGGAGGCCAGACACTGTTCCGCTTGTGCCGCCTCCTGCTCCAAGAAGACGATTCGGGGTCGACTAGCTCGAAGAACCATGTCTCGCTCGTCATCTTCGATCCCGAACGACATTTTCCAATAGGGCATCGACGTGCCAGAGCAGGAGCAACAATCAGAACCGCAAATGCCCTCACTTTGCAAGTTGGATTCCCCACAAGAAATCATGCGGGATACGCTTTCGATGAACTGGTCTCCGATATATGCTTACACTTTTCCTCCTATCCGTTGGTTCCCAGTCATCCAAGATGAAGAGGTGGCCTCAACAGTATTGGTTCACCGAACTTCTCCTGTTGGAGTGCAATCCCATTCAGTTGCCACCAATACCGAATCTACTGACCATACAAGGGGGTCAAATTTGCCTTCCGGACCCAACAGAATGTAGAATGTCCATCAACTGTGTTTTTTGCAATTTTCACCCCGAGTGTGCTGGGTATACTCAGACGTGAGTCCCAGGCTCTCCACACCACTGGAGTCAAGCTATTCAGGCTGAATGAAGGCTGATAGCCAGAAACCGGTCCTTGGATGCTTGATTCCGGTCTGGGAAAGACATGGCTTGGTAGTTCGGACTGGACTGTTCCCATGGGGCACAGGGTCAGAGCTGATTTGCATATAGCCAGTGTCTAACCCAGGGTGGTGTGGAGTGCAAAAAAATGATGGATTTAGGCCCAGATCCTTGTACTGGGGTGAATGTATGACATTGTTCTACATTCTGTCCATCAACTGTGTTTTTTGCTAATTTCAAGGAGGCTGGGTCCGGAAGGCAAATTTGACCCCCTTGTATGGTCAGTAAATTCGGTATTGGTGGCACCCCGAGTGTGCTGGGTATACTCAGACGTGAGTCCCAGGCTCTCCACACCACTGGAGTCAAGCTATCCAGGCTGATGAAGGCTGATAGCCAGAAACCGGTCCTTGGATGCTTGATTCCGGTCTGGGAAAGACATGGCTTGGTAGTTCAGACTGGACTGTTCCCATGAGGCACAGGGTCAGAGCTGATTTGCATATAGCCAGTGTCTAACCCAGGGTGGTGTGGAGTGCAAAACAACGATGGATTTAGGCCCAGATCCTTGTACTGGGGTGAATGTATGACATTGTTCTACATTCTGTCCAACTGTGTTTTTTGCAATTTTCTCCTTGAAATTAGCAGCATGACTCCTCAACACATTGAATTCGCCCATTTAGACATCCCGGCGGATTGTCAGGAGGTTTTAGCAAACGCTACGGCGCCGGCCACAGTTAAAGCTTACAAGCTCAAATGGAAAAGGTTTTGTGCCTGGTGTCAGTCGGCTAATCTTCATCCAATTCAAACTACACCAGAACAGATCTTACCGTTCTTCCTTCATCTGGCCAGATTAGGTATTTCACACTCTAATCTAAATGTATTTTTGGCTGCCATCTCCAGGTTCCGTCAGGACTGAACTACTTCCCTGTATTCATCATGAATAATTCAGTAATTTTTCAAAGGCTTATTTCGAATGTTTCCTCCTGTTAGATGTCCACCTCCATCCTGGTACTTAAATGTGGTGCTCGCTCAGCTCACTCCTTTGAGCCTCTTCATAAAGTGGATCTCCAGTTCCTTTCATGGAAAGTTTCCTTAATCTTTGCACTAAAGTCAGCTAGAAGGGTCAGTGACATTCAAGCGTTCACGACTAAATCTCCTTTTTAGGTCGAGGTATATCCGGTTTTGCCGAAGGCAAAACCGGATGTAAAGAGATCTTATGCTGTGTAGTAGGGCAGTTTAGACCCGCCTCTCAGCTCCGTTCGCTTCGATTGGCTGGCTTCCTAAACAGAGGCCAGCCATTGGAAGAGAAGTGAGTCATTCCAAACAAGCCCCGTCTTTTTCGGATTTGGGGGCGTCATTTTTGCTGTTCTTTAGACAGTGACGTCATCCGTCACTCAGAACAGCAAAACCACGCCCCCAAGTCCGAAAAATATCCAAAGCTTGAGTCGGCCATTTTTCCCCAACCCGTCCCCTGTGAGGTCGCCTCTTCAGTCACCTTGCAGCCTCCCTCTCAACCCCTGCAGACTCCCACCTCCCTACTCCCTTTCGCTCTCACCCGTCCTCCCAGTCCGTAGCTCCATGCTCCGGCAGGCTCCCTCTCGGTGCTTCTTGTCCTGCGCGCAATCTGCCCTGTAACCTCCCACTTCCCTGCACTCTCACTCCCAGCTCGCCTCCATCCACGCACGGATTTGGTAGCGCTCACGGCACCAGCGTCTCCGCCGCGCGCCGATGACTGCTCTGTTCCTGGCCGGCTTCACGGAAGGCAGCATGTTTGTCTCTTGTTTGGCTTCGGCAGCCCCTGAGGATGTCTCCATGATGTTGAGGTGTGGTCCCTCCCGCAGTACCCAAACGCCATGAGCCTCGGTGTCCTCCAGCACCTCCCGTGTTCCGCTCCCCCCTCCGGCACCCCCGTCCATGCCGCTGAGCCCAGCCGGCGCAGCCGACATGGACCGCAGCACCATCAGCAAAGCCCAGCCCAGGGCCGGCTCGACCGGGCTCGCGGGGGAAACTAAACCCAAGAGCGGTGAGTAAATACTTGGGCGTGTGTGTGTGGCTGGGTTGGGTGCTGGAGAATTCCTCTGGGCTGTTGGATTATTTGTTATGTACGCCGTTCGGCGTTTGCTGTCATTTAATGCTTTGCGCATTTTTATGCACAGAGAGATTTACCACGTCTTAATGAAAGACTGCTGAGTGGTGCACGTAATTTGGATTACATTCGTTTGTCTGCTTTACACTATGAGCACAAGCAGTGGGGTACTTTGTTTGTGAAGTCCTGCTCCTTAAATTTTGCACTCGCAGCCAACAGCATACACATAATGATGTACCCTTGTGCAGTGAGATTCTAGCATTTAATACTGTTTCAGAGTCCTAGCAAGGAAATATCGCACAGCCAATTTCGATTCCGATGTTTGAGGTAGTGATTGTAAAACTGATTTGAACCTAAAGTCCTGTGTCCTTACATGGTGCATTTGCAGCGAAACTATGAGAAAGTTCTGTCTATTCATGTGAAAGTAACTGTATAAACTCCTGCCCCAATAAGCATACATGCAATAAAAGTGAGCAGAAAATATTAATCCACCTAAACGTGCAGTCATGAAGTGCGCAGCCCACACACCATCCCCTTGCACAATGCTATCTACATCGCAGAGACATAACTGTAGATGTTTTGTAGTTAGTGCAAAGGGTCCCAGAGCCTGCTTTTTGGGAACCACATCCGCATGGCCTAGTTTTGGTTCTAACTACAGAAACCTTTGGTGAAAATTCCCAAAAAATGATAGAAGTTGTGGTCCCACAGCAGGCTGGGGACACTCCTGATGGGATGGGGAGTTTCATCACAGGGTACAGAACCTAAGCAGATACACGATATGGCCAAAGCAGAGGCGCTACAGAGCAGCAAGGGGCCTGGACGCAAGAAAGAGAAGGTGGCCTGTCCACCCCTACTTGTTCATTTATGCCTGTCCTTGGTACGCAGAGAACAAACTTTGTTAAAATTATTTTTATTTTGCTTGTTTCACTGCGTACTCTTTTTTTTTTTTTTAATTTTTTTTATTTTTTTTTTAATTACATTTTAGCCAGGACTCAAGATGCAAGGGTGGGGTCTGCTGTAGTAGCGTAGCCCTAGTTCAAGGATCGGAATGAGCCCATAGTAATTATCAGGGCTCAGTGTGCCCCTGAGGCCTCTTGGCACCGGCGCAACTGCTCCTGCTGCGCAATGAAAGCCACTTCCCTGCCTTCTGCAAAGGTTCGCAGGGTGAATTCCTGAATTAACTTCTTCCCAAATAGGAGCTGGAGAAAAGTAAGAGTCGCTATTGACCGGCTCTAGTGCAGGAAGACTCCCTCACTCAGTGTGTGGGAGGAATGTCAGTAGTTATGAAAAAGCATAGACACGCTACAGATGTGATTACAAGAACGATTGTCAATGTCACAATTACATATGTACTATTTTAAAGAATCAGAACCATTACTTTAATTGTGAGTAAACAGTTCAAAGTTCACGAGTAACGATTTTTTTAGCTTTAAACCTAAAAAAACTTGCAGATTCGGTCTCGTCTTTTGTGCTTGTTTCTTTGTCCCTCTGAGACCCCAGTATTGCGGAGGTCTTTCTAACCCTTTAGTCCACCCCTGTGTCTTTGTTCACCTGCTCGTTACACCCCTAGTGTGTGCCAGCTGCATGTAAACGCTGCTTCAATGCCCTCTGCACAGTTATCTGCTAAAACAATTGTTGCAACCCATGTCCATGCTCTTTAGGGGCCCCTTGCCGCAACTTTCACATTCTGTGAGCACCTTTACTTTGTGCCCCAGTGTGTATGTTTTCCCTACATCCATCTGTGGTCTCCCCGTCTATACCAGCAGCTCCAATTTTTGCGCCAAATCCCCTGTCCTCCCTCGCTTGCTGACAGGACTCTGAAGCACTACAAGGCTCAGTCACTGAATAAATAGTCGGTGACTGCAGTTGAGCTTGCTCTACGTTATCCAGCCACCTTCATGCTCGTGGTTGTTCAGAGTTTGTGTTTGCAGTTCATACTTGATGTGGTTGCACCCCCTCACAGTTTTAACATTGCTCCAGCTGCAATAACCAGTAGCGGACTTTTTTTTTCTTTTGCCTTTCACGCGGACTGTTACATTTTCACATGTGACTGCAATTATTTAATACACTGGTGCTTGTTACTTGCAGGGAGATAATTCTCGAGGTTGGGCAGGGACGAAAAGGATTTGTTTTGAAACTATTAGCATTCTGCCCCTGAGGAATCCGTGGGTGCATTGTTGTGTCTGTGTGTGTGGGGGGGGCTTTGTGTGTGTGGGGGGGGGCTTTGTGTGTGTGGGTAGGGCTCTGTGTGTGTGGGTAGGGCTCTGTGTGTGTGGGTAGGGCTCTGTGTGTGTGGGTAGGGCTCTGTGTGTGTGGGTAGGGCTCTGTGTGTGTGGGTAGGGCTCTGTGTGTGTGGGTAGGGCTCTGTGTGTGTGGGTAGGGCTCTGTGTGTGTGGGTAGGGCTCTGTGTGTGTGTGTGGGTGCCTCTGTGTGTGTGGCTTTTTGTGTGTGTGGCTCTGTGCCCGCGAATAATCTCTAGTACTCTCTAATGCTCACCCATTGCCATTGTAAATGACAATACCATTTATTTATGTTTTAAAAAAAAATGTCATGAGCAATGCCAATAGCTCTACCTTTAATAATGCCGAGACCATTGCATTGTAAATGCTTGTTTACAATTTACGTCAAATTCAGTAGTACTGCGTACCAATCCAACCTACATGCCTAAGGTTCCCGCTGACTTTCATCTTAATGAACCGATGATTTTAAAGACCTTCTTTCCAAATCCACAAACAACGGCGGAAAGAGCCTTACATTTACTAGACATCAGAAGATGTCTCAAATTCTACATCCAACGAAATGCTGCATTGAGAAAGGCAGATCAATTATTTGTAGCATACAGATAACTACGTCAAGGATATGCTGTATCCAAATAGACTATAGCCCAATGGGTGTCTTCAGCGATTAACCTGTGTCACCAGCAGGCGGGAAGACCTCTACAATCTCTGCCAAGAGCGCATTCTACAAGAGCGGTCTCCTCTTCTACCGCTCTCTTCGCTGGTGTGCCTCCATCAAATTTGCAGAGCAGCAACTTGGTACAGCAGGCATACAGTCACCAAACATTACTGTTTGGACACTGCAAGTGATGCAGATGCTTCGGTGGGAAGAGCAGTTCTTAATCTTTTCAAATAAGGTGAGCCTCTGTTCTCCCTCCTCCTATGATCTTTTTAGACGCTTATTTTGACATGTTATTCTCTTTTGCAAAGCATACATGTATACTGTGATACAAGGAGCGTCTAATGAGCATGTTGTGTTTGAACTGCTATCTACTCTGATTCAGGCATGTGAATCTATGAAAGACCCCCAACAGTGGAGAAGAACAATAGTTACTTACCTGTAATCTGTGGTTCTCCAGTGTTGGTGTCTTTCATAGATTCACATGTACCACCCCCCCACCTCCACTCAGAGGCTCCTCAGGCGAGTATATTGGTTTCACTCCTGTGTGAGAAAATCTGAGAGCCTGAGCCTCTAGGGAGAACATTCTGGTGGGTGCTGGCGCCTGATTGGCTGCAATTTGGTCTGTACATAATGACTAAGATAGTCATGAGTGTGGACGTTTTGCTCCTGTTGCTTAGGGCTACTTTACTTCCTGGTTGGTTATTACCAAGGTTTTTTGGTTATCATATGCATATTATTGCTTTTTTATGTACCGTGGGACTCTCACTCAGACGACTGGGAATGATTCAGGCATGTGAATCTATGAAAGACGCCAATACTGGAGAACCTCAGATTACAGGTAAGGTGTTATCTGTTCCTCCTAAAGCCCATTCTACTAGAAAGATAGGGGCTTCAATGGCATTTTTAGGGAACATTCCCTTAGATGACATCTGCAAAGCAGCTACATGGTCTACACCGCACACATTCACAAAACACTATTGTGTAGATGTGCAAACTAAACAACAAGCTACTGTGTGCCAGTATGTACTTAAAACACCGTTTCAAACTACTGCACCAGATACGGCTAGTCGCTGCTAAGAGTGGGTACTGCTATACAATCTATGCACAGTGTGCAATCTGCAGCTCATATGCCTCAAATGGAAAATGCTACTTACCAGTATGCATCTGTTCTTGGCATATAGAGCTGCAGAGCTGCACATGCCCACCCGCCTCCCCGACTACCTTTATCTGTTCCAGTATTATCTTAATTAGATACAGCTTACATGATCATCCTTCCTGTTTCTTACAAAACTCCATTTCCCTGCTGGCGGGAAACAATCTAAAGATAGAGCTGTTGCCCATGCGGACTATTGTCCAAAGGATGAGTCCTCTATCTCGTGACTTCCAAAGACTTTTCAGGACAAACCACTTCAAACATCAGGGCCCAACACTAGGTGGTGATCTATGCACAGTGTGTAACTCTGCGGCTCTACATGCCAGGAAAAGATGCATACGGGTAAGTAGGATTTTCCTTACTTTTGAACCTATAATTAAAACCTGTTTCTTAGTTGCAATTCCTTCAGCCAGTAGAGTAAGCTAAAGTGTTTAGTAAGAACAGTAGTAATGAGGACCCACTCAGAATTTATTTTATCAAAATTGTTTTTTGTAGTAGTAGTAGTAGTAGTAATTAAATTGTATCCTAGCCTATGTTTTATCAAACTCTTTAATCTCCTGCTGATTTTTGTACATGTAAGATAATTGGAGCCATATGTTCTGTTTAAAAATCCAAATAGCTCTTTGTCAGTCATGGGCTCTTTGACCTGTGTTTAGTGTTTGTTTAATCTTTTCTGTTAAAAGGCTTTTGTGCCTTTGCCTGGTAGACTCGAAGCCCATTCGAGGAGAGAGACAGAAATATCCTGAACTCATACATTTTAAAAGCATCAATTAGGAGATCAGTTAATTCAGTCGCCTTGGATTTGGCTTCCAGAGCGCATACTGAGTTGGTTAACTGCTTCTTGGATACGGAGTCATGTCTAGCTTTTGCATATACCACCCCCATGTTTTTTTTCTGCCATGTCTTTCACGGATAGTGCTTGCTAATCTGTTCAATAGTTATAAGGAACAGGTGTGAAAATTGCTTTCAATCTGATCTAAATTCACCACAAGTCTCCTCAGGTTACACGTTGCATCACTTTGTAAATGAATGAGTTGGACAAAATATGTCTATTAAATTCTTAATTGGGGGCATTTATATGTTGGGCGTATATCTGTGATTTAGAAACTGAAAGGTGAGGGGAATTTGACACTTTAATACAAAAATATTAACGCTTAAAGGCTGCTGCAGTGTGTAAAGCACTGTTTTGATAGTTCTCAATATTAGTGCATTAGCTCACTGCTCAAAGGTTTTGTAATTTGTATCTTATGGTTTTATGTAATAACTGCATATCATAATGGTGTGCTAGATATGGTATAGTACGGCTGTTGGGGGAGAGGGAGGGGGGGGGGGTTCACTGTAATTGACGCTAGTCTTTAGCATTACAATTTTAGGGAGTTGGAGTTCCCCAGAAGAGCAACATTTCCTTCTGTGCGGTTTCGATTTTGTTACTTTTCAGATGTTGATGGTATTTGTTTTTTCTCTTGAACAATTTTGTTTTTAGTGTTTCCTTTACAACTTCAGGAGAAGATTAAAGTGTTTCAGATGTGGTGCCCCCAAATCTGGTAAGTGTTCTGTGAGATGTTTGGGTATTTGTCATGTTTTTATCTAATGTTATAATTTAAACCGATTACATAGTGGCTGGTGCACATGTGTGAAATGGGCCTTGATAGTAGATGTTTTTCCTTTTCAGATTGTGAACAGGATATGCCTTCTGGTGCACCAGAAACGATGCAGTCAGCAGACTTTTATAGTGATAGTAAGTACATTTCTTTCTTTTCTGTACCTGCTTATAATTCTTGCATCACATTTCCTTGATTAAATTGGTAACATTATGCTGCACTATTAGGTAATTCATTATGGGATTGGATTTATATTGATGGATATAGAACAACTTTGTCTGTTTGTGTGATGATGGAAAAGTTTTTTTTTTTAGTAAATTCTTTCCAAAAATCCATTGTTTGATAGCATGTGTGGCTATAGATGCACATGCTCTACATAATCTTGCCATTTAGTGTTTTGTTCAGAGTTGTGCAACTTGGTTTTCATTGAAGTCTTTCCAGTCACAAGGTAAAGTGACTCCTTTGTTGATTTTTCTCTCTGCCCTCCGGTTCAGACTCCTGTTCCTCTCCCTGTGGTACGACTCTTCGGTCCTATTCTGTCTTCTATGGTCTAGTAAATCTGTCATGCTTTTCCATACCATTGTCACCCGATACTCTACGTCTGTTAGGACATTCATTGATCACACTTCGGGGTTTTTCCCATCTCAGGCCTACCTTTCTGGGTGCACCGTCAGTATGGAAGATGTGATCCTGATGGAACACCTATTCAATTCTGCCTGCAGTGTCATGCCAAATATCCACACACCAACATTCACCAGGTGTATAACCTCTGCCTATCACTAGATTAACGCGAGGCTGACTGATGCCTGCAAATCTTTTCGATCCAAAAAAACACGCAATCGAATGGCATGTCAATTGGAAATGTCTAGCTGCATTTGACGACACTCCCACCAGCCTGGGTGACGAGCACTCCCATGAAAGAGTCCAGAAGTGAGGAGGAGGATGCAGTGTCCAATGTGGAGAATAAACTCTAATACACCCTGCCTCTCGGGCAGCGTGTGGTTTCTTTTGCCCCAAACCCTGCTCCACTGAGAGAGTTCCAAAGCCTCACCCTTTCCACTGCTTGAGGTCGCCGGACCGCCACTGCCTTCAGCCAATGGTTGGATCCAAAAAGAAACTGCAGCCGAAAACTATTAAACCCAAGCCTTTGGCTTCAGCATCGACTTTCAGATCAAGCGCATTCTTGGGTTTCTGCCAAACCTTCAGAACAGATGTGGCAGCTGAATCAGTCTTTTGGTGCCAGAAAAGAAACCCTTTAACACCTAGATACCAAAATCGACCAAATTTAAACCATCAAAGCACTCTTCGGTTTCTTTCTCTCGGTTCCTGTAGGAAGCTGGCTCTGTATACACTATACCAAAATGAGATATAGTGTGCACAGAGTCCAGTGGAACCTCATAGGTAGACAGAGGTAAAAGTAGATGGCACCTCACTCTCTATTTGCGGTAGTGTGGGCGAGCAGTAAGACTTTATCAGAGGGTAGTATTAAGCATTTGCTGTACACAACCAGGGTTCCCCCATGGTCAAGGATGCACACTCAAAACACCCTCCGCTGCACTGGGGCGCCCAGGTGCAGAGTGCTGAGGCCCAATGTTCTCCAATGGGAATTAGGGGGCCTCCGGTTGGTGGCTGCTTACGAGCAGGCCACTCGGTTGTGGGAGCATAGCTCCTGGTGTTTTGGCTGGGGGCAAAGGGGGATCAGAGTTAGCACTCAAAGTACACCCTTAGCGGCGCAGGGGTGGCTGGATGCAGGGTGCTGGTTTGGTGTCGGGTGCCCTGTTTATCAACGGGGATTCTCCGATTTCACCAAAGACTGCAGGCTCTAGGATGAAGATCTTCTGGAGGTGACCACTGGTTGGAGAAATAAGTTGGGAAGCTGGGACACAGTTGGTTAGGCCACCCAAGGCTGTAGGACTTCGGGTGTAGGGGAGTTTTTAGGAATTGGGTTTTCCTTATCAGCTCTTGTCGCGGTCTGGGAGATCCTCCAGAAAGAGGCTGCAGGCTTCGCTTGGAGATTCGAGGTAGGTCAGATCACCACATCTCCGGTCAGGATCTCTGGGGATACCACCTTGTGGCGTTGGGCCACTCTAACTCGGGCCGTGGGCTATGGTTGCAGACTCGCGGATTTTGTCGGAGCCAGTCTCTGTGGGTGAACAAATCCAGTATTCACTGGACAGACCAATCTTTTCTGTGGAGGCAGGGCAGGTCCGCTGGGCTCCTGAGGTGTCTGGCTGCAGGACACACCAGAGTTTCGCTTCTGCAGGTTTGAGGTGGGGACAGAGTAGGGCTGGGGCCAGGTCAGTGTGCGTCGTCCATCTTGGTTTCAGCACTGCTTCTTTGGTCCTTCTGGTCAGTTCTGGTCTGAGGAGGCAAGGTTCGGGGTTGCTCCTGGATACTATATTTAGGGTTTTTACAGGTAGGTAAAGGTTGGAACCAATGGGTCCCTTCCTTGGGGTGGGTACACCCCCTATTACACCACCCTCAAGTGGGAGGGGGCATATGCCTCCCTCTGGTTGGTTGGGTTCCCCCATCTGCAAGATGGCAGGGACTGAGTTGTCCAACCACCTCCCCCACCTGAGGGGTGGGTCCGGCAAAGGTGGCGTGGGCACACCTCCCCATCTTACTTGGTTTTCCTGCTGATTCTCACGCCCAAAGTGGGGGTCAGAACTGGTGGGGGCCAGTTGCTGGAAGCAACAAAGGCCTGGGGAAGCTCACAAAGGCGGCAGGCTTTTGAAGCTTCAATCTCTTAGACCCGGCTCATTTTGGGGGAGGAGGTTTGGCACCTCATCCCAGGATGTGCATTGTCTCAGAGCTCCGAGAGCAGTAGGCTCTCGACCCCGGGGTCAGAAACCTGTCTGGGGGTGACAGCTGGCGAGCAGCAACTCAGCCTGGACACTAGTGTTGGGTAGTTTTTCAGGGGGCATCTCTAAGATGCGCTCTGCGTGCATTTTTCATTCAATCCCACACTGACATCAGTGTGGGTTTATTGTGCCAAGAAGTTTGATATTAAACTCAGTTTTCAGTAAAGCCATTCTGGGACTGTGGAGTTTGTAATGACCAACTCCCAGCACCATATACTCTTAATGGCATTACTGCACTTACAATGTCTAAGAATTGGTCTAGACACTGTAGGGGTGCAGGGCTCATGCACCTGTACCCTCACCACTGGTATAGTGACCCAGCTAGAGTGGTGTTAGCCGATAACTTCAAGTTTGAGGCGTGTGAGGTGTAGATCACATGCTTTGCATACTTCTGCCATCTAGTGTTGGGTCCGGATGTTTGCACTTTGCTTTTCCAGTCACGAGGTACGGTGACTCCTCCTTTGTTAGACTGTCTACTTCCGCCTTCGGGTGCGGACGTGTATTGCTGCACTCCTGTTCATCAGTTTCTCGGGTTCCCTTCAGTGCGCAATCCACTTACCCTCAACAGTATTGTTATTCGATCGTGTTTTCCATTCTCCGTGTATCGTTCAGAAAAATATTTCAATCATAAATTTCGTGGCAGGCCGATGGGTCTAGCTGCGTCAGGCCAGCTTTGTCGATGGAACGGACTCCATTTAATTTCTGTCCTCTGATGCCACGCCAAGTACCTGCGCACCGACTCGTACGAAGTCTGCAACTTGTGCCTCTCCCCGGAGCACAACGAACAAGACTGCGACTTGTGCAGATTCTTTCTGATCCAAGAAGATGCTCCGTGACCGTCTGGCTCGAAGTCACGAAATGCAACACCACCACAGCTTCTCCGCTCCAGATCTCTTCAGAGAAGATTCCGAACACAATGTCTTTGCTCAAGGAGCATAGGAAGAACACGTTTTCATGTCAGAAGGCAACTCCGACATGGACAAAGACATCCCGCAAGTTCAGCGTACCTTGCATACTGATCCTCCCCTGCCCCAAACTCTACCTCTGCACATGAAAGGCTTCGGCCCCTCCTTTGCCTTCGGGCCAAGGTAGACACTGAGATCATGTTTCTGACTCACTGCCTTCGGTCCCGGCTCTGAAACCAATATTAAAGCCTTCTGGCTTGGGATAGTCTGCTGCATTTGGGCACCGAGCCGAAACAATTGGCACCGAAACCGAACGGATGTTAATTACCCAGTAAGCATCTGTTCTTGCCATGTAGAGCTGTAGATTCACATGCGTTTACCCACCTCCCTGGGTTCCTATACCTGTTGCAGTTCTTACTTTACATACATATGCATGGACATGTCTATTCTACTCTTACTAACTCCATTCTCACACTCTACGGTAAAAAGCAATCTAACAATGGAGTTGATGCCTGTGCGCACTATCACCGAGAGTCACCACCTACCCCGTGCCTGGAAAGACTTCTTCGAAGAAGAACTTGCAAGCATCCAGACCCAACACTAGATGGCATGAGTATGCATAGCATATGAATCTACAGCTCTGCATGCCAAGAACAGATGCATACTCCCTAGGCACCTACTAGATCGTTAAGGTCCAGTGGAACAGGTAGGGTGTGTGCCCAAAATTAAAAGAGCCAGGATGGGCGGACGCTCGTTTTGCTACTTAGCAGCTCAGTTGTGGACTTCGCTTCCGCAGGCACTCCGGCTTGAGAGTTCTGAGCCCATTTTTAGGAAGGGTCTGAAGACTCATTTATTCCCAGATTCCTAAATTGTGCCTGGGTCCTTTTGTTTGTTGCTGTTGGGTTTGTCGATACCGTAGCGCGGGACACACTGGTCTCCGTGTAACCTCGCGCTTTATAAATGTAACTATTATTATTATTACTGGGTGAGTAACCTCATCCTTCCTCCTTTAGAAGATTTTTCAAACAAAAGCAGTAAATGCAATCCGATGTGTGGAGTTGGTTTGTATGAAAACCCTAAGGAATTGCGTATGTGTAAAAATTGAACTACTTACCTTTTTGTCTAGAAAATGCCTTGGTGTGATATCTAGGTATATCACACTGATTCGAAGTAACATGCACAGTAATCTATAAAGTAACTCGTAAGTCATTTTGAACTGTTGACTTGCCTGTAAATCAACCATCTACATTTGAACCTGCCTTCCAATTGTATTGAAGTGCATTATACCTGCAAAATAATTATTTCACTTACCTTCACCAGGCCTGGCTTGGTGTTCTAGAAATAACTAAACAATATTTTTATACGAATTGGTCTGAGTTCAGTACTAGAGTGTGTGACATCATTCCTTGCCTGAGTGTGTACAATAAATGCTTAACACTACCCTCTGATAAAGCCTCACTGCTCTGCCGCACTACCATAAGTAGAGAGTAAGATATTACCTACTTTTAGCTCTGTAAGCCTTTGGGGTTCCACTCATTTTGGTATAGTATATACAGAGCCAGCTTCCTACAGCTACTGTCCCCTGACCTCCGCATTTAAGGGTCCCACTGAACCTTATTTCTCCGATTCAACTACCTACGAAGGACTGGAGCAGTGCAGAAGACAACTGATTTGGCACCAGCCCTACCGGCCTCTCTCCTCCTTTAGCAACCCTACTCCAAGAAACCAGTGTGGCCAGCAACGTCCAAGAACCCCAAGGGCCTATGCTGTCTTCAACAAAGACACTTGTCTCTCGTGGATACTGGATGTGTCCTGCAAAAAACTACCACAAGGATTCTGGTTCTGCAGCACTTGTAAGACTCAGCACCAGACGCCCACGGCCCGAGTCCAGGTGGCCCATCAACCCAGTGTAGTCTCCCTGATGTTCCTGACCTGGGATACCTCTTTGGACGACCTCTCCTGACCTCCCCATCGACGCCTGCAGCCGCAACCTGAATGATATGCGACTGCATCCGTATCTGACTTCTAAACACATCCCTGACACCGCAGCCTCCAGGCCTAGGATTGCCCGAACGGAGTCCTGGCATCTGCTTGCTATTCAACTTAACTCTCCATTTGTGGGATCCCTTCAACCAGCCTCCCTAACCAAGCCAGCTGACATTTTCCCTAACTGAGGATCTCCATTGGTTTAATCCGGGTCCCCGATGCCTCCTTTGTACTCCTGTGCCGTTTGTGTTGCAGTCTCAGTAATATTTGGTGGCGCCTCCAGGGCTCACCTTATCCCCCACCCAGGGCCTGTATCTCAGACCTGCTGGTACTTACCTGTAACCAGTGCCTCTTCGAGGTGCCCCCAGCCTCCATAGGATAACATTGGGCCCAGAGACCTTGGCACCCTGCTGTCCCAGTGCTGCTGGTGGTACAGTACCTACCTTAGTCCGACTCTTGCCCAGTGTTGACTAAAACCTCTGGAGACTGAATCTTAACAGTTAACGTACCTGTAAGTTACTCACCTGTATTTCCTCCCTTAAGATTGCATTGGTCGCTCTCTAATTTACTTAGTCTTGATCCTAAATACAAAGTATCTTCTACATTGACCAGCATTTCATATAAAGTATTGTGTGATGCTATACAAACCTCTTGCCAATAACTTGAAAGTTTATCCCTACAAACTAAAGTAATGTTTTTCCAAGCATTGGCCTGGAGTAAGTCATTGTGTGTGTGTTCCTGCCTTGTATGAGTGTGTACACCAATTGCATTCACATTACCCTCTGATAAGCCTTAACTGCTCAGCCGAGCTACCACTAAATTGAGAATAAGGGGCTATTTACTTTATCCTCTTCTATACCTTTGGGAACTCACTGGACTCTGTCCACACTATGCCTCTTTTTGGTATTGTATATACAAAGCCAGCTTCCTACGCATGACCTATCCATTTAATTTTCAAAATTAATGTATTTTAAATTGTAAGTGTTCCAAGATACTGGAAATTGACAGTACTTAATAATATGTATTGCTATTAGATTCCCAGGCTGGAGAACTATTAGTTGTAGGTAACAATGTGTTTAGTAGATTGTGAAGGTAAGTGCTAATAAAGGCTTATAACATTTTGTTTATTTTCTGCAGCAATTATTCTTCGAAACATAGCTCCTCACACAGTAGTGGAGTCAATCATGACTGCACTTTCTCCATATGCTTCACTTGCTGTTGGAAACATTCGTCTAATCAAAGACAAGCAAACGCAACAGAACAGAGGTTTTGCTTTTGTTCAGCTTGCTTCAACTCTGGTAAGAGCAGTTAAGTTAAAGATCAGTAGCCAACTTCTTTTGTCCATCTGTTATGCTGATATGTATGTATATTGCTGTAGACCTTCTGTGAAGTTAGCGTTTAAAATAGAATGTATCCTGTTTTTCTGCGTAAATCGTTGTGGTCATGTTCGTCACACACCTGCTGGCTACTCTACTAGATTGGCATTCTTTAATGCATTATTTAGTGCAATATCCATTTTTAAAATTATCTGCATTCTGGAATACTTTCTGATAGGCTTCTAGTTGCAGATTACTTTGCTCTTGAATATACCCCTGGTGTCAAGCAGGATCTGGAAACTTTTTAGGAGTATCTCCGCTTGCAGTCATGTGGTGCCATGTAGCTCTGCACTGATGCCCTCCGGCTGTGGAAATGGCGTGCGGAGCCCATATAGCTGCTACTCCTGAGCTCTGACTCCCAGTTCCTTTCTCAGTCAGCCGACTTCGTTGTAGATACGCAGCTGGTTCCAGCACAACCAGAGTTTCCTAGGCAAATAGCCACGCCACCTCAGCGTAAATAGTTCCACACAGCCATGCTACACCCTCTGAATCCCAACTTATTTAATCTGACGTTTCTTAGGCCCCTAGGAGCCGATAGACCTTTCATCTGAAGTACCGCCAGCTGGTTTGCCCTTTGTGCCAGTTGCTGAGACCATCTTTCATTTTGCGCCAGTCCAGACTCCGCTTCCGGCATCCCCATCTTCGCCAGCCAAGGCATTTAACGCCTATGCAGACTCCAACGTCTGAAGAGGAGGCCCCAATGTTTTTTTTTTCCAGATGCCGGTTTGATCTAGACTGAAGTCCATCCAAATTCTGCTCATGGACCACTTTACAAGCTCTTTCAATACCAGGACTGACTAGCTCTGCGGTCAACGCCCAGTGGATAACTAATGGCATTTGGGAAGCACCATGGCTAGTTCTGTTTGCCAGTGCAGGAAATGCACGATTTCAGCACTTGTGCACATTGGAATTTCTAAGGCACCTTTCACTAAAAGACTTGTTCTGCCTCGAGTGGAACTAGGGACTAATGTGTGACTCTAAAAAAAAAGTTTTTTTTTTTAATATTTTTTTTTTAGTGCCTTTATGTAGCACGAACTAGACCCGATATCTGGTATCAGAGCGCTTTATATGAGCACCAGTTTCGTTACAGATAGACACATTCATTTTTGTTCGGCACTGGGAGATGAAGTGATTTGCCCAGAATCACAGGATGTTGAGCATTGTTGCCGAGACTCGAACCCTGTTCCCCAGCTTCAAGGTCGAACGCTTTAGCCATAACTAAGAACTGCAATACATTTGTGTTGCATTTTCCTTTCAAAGTTAAGGAAAGGCTGTTTATTTTACATTATAAGGCTGCAGATAGCAGAGCCTGATAATGAGCTGTGAGCTCTAATTTGACCCACGTGGGTCACAGGTTCAGAACTGAAGCTCTGAGATATTTAACTCTTAAATAAAAGTGGTTCTCAACTCAATATTTGAGCATAGACACAATATTTCTAAAGGCTTTTAAGTAAGAAAATTAAAGTGAAGAGTGTAGGAAGCTGGATCTGTATGTGGCATGCCACAAGGTTTCCCCCACGTTTTGCTAAACTGCTAATGTACTTTGACTTAGTGTGCCCTGGGCTCCTGCCAAACATGTACCAAGGGCCTCTGTTCTTTCCCTATACTGCATTGAAGACAAAACCCAATTAACACACTTTGGCCACAGGGCAGTCCCTCGAAAATGGTACCACAGGTACCAAGGCACTGTGGCCAGGAAAGACCCCTAAGGGCTGCAGCACTTATTGTGGCACCCTTATGGGCCCTGTACCCTGACACACACACTGCCTTTGCAGGCTGAGTGTCATGGTGCAGAACTAAACAGTCGACATAGCACACATCCCTGTGTGCCATGCCCAAAAACCCACTGCCCTGGCATAAATCAGCCACTCCTCTAGCTGGGTGCCCTATGCCAGTGGTGTGGGCACAGGTGCATGAGCCCTGTGCCCCTACAGTACCCAGGGCCATTCCTGGGCACTGTAAAAGCAGTGAAGCCATTAAGAGTATATGGTGCTTGGAGGTCAACATTACGAACTCCACAGCACCATAATGGCTACACTGAAGGCTGACAAGTTTGATATCAAACTTCTCAGCACATTAAACTCTCACTGATGCCAGTGTGGGATTTAATGTAAAAAGCACTAAAGAGGGCATCTTGGAGATGCCCCCTGAAACCTAACCTACATTCAACGTCTGGTCTGAGAGGCTGCCACACAGCAGACCATTTGCTGGACCCCTGGGTGGAGAGCTCCCGCTTTTCTGGGCCTGCAACAATGCACATCGTGGGACGAGGTGCCAAGCCTCCTCCCCCAGGATGGGTTGAGGAAGCTTCAAAGGCTTGTGAACTTCTCCAGACCACTTGCTGTACTCAGCAACTGGCCCCCACCAGTTCTGACCCCCACTCTGGCAGGAAGACTGGGGGGAAACCGTATGTCAGACAGGGGGTGTGTGCCAGCCTGTGCCAACTCCACCTCTCCGGTGGAAGAGGCGAGGTGATGCACGACCCCGGGCTCTGGCCATCTTGAAGATGGGGAGCCATGCCCAATCACAGATAGGCTCCTGCCCCCCTCCCACAGGAGCGGAGCAGGCTAGGGGGTGTACTCACCCTAGGACAGGGACCCTTTGGTCCCTGCCCTTGCCCTACCTGTAAAACCCCTAAATTTAATGTTATGGGGCACCCTGAACCGATCTCCAGAGATCCAGATTACGAAACAAGAAAGAAGATCAAGGAACACTAAGCCTGCCGTGCAGCTGCTAAAAAGGAAGGAAGACACCAACTGATTCGGCTCCAGCCCTACCGCCCTGTCGACCCTTGAACCTGCTCCTGTTAAACCCCGGCATCTCCAGTGGTCAGCAACCTCAAAAACCCCGGAGGACCTGACTGCCTTGTGACGGACTACCTGGGTCTCCCACGAGCAGTGGTACTGCTCAAAGCAAGCAACAAGCCCTGGCATCGGCCTGGAACCACGAACCCTGCACACTCTGCACCCGCCAAGCCTGGCCTGGCCTGTGCTGGAGTGAAGACCCTGAGGACGTTCCCCCGGCGATTGTGACTTGGAATCCAGTGCCCAAGGACCATCCTCGACAACGCCTGCAGCCTCAGGACAAAGGACCCCTCCAACCGCGACCAGCAGGGGGTAAGATTTCCCGACCTCAAAATACACCCCTGCGCCCCACAGCCCCCTGTGTCCAACTCCTGGGTGCCTACCTATCCTCCACGATCCCAACTTACCCCTCGAAGTGTGGGTCGCTCCAGAAGATCCTCCGTCCCAGAGCCTGAAACCTTTGTTCCCTTTTCAAGATCTTCATTGAATACCATTGAGCGCCCGACGGCTCAAAAGCACCCTGCACCTAGCCGCCAGAGTGCCCCTGGCAGTGCAACCTGTACCCTATTGTACTTCCCTATTTGCCTTGAGCAAGTGACCAGGATCCCAGCTCCCACAGCCGCATGGCCTGCTAGCCAGCAGCAACCAACCGAAGGCCCCTGCCTCTCATTGTATAACATTGGGCCTAACTACATCTGCACCCGGCTTCCCCTGTGCCGCTGAGGGTGTAACAACTGTACCTACCTGACCCTGGGGGACCCCTGAGTCTATGCCCAGAACCTTAACTTCACCAGTCGAGTACTCGCCTGAAAACCGATGACTCACTTTCCTGCCATAGGATAACATGGACTAGTTTGACTTGAAAAATCTTTTAAGTGTGAAGTTTTAAAACTTTAAAGTATTAATCTAAAATCAGCCGAATAACCAATTTCAAATTACTCACCTGTGATCAGGAGAGAAGGCAGTACTGTACCTTGTAGCCCAGTACTGAACCGCAAAAGTAATCGCAACCGTGTCTGCTAGTAATCTAAATTTCTTCCAAAGGAAACCATTGACTGTTTTTCTGTGAAATTTCTTCTAAGTGTCTACTTTTGGAAAGTACAAATATTCCTTAAAAATAGTACCAACTACTAAAACGTAATTACTTACCTGTCTTAAAAAGAGATCCCAGTGCTGAGTTAGGAGTACAGTACTGGTTTTCAAAAATAACGAGAACCTACTGTTTGTGGCATATGAGTTGCAGATTGTTCACTTAGCATTAGCTCGCCACCTGGTGTTTGGCTCGGATGATTGCATGTTGTTGTCGTCTTGGAAGAAGTCTTTTGTAGTCACGAGATAGGTGACTCCTCCCTTGGACAATAGTGCGCATGGGCATCGGCTCCATCCTTGGATTGTTTTTTTCCGCCACTGGGTTCGGATGAAACTTTTTCGCTCTGGTTTGAAATCTACTTTTCAAGTACTTGGACGCGTGAAAACTTATTCAAACTTCACCAAACTACTTTCGATATCGTCAAACGTCGTCTCGACTCCATCAGTTCGATTCCGGTCGTCGACACGGGAGTTGGGCCTATCCACGCCGTGAGGCCTACAACTCATGGAAAGGACGCCATTTATAAAGATGCCCCGGGTGTGGGGCAAAATTTCCACACAGTGACCATCACGAGATGTGTAACCTGTTCTCATCGCCAGAACATTACGAATCCAGCTGTACAGCCCGTGTCCTTTTGATCCAAGAAGACCATTCGGGATCGGAGGGCCCGTCGACACGACATGCAGAAATCGGCTCCGGAACCGGTGGATATCTTAGACGAAGAGGTTCCGCTCATTCCCGAAGAAGATGCAGACTATCTCCAAATCGTATGCGAGGCAGATGACTTGAAACCGTCTACTTCTAAAGACAAAACTATGAAGCCAGAGTTTGATGCCTCTAGGCAGAGACCAGCTTCCACTCCGAAGCCAATATCGTCGGTACCGAAACCTACAAGGCCTGATTCTGATGCGCTCAAGCCCTCGAAACAGCCTACGACTCTGAAAACAATACCTTTGCTGCCGGAATCTACGCCAAAGGACACAGTAACAACTTTTAAGGCTAAAGACCAGCAGCGACCACTCCCGGAACCGAAAAAATCAGTGCCGGCAAAGTTCCGCAAGGAGAAGACCTTTTCCAACCTGATCCTCTACAAAAGATCTATATTGACCCAAAGACAGGTCTTGTATCCACTACACCACACAGGAAGAGGAAATCAGACACAGCACCTACACCTACAGTGCCTGTCAAGAAGGACTCTGCCACATCTCCTATGCACCCTTCTCCAATACTTCCTTCTCCTTCATCTCCTGTTCCTCTTAACATTTCACCTCAAAATTCTCCTGAAATCTCTCGTCCTCATTCTTCACCACATACACCTCCAAATGATTTATAGCATAGGGGGATGGGTAGACCCAGATGAGCCTTTTCCCTACCCTGTTGATGATCCAGATTGGGAGTACCCAAACCCACAAGATGTGCCAGATATTCCTGACCCACATTCATATCCATCAAAACCTTCTCCCCCTGAAGACAATATTGGTTTTGGGCACTTACTGAATAGGGCTGCCATTTATCATGGGGTCATTATGCATTCAGATGAGGCAGAGGAAGACTTTTTATTAGGTATGTTTGAACAATCGCAAAGGTCTGTTCAAATTCTTCCTATGATTAAAGGGGTCATCAAACATGCTCCAGAAGTATTTAAAGATCCTGTACGTGCTAGGATTCTAAACCCTAGAATTGAGAAAGTACAGGCCTACTCCTGGTGATCCTGCCTACATTAAAGGACCGGTACCCTTAGATTCCCTAGTCGTGTCAAGTGCTAGAAAAAGACGGACATCAGGTGAAGCACCACCCCGTGATAAAGAATCTAAGGTGATATATACTTCAGGCAAAAGGATAGCTGCACAAGCTACCAATACATGGCGTATAGCTAACACACAGGCCCTCCTTGCAAGATATGACAGGGCTCACTATGATCAGTTAGAGACATTACTACAACATCTACCTGACCAATATAAGGCGCAGGCAAACTACCTTATACAAGAAGGCAAGTCACTTTCAAATGCCTAAATCAAGTGCGCAATTGATGTAGCAGACACTGCATCTAGAGCTGTAAACACTAGTGTCCTACTTAAACGTCATGCGGGGCTACGCATTTCAGGATTTAAGCAGGAAGTGCAAACTACCATCTTAAATCAGCCATTCAACCAACATCAATTGTTTGGACCAGAGGTAGACACAGCACTTGAGAAAATGAAGAAAGATACCGATGCAGCCAAATCTATGTGAGCTTTGCAATCCACACAAGCTAGAGGCTCCTTTCGTCGCTCCTTCTGTAGAGGAGGCTCCAAACCGACTGGAGCAGATCATACAGCTTCCTTCAAATCCAATACACAGACATCCTCCAGTAAAGGATATTTTAGAGGAGGCTAAAGAGGCAAGAACAATAAAGGAAGAGGTTGAGGTAACAACAATAATCAAACCTCTTCCACCACAAAACAGTGACTTTCCTCTGCTCCCCCAACAGCACTCCACTCCTGTGGGGGGCAGACTAACACAGTTCCGACCTGTCTGGAATTCCATCACAACAGACAGGTGGGTAAGTTAAATTATCCAGTATGGCTACTGCTTTGAACTTACAGCTACCCCGCCACATATACCACCCAGGCAGCGTCCAATGTCTGCAGAACATCTTATACTGCTCAAACAAGCAGTCCTATCACTTCTTCAAAAGGACGCAATAGAAATAGTTCCTTTACAACATCAAGGAACAGGGGTTTATGCTGTATTTTGTAATACCCAAAAGGACGGGACACTAAGACCAATTCTTGACCTCAGGCCCCTCAATCAATATATACACTCAGATCATTTTCATATGATCACTTTTCAACAAGTGCTCCCATTGCTGCAACAAGGCTACTTCCTTACAACACTAGATCTAAAGGACGCCTACTTCCACATCCCATACATCCTTTTCACAGGAAGTATCTGAGGTTTGTACTGTAAGGACAGCATTATCAATTCAAAGTCCTTCCATTCAGGGTAACCACTGCACCAAGAGTGTTCATAAAGTGCCTAGCAGAAGTAGCAGCACATCTCAGACAACAGATGCATGTCTTCCCATATCTAGACGATTGGCTCATAAAAGCCAAGTCATTCAATCAGTATGTCCAACACACATCAGACCATTCAAACATTGCACGACTTAGGGTTCACAATCAACTACACCAAGTCGCACCTACAGCCCGCTCATGTACATATATATTTAGGGGCTAAAATAAACACGTCTACAGCTCTAGCGTATCCCAGTCCAGCAAGGATACAGAGCATTCAAGCCGTAGTCACAAAGTTTCAACATCAACACTCTCTCCCAGCCAGAGTGTTCATGAGACTAATAGGCATGATGGCATCTTGCATCTTTATTGTACCATATGCTTAGGCTTTCCTGTTTTCAGTTTCTATTTTTGGTAAATTCTGGTGGTGTTTTTTCAGTGTTTTCCAGTGATTTCCATACCTCAAAAAAACAGTGCTTTTCAGTGTTTACTCTTTTTCGCGTCATAAAAAACAACTGAAACGGTGTTTTGCCGGTGTTTATGGAACGATTTGCTTTTATGATTGCTTTTTCAATTTTTCCTCAAACTGTATACTGCTCTACATTTCAGAAGCTTAATAAAGTCATGAAATACTTTCCATTGTCCTTTGAATCTGCAGCTCAGATTTAACAAGCATTTGCAATGCAATAGGTCTTGCATTTATGCGAGTTTAAGCTATTGGCATTGTAAATGACAAAGCCTTTTATGTTTTAAAAACGACAACAAAAAAAAGGCATTATTTTCAATGTGAATAGCTCAAACTTGTGTAAATGCAGGACCTATTACATTGTAAATGTTTGTTTAAAATGAAAGCGTGCATTGGTCACTCAACAAGTGTTTGTCAAATATACGTAGAGAACTTTCTTAAATGCTATTATGAAATTGCAATGTGGCCGAAGGGGCACATGCAAGTCAAAAAAATGGGGTTAAGAAAAAGACTTCCTCTACCAAAAAAAAATAATACGTTTTTGGAGCTTTGTTGTTGCACGTGATGGTAGCTTTTGCTCTTTTGACTGCTCTCCAAAAGGATTGTGTAGCAACTGCTGAAACGGAACAAGGTACTGTTAGGTGCACCATGTGCTGGGCTGCGTGCGTTGTGGACTCCAGGAACATGTGGGCGGCTTGGGAAGGGATCAGTATGCTGGGCAGGAAGAGGCAGTGAATTACTATATTTGTTTACAGTTAATGCAGAGTTGCCATCACGCACACTTCGCTCCACCACCTAGGCTAAATTCATAGTGCCCAGGACTAGGCTGTCCCGTATGGGTGGTTGCTCCTTTGCTTACCTGGGTCCCAGTCTGTGGAATGCTCTTCCGCTACCACTCCGGAATGAAACCAGTTATACGCACGTTCGTAAGTTACTCAAAACCTGGTTGTTTAATCAGTAATTCCTTTCCTGCTCCTTCTCTGGCATGGCGCCGGGAAACCCTTTTTGGGTAGCTGTTGTGCCCGATATAAATTTAAATAACATAACATACTGCACCATACTTTAGTAATATAATTGCGACAGTGTGCCCAAAAAATGCATCACCACCAGTTACATTACTACGCCCTTACCACCCTCCTGAACAATTGTAACTCATTTGTGACACAGGTGCTTTGTGCTACCTTTTTGATTTTTTACATTCCTTATGATTTTAGTTATGCAACATTGATGGCAGCACCCGCACCCTGACAATTGTTCCAGCACACTACGTTTGGCGTGTAAATATGGCAGAGTAATCATGTCTTGTGAGTGCGCTGATTAGAGTCCTGTCAACAATCGGGTTGATTCCAGCTAATACCAGACTTCTGTGAACTGAAATAATATAGACAGACTAGCAAACAGGCCACTAGCATCAAACCCGCTCAACACTCACCTCTCACAGGGTAATTCTAGAACTTTCTAGAGTTGTCTGGAAGTTGGCACATGAGCAGAAAGAGCATGGCATCGCTCTAATCGCCACTGGAATAAGAGTGTAACTATTCCTTGCACTGATGGCAGGGACAACGATGCCAACCATTTGGAGTATGTGTAAATGATCTTTCCCGGCCAAATGAAATATTCAATGCTTGCAGCAGACCAGGAGTAGCAGCCAGTGAGGCCCTCGGAATGCCAGGTAATTACTGTAGGAGAGTAGGGTCTGCAATCCTATGATCACCCAGATTTTTTTGCTTTTGTTTCACTGGTTTACGACTTTCTCTGGCTGTGGGCCTGCCAATCAGACCCACAGCCTGGCTGTTCTCTTTCTAAATTACCTCATGTACCCTAGGTGCATCTACCAATTGGTACTGGGCCACCTTATCAGACCCTGTAACTCAGGGCATAGGTGTACCCAGGGCTGCCAGGGGCTGCAGCACGTATTGTGCCACCCCTGGCTGGCCTCCTAAATTTGACACAACTGGCTGCATGACAGCTGGGGCAAAGTCGTGTAATCACCCTTTGCTGTAGGTGTAGTATACCTATACCTAACCCTAAAATGGACACACAGATTCCTATCAGTCACTCCTATGGCAGGCCTTGACAATCCTGAAGGCAGAGTGCTTGGAATCGTGTGAGATGGTGCTCTGGCATGAGCTGAGCCTGTCTGCAGCTTGCGGAATCAAGTCCTAATAGCTGTTCCATGATATCGCATACCATATACTCTTAAGTGCATTATAATCCTCGCGGTTAAATGCTATCTTTGGTATTGCTTTATCAAAACATGTCGAGTAAGGTGTCATACGAATTGGAATACTAACCCCTCGCCAATTCTGGCGACGGGGTTAGCATTCCACCCTTCTAGAGGGACACGACATGTATGTAACTGTGAACCCCGGTTAAAGTTAACTGAAGCCTCAGCTCCACAAAATGGATGCTGCCACCACAGACACGAGTCTGACCCCCTGCAGCTGGGAGTCCTTCCAGCGAGGGGAGCCTGGACAAAGGGTTTCCTGTCAGGGGCGGTGCTAGCACCGTCCCAGACATGGTTTTGTGTATCCTGGGTAGGCAGGGCTTTACAGGAAGGTGACTGCTGAGTGGCACCCCGGTGCTCACTACGCATAGGCCGGTCTGAACCAGTTCCAGGGGCACACCAGCCCCTGGCCTGGGGAAGTCCGGCATGGCTGAGGGGTGTAACCACCCCCCACCTAGTCCCACCCATAGGCAGGACCTAGTCACCGGGTCAGCCCCCTTTTTTAGTATAAAGATGGGAGCGGGCCCCCTGTTAAAATTAGATCATCTTTGGAATCAAGATACCACTTTCTTCGAAAGGACTTCACGATTTCTTCTTCAAGATTCTCCCTTGTGGCTAAGGAGTAGTCACCCTGCATCCGCAGGCACCATCCTAAAGAACACTGCGGTCTGCTGCAAGTCCTTCATCACGAATCCGACGACCCAGCTCGACGAGACCCGGCTTCCCTGGCACCTCTGACCTCTACTCACCTCTACAGCCCAGCTGAGACCCGTGAGTGCGACGAGACCTCAAGGGACCGACGATCGCCAAGACTGCACGACATCTTTACTGCAAGCCCACCGTGTCCTCCACTGGTGAGTGCTTTGGGGTCCGAGAAGCCCCGACCCTGCGCAGCTCCAGCACCCAAGATCAGCCCCCCTGCATCTCCACGATCTGCGTGGGGCCCTTCTGCTGTTTGCTGTGCACCGCGTTGTTTGGCTACTAGCCGGCTGGCTTGTGGCCCTCTGAACGACGCCCAACGACTTCACGACTGCTGGTCTGGTTGCTCCAGGCTGGCCTTTGCTTCCTTCTTCAAGAGAGGCACCCCGGACCCTCCTGGTCCACTCCAGACGCCATTTTAGGTCCACCGCGTGGGCTTGAATTTGCCAAGGCTTTGTTGCCCAATCCTGGGTCCAGCGACGCCGACAGCTTCTATCTTCGTGGGACAGCTCGATCCTCCATCCTGGTCGCCGACAACGCCTCCTGGTCCGGGAGATCTTCGAGTCAAGCGTCACCCACTCACCTAGTCGAGGTGGCTACCATCCGGTGCCCTCCTGGTGCCCACTGACTACTGGCTAGTAGTCTCGAACTTGGTCCCCTCTGCTTTCAGGTGTCATCTATCTTCAAGATCCAGGCTTGGATCCGACTGAACTTTCTTCACTGGTCACCGGCCAGCATCTTTTCTTCCGGCTCCTGGTCCGTCTACGAGGATTCCCGACGTCTTTTCAGACCTATGCAGCTGCAGCCCCTGGGCTAGGTAACTTCGGCATTTCGGTGCCCCAGCATAGCCTCACTATCCAAGGGTCAGAATCTACTTTCGTTTTCTCCCTACCAGGTCGGGTTCGCCCGAGAACACTAACTTTCTATTTCCTAGCTACCATAGACTTTTGTCCGCATCTCGCGTGAGAGTGCACACACTGCACCCGAGTCCCCTAGGCCTCCTAGTCGTAATCTACCGATTCCCTAGTCAAGTCCTAGCGATTCCAAAAGCTATTAGTACTGTACTTACCTGCTAGGAATTTCGCATTCCACTTTCAGAGTATATGGTTTTCCGTGCCCCTCGGGCATTTGTATATACTGTGCTAACTTAAGTATTTTTGTAAGAGTTTTGGTTTGTGCTTAGTACCCTGTCCTCATAAAGAGTACAGGGCTGTTGTGATCTTTAAATAAATAACTGTTTATTTTCATAACACTTGTGTGGTGTCCTTTCACTTGGTATTCAAGGGGTATATGTGTGGTAAACAGCTGGCTTAACGCGCCCTCTCGAGTCTTTAGCCTTAGACTGCTCGTATCCACGCTACTAGGATAGCTGGTCTATAAGGTTGACTTACAACCAATCATCAATAAGGGTTGCTGGACTGATACATAGTGTTCACTAGAATAGTGAGCACTGCATATCAGGCCACCTTCTCACATTGGTGAGCAGCGGTTGGGATTTGAGCTTGCTGTTGTTTTACCACACGTATCCTAAGAATATCTTGTTGAAAGATCACATAAGTACTGTTAGGTACACATAACTAAAGCTTAGAATACTCTGAGTTCTACTGAACCAGCTGTTGTAGCTCCTCAAGGCTTAGCACACCTTGGCTGCAACTCTTAGCAAGGGATCAGTAGGTAAACACATAGTGTAGGTAGGTGCATCACTTACACCACACTAGAAACAGTATGTCGGACAAAGGAGGAAACACTGAGGTTCCCCTTGTGTCAGTTGACCCTCCACAGGTCATCCCTTCAAGATATACTGCGCTTAGCTTCCATGAGTTACGACAAGTGTGTACCTCTAGGAAGATTAAGCAGGGGTCTAACCCCACAACTGCCTTTCTGATTGGTCTCTTAGAGACTCATGATGCAAGGAGGGCTGGTAACCCAGACCCTTCTAATTCAGATGGCAACATGCCCTCCTTACAGGGTCCCTTTGATGCCCAGGACCATCCTCTTCAGGAAGCAGATGATGCTGATGATGAGGATGATGATTTGGTATCAGGGGATGAGGCAGAAAAGGAACAGGTAGAAGTCAGCAGACTAACCAGGTCCAACTTAAGCAGACATGAGATGGGCACTAGGGGACCCTTGGGGCCACTCTCAGGTCAGCTTAACATTGGGAATGGACGAGATAGATCTCTATCAAGAGGCTCTATCAGATCCCTTCATACCAATGGCTCTCAACGTTCCTCTCAAAGGGGAATGACATCTCCCCAGAGGAGAATGTATGAAGCTAAGGAAAAGGCAGCCAATCTGAGGATTGAAAGGGAAGAACTTGCCCTGGCCAAAGAGAGGCTTGCCTTTGCTAGAGAGCAACAATTGAGTGGGACAGTCCCCACTGGTGGCAGCATTGTACCTAGCAATAGGGAAAGGAGTTTTGATACAAAACACCTTGGTAAGATAGTGCCCCCCTTTAAACAAGGGGATGACATCCACAAATGGATTACTGCTTTGGAGAGGGCCTGCACTGTGCAAGGTGTTCCCCCAAGTCAGTGGGCAGCTATCTTGTGGCTCTCCTTTGAGGGTAAAGGAAGAGACAAGCTCCTCACCACAAGGGTGGAGGATGCTAATGATTACCAAGTCTTGAAAAATGCACTGGTTGATGGGTTTGGCCTAACCACTGAGCAGTACAGGGTGCTGTTCAGGGATACCCAGAAAACTCAGTCTCAAGATTGGGCTGACTTTGTAGATTGTGCCACTAAGGCTTTTGAGGGCTGGTTGCTGGGCAGTAAGGTTACTGATTATAAAGGATTGTACAATTTGATGATGAGAGAGCAAATTTTAAACAATTGTCAGAACCAGTTGTTGCATCAGCATCTTGTTGACTCAGATCTGACCTCTCCCCAAGAATTGGGAAAGAAGGCAGACAGATGGGTTAGAACAAGAGTTAAACAGAACCAGGGCCAGAATCAAGGTGGTCAGAAGAAAGCAGACCAGAAGGGTAAGGATTCGAAAGGGGAACAAAATGACCAGAAGTCTTCGACAGGTCCCCAACAACCCAAAGAGGGTGGGGGTCAGGCTCCCCAAAAGAAGAAAGAAGGCCAATCTAAAAGGTGGTGCCAATACTGCAAAAGTAAAACTCACTGGTTTAGTGAGTGCACCAAGAAAGGAGGAGGGCAGACTCCTGCCACTGCAGCCCCTAAGGCACCTGTGCCCCCTAGTACAGCCAGCAGTGGTAGTGCACCTCCCAAGGGTTTAGTAGGGTTAACCCTGGGTTCTGAGGGGAGTGACAACTTAGTTGGCACCCTCACTCAGGCTGTCCTTGTCAGTACAGGGGATATGGATATGTCCCCTGACATAAGTCCCAATACTTTGGGCAAATACAGACAGACACCTTTTATTAATGGAAAAATGGCTCAGGCCTATAGGGACACTTGTGCCAGTGTCACAATGGTGACACCTAGCTTTGTGGACCCTGGACAGATCATGCCAGGTACAGAATTCCTGGTGACCAATGCAAGCAATGTCACTACCAATCATAGTATGGCAATTGTAGCTTTCTCCTGGGGAGGGGTAACTGGCCAAAAGAAGGTTGTAGTTAGTTCAGACCTCCCAGTGGATTGTTTGTTGGGCAATGATTTGGAGTCATCACAATGGTCAGAAGTGGAGCAGAGGACTCATCTGGAAATGTTAGGTTTGCCAGCACATGTGTTTGCTGTGACTAGGTCACAGGCCAGAAGATGCCCCACTGAACAGGTGCTGGATCCTGGAACAATGGACCAGACACCTTCCAAGAAAAAGAGCAGTAGGGTTAAGGCTGTGCCTTCCCCCTTGCCCCAGGTTGTGGATCAAGTCTCAGAGGAGGCTGACCTGCAGGAATTGAGGGAAACTGAGCCTAGAGAGTTTGAACTTGATCAAGTTGAATTCTTGGGTTCAGGGGGACCCTCAAGGGAAGACCTGGGGAAGGACCAGTTAGGCTGCCCTTCTCTTGAACCCCTCAGACAGCAGGCTGCTGCTGAGGCTGCTGGGAACGCCACAGGTACCCACAAGGTATACTGGGAAGATGGACTCCTGTACACTGAGTCAAGAGACCCCAAGCCTGGCATGACCAGGAGGCTGGTTGTACCCTTGTCTCAGAGAGGTTTCCTACTTACCTTGGCCCATGAGATTCCCTTAGCAGGACACTTAGGCCAGACAAAGACTTGGGACAGGCTTGTCTCACACTTTCACTGGCCTCACATGAATGAGGATACCAAGGAGTTTTGTCGCTCCTGTGTCACTTGCCAAGCCAGTGGTAAGTCAGGTGGCACAACAAAGGCCCCCCTTATACCAATGCCTGTGGTGGGGGTGCCCTTTGAAAGAGTGGGGATTGACATTGTTGGTCCAATGGAACCCCAGACAGCATCAGGGCACAAGTTTATACTGGTGGTAGTGGATCATGCCACCAGGTATCCTGAAGCTATTCCACTTAGGACCACCACAGCCCCTGTGGTGGCAAGGGCCCTAGTTGGAGTGTTCTCCAGAGTGGGCTTCCCTAAGGAGGTTGTCTCTGACAGAGGTGCAAACTTCATGTCAAGCTATTTAACTGCTATGTGGAAGGAGTGTGGTGTCAATTACAAATTCACTACACCCTATCACCCACAATGCAATGGGCTTGTTGAAAGGTTCAACAGGACCCTAAAAGGGATGATTCATGGACTACCTGAAACACTCAGGCGTAGATGGGATGTCCTGATGCCCTGCCTTCTGTTTGCTTACAGAGAGGTCCCACAAAAGGGGGTTGGCTACAGCCCTTTTGAACTTTTGTATGGGCATCCTGTGAGAGGCCCCTTGTGTTTGGTGAAGGAAGGATGGGAGAGACCTCTCAAAAAGCCTGCAACCAACATAATGGACTATGTACTTGGTCTCCGCTCCAGGATGGCTGAGTATATGGAGAAGGCATCAGAAAACCTTAAGGCCAGTCAAGAACTTCAAAAAGCTTGGCATGACCAAAAGGCTGTCCTGACTGTTTATCAGCCTGGACAGAAGGTGTGGGTGCTGGAGCCAGTGGCCCCAGCAGCACTCAAAGACAAATGGTCTGGGCCCCACACAATCCTTGAGCAAAAGGGAGAGGTCACCTACCTGGTGGACCTTGGAACTCCCAGGAGTCCCCATAGGGTACTCCATGTCAACAGGCTCAAAGCATATGTCGACAGGAAGGACATGAGCTTGCTCATGGCCATAGATGAGGGACAGGAGGAAGAGAGTGACCCTCTCCCAGACCTGCTCACTCAGAATCCTGATGATGGGTCAGTAGATGGTGTTGTCTTTTGTGGCAGCCTCTCTGAACATCAGCAGAAAGACTGTAAACAGGTTCTTCAGTCTTTCAGACGTATGTTCTCTCTGACACCCAGTCAGACCAATTGGTGCACCCATGAGGTTGACACTGGTGACAGCCTGCCAGTCAAGAGTAAAATCTACAGGCAGCCTGATCATGTTAGAGACTGCATAAAAACTGAAGTGCAGAAAATGTTGGAATTGGGAGTCATTGAACCCTCAGATAGCCCTTGGGCTAGTCCAGTAGTTCTAGTGCCAAAGCCTCACACCCAAGATGGTAAGAGAGAGATGAGGTTTTGCGTAGACTACAGGGGTCTCAATGCAGTCACTAAGACTGATGCCCATCCAATACCAAGGGCAGATGAACTTATAGATAGATTGGCTTCTGCCAACTACTTAAGTACATTTGACTTAACAGCTGGGTATTGGCAAATCAGGTTAGCTGAGGATGCCAAGCCCAAAACAGCATTTTCAACCCCTGGTGGGCATTATCAATTTGTGGTAATGCCCTTTGGTCTGAAAAATGCACCTGCCACCTTCCAAAGGTTGGTGAATCAAGTCCTTACTGGGCTGGATGACTTCTGTGCAGCATATCTAGATGATATTGCTGTCTTTAGCTCCACCTGGGAGGATCACCTGGTCCACCTGAGGAAAGTGTTAGAGGCTCTGCAAGCAGCAGGCCTCACTATCAAGGCCACCAAGTGCCAGATAGGGCAGACACAGGTTGTATACCTGGGCCACCTTGTAGGTGGAGGCCAGGTTCAGCCACTGGAGAGCAAAATACAGTCAATCAGGGACTGGGCTCCTCCAACCACCCAGACTCAGGTTCGAGCTTTCTTGGGCCTGACTGGATACTACAGAAAATTTGTCAGGAACTATGGTTCCATTGTGACACCATTAAATGAACTGACAAGTAAAAAAATGCCAAAAAAGGTTCAGTGGACAGCAGGCTGTCAAAAAGCATTCGATGACCTAAAGCAGGCCATGTGCACAGCACCTATCCTTAAGAGTCCAGACTACTCCAAACCATTCATTGTCCAAACAGATGCTTCTGAGTTGGGTGTGGGAGCTGTTCTTTCTCAACTGAATTTTGATGGTCAGGATCAGCCCATTGCTTTTATAAGCAGAAGGCTGACCCCCAGAGAGAAGAATTGGTCAGCTATTGAGAGGGAGGCCTTTGCTGTGGTTTGGGCCCTGAAGAAGCTGAGGCCATACTTGTTTGGCACTCACTTCAAGATTCAGACCGACCATAAGCCCCTCTTGTGGCTAAATCAGATGAAGGGTGAAAACCCCAAACTGCTTAGGTGGTCCATTTCCCTACAGGGGATGGACTTTACAGTGGAACATAGACCTGGTACTGATCATGGCAATGCCGATGGGCTCTCCAGATATTTCCACTTAGAACAAGAAGACTCACCTGGTCAAGGTTAGCTTATTGTCCCAAAGTTTGGGGGGGGGTCATGTAGGAGAGTAGGGTCTGCAATCCTATGATCACCCAGATTTTTTTGCTTTTGTTTCACTGGTTTACGACTTTCTCTGGCTGTGGGCCTGCCAATCAGACCCACAGCCTGGCTGTTCTCTTTCTAAATTACCTCATGTACCCTAGGTGCATCTACCAATTGGTACTGGGCCACCTTATCAGACCCTGTAACTCAGGGCATAGGTGTACCCAGGGCTGCCAGGGGCTGCAGCACGTATTGTGCCACCCCTGGCTGGCCTCCTAAATTTGACACAACTGGCTGCATGACAGCTGGGGCAAAGTCGTGTAATCACCCTTTGCTGTAGGTGTAGTATACCTATACCTAACCCTAAAATGGACACACAGATTCCTATCAGTCACTCCTATGGCAGGCCTTGACAATCCTGAAGGCAGAGTGCTTGGAATCGTGTGAGATGGTGCTCTGGCATGAGCTGAGCCTGTCTGCAGCTTGCGGAATCAAGTCCTAATAGCTGTTCCATGATATCGCATACCATATACTCTTAAGTGCATTATAATCCTCGCGGTTAAATGCTATCTTTGGTATTGCTTTATCAAAACATGTCGAGTAAGGTGTCATACGAATTGGAATACTAACCCCTCGCCAATTCTGGCGACGGGGTTAGCATTCCACCCTTCTAGAGGGACACGACATGTATGTAACTGTGAACCCCGGTTAAAGTTAACTGAAGCCTCAGCTCCACAAAATGGATGCTGCCACCACAGACACGAGTCTGACCCCCTGCAGCTGGGAGTCCTTCCAGCGAGGGGAGCCTGGACAAAGGGTTTCCTGTCAGGGGCGGTGCTAGCACCGTCCCAGACATGGTTTTGTGTATCCTGGGTAGGCAGGGCTTTACAGGAAGGTGACTGCTGAGTGGCACCCCGGTGCTCACTACGCATAGGCCGGTCTGAACCAGTTCCAGGGGCACACCAGCCCCTGGCCTGGGGAAGTCCGGCATGGCTGAGGGGTGTAACCACCCCCCACCTAGTCCCACCCATAGGCAGGACCTAGTCACCGGGTCAGCCCCCTTTTTTAGTATAAAGATGGGAGCGGGCCCCCTGTTAAAATTAGATCATCTTTGGAATCAAGATACCACTTTCTTCGAAAGGACTTCACGATTTCTTCTTCAAGATTCTCCCTTGTGGCTAAGGAGTAGTCACCCTGCATCCGCAGGCACCATCCTAAAGAACACTGCGGTCTGCTGCAAGTCCTTCATCACGAATCCGACGACCCAGCTCGACGAGACCCGGCTTCCCTGGCACCTCTGACCTCTACTCACCTCTACAGCCCAGCTGAGACCCGTGAGTGCGACGAGACCTCAAGGGACCGACGATCGCCAAGACTGCACGACATCTTTACTGCAAGCCCACCGTGTCCTCCACTGGTGAGTGCTTTGGGGTCCGAGAAGCCCCGACCCTGCGCAGCTCCAGCACCCAAGATCAGCCCCCCTGCATCTCCACGATCTGCGTGGGGCCCTTCTGCTGTTTGCTGTGCACCGCGTTGTTTGGCTACTAGCCGGCTGGCTTGTGGCCCTCTGAACGACGCCCAACGACTTCACGACTGCTGGTCTGGTTGCTCCAGGCTGGCCTTTGCTTCCTTCTTCAAGAGAGGCACCCCGGACCCTCCTGGTCCACTCCAGACGCCATTTTAGGTCCACCGCGTGGGCTTGAATTTGCCAAGGCTTTGTTGCCCAATCCTGGGTCCAGCGACGCCGACAGCTTCTATCTTCGTGGGACAGCTCGATCCTCCATCCTGGTCGCCGACAACGCCTCCTGGTCCGGGAGATCTTCGAGTCAAGCGTCACCCACTCACCTAGTCGAGGTGGCTACCATCCGGTGCCCTCCTGGTGCCCACTGACTACTGGCTAGTAGTCTCGAACTTGGTCCCCTCTGCTTTCAGGTGTCATCTATCTTCAAGATCCAGGCTTGGATCCGACTGAACTTTCTTCACTGGTCACCGGCCAGCATCTTTTCTTCCGGCTCCTGGTCCGTCTACGAGGATTCCCGACGTCTTTTCAGACCTATGCAGCTGCAGCCCCTGGGCTAGGTAACTTCGGCATTTCGGTGCCCCAGCATAGCCTCACTATCCAAGGGTCAGAATCTACTTTCGTTTTCTCCCTACCAGGTCGGGTTCGCCCGAGAACACTAACTTTCTATTTCCTAGCTACCATAGACTTTTGTCCGCATCTCGCGTGAGAGTGCACACACTGCACCCGAGTCCCCTAGGCCTCCTAGTCGTAATCTACCGATTCCCTAGTCAAGTCCTAGCGATTCCAAAAGCTATTAGTACTGTACTTACCTGCTAGGAATTTCGCATTCCACTTTCAGAGTATATGGTTTTCCGTGCCCCTCGGGCATTTGTATATACTGTGCTAACTTAAGTATTTTTGTAAGAGTTTTGGTTTGTGCTTAGTACCCTGTCCTCATAAAGAGTACAGGGCTGTTGTGATCTTTAAATAAATAACTGTTTATTTTCATAACACTTGTGTGGTGTCCTTTCACTTGGTATTCAAGGGGTATATGTGTGGTAAACAGCTGGCTTAACGCGCCCTCTCGAGTCTTTAGCCTTAGACTGCTCGTATCCACGCTACTAGGATAGCTGGTCTATAAGGTTGACTTACAACCAATCATCAATAAGGGTTGCTGGACTGATACATAGTGTTCACTAGAATAGTGAGCACTGCATATCAGGCCACCTTCTCACAATTACCTCCAGATATGTTCATGGAAGCAACCACATTAAGGAGGAAAACCGGCAAGGGGAAGAGATGGGGAAAAGAGAGCGGAGTGCGCGCCTCACTGAGTACAGATGGAAAGTCTCCGGAACTCTTCTGTAGAAAAGGAGGAAGAAAGGAAAGCGAGGTGGTGGTGGAGGGGGGTATAAGTGACGAAGGAAACTAGGTGATACTGGGAGAGGAAAGTGAAGAGGGGGAGGAAATAAGGAGAATGCAAAAATAACTACGCAAAAGAGAAGAAGGGAAGGAAAGAAGCAAAGGGGTCGTTAGGAATGAACTAGATTAAAAATGATCGATAGCAAGGAAAGTGACGAGGGACGGAAAGAAGAAAGAGTAGACTATAAAGCAGATTAGAGTGGCTCTGAAGCCAAAGGAAATTACAGAATTAAACAAAGTTGTGAAAATAAATGAAAATTAATGATTCAGGGGAGGTGGCAAGCAGCCCGAGGAGACAGAATGGAATGAAAAATATTCATACTTTGTGTTCGCATAGTTCTTCATGTAGTAAAATAGAAGATATTAATGCGCAAGCCTGTAATGTTTTACTGGTCCTGCTCAGATGGATGAAGGCCTGAGCCCGTCTTGTCAGATTTGAGCCCGAAGTGACTGCAGAGGGTACAAGGGTCTCTCACACAGCGCCGAGCGGTTAACTTGCTGAGCTATTTTACTGACTGAATGAATGTAAATAGGGAGTAAAGATATAAGGGGAAGGAAAGCATGGGGGCTGGTAAAAGAACGCAGCAAACCCAGGAAGAGTAACGAGACGTGCATCCCAGTGAGGGGCCCTGCAGGCTTTAATTCGCTCTGCACGACTCCCCCTCAGCTTTGACGGGTGTCAGATCTGTATGCTGCAGGCTCCAGCCGAGGCCCTGTGGTGGTTTCGTAGTAATAGTCGGGCCATCTATTGCGGGGAAACAGAGAGCAAGAGCAGAACCCTGTTAATTGCCCTCATCACTTCCTGTTCAAGGGGAGTGAAAACTCTGTCACGCAGCATCTCCTGTGGTGAGGCCCCACTGTCCTACCCTTAGGCCAGGGCGGGAGCTCCCACCACATGCTGTGACTGCTGGGGTTGGCCCATTGTCATTAAATTTGTGGCAATGGGCCGCGATATTCTGTGCTGGGCTGCGTAGAGGCTGCAGCAGCCTCTTGAATTCAGATCAGGAGAGCCAGTCCGAACACCGATGGGGGGAAATAACGGCTCACATCAAGCCTCGGGCAATGGGCCACAGGTACCGGCCGAATGCCTACCTTGCCAATCCGACGACCGAGGCTCATGTTTCACCCCCTAGAACCGGGCCTGCCCTTGATACCAATGTGCGGTGCCGCCCCCACCCCACCAACCCCGTCGCCCACTCCTCTATTAACAGAGTTGTTAAGTAAATGGTCTTTTGAAAGACCGTGAAGTACTGCCGCTGCAGTAAAACAGCAGACCACAACAGCTCCTCTTCCCCCACGTGAGCCAGGCAGGCGGCCTGGTGTTACTATGGCCCTTGGGCCATTCACACCTCGGCTTTCCATTTGCATGAGCAGTGTTTTTTCCCCTGACACCTCCGTGTCAGACGCCCCAGGCAGGCCAATGGTTTGTATTACTGTGGCTCCATCAAGTGGACAAGAGACGCAACAACAATGAAAATCAGTCAGACTCGGTTTAAACCGGGTAAGCTGATTTTCATTCGGTGGTGTATTGTCCAGCATAGTCGGTTTAAACCGAAAACCGGACAGCCTACATATGCTAGACTGCAAATGCGTCCGTTACAGTAATGTCTAGCACAACAGTGGAATCGGGCTCAAGGACAAGTAACAGACCTGGTGTTGGTAGACAGCCGCTCACCTCGCTCTCTGCAATGGTGGAACACCAAAAACTTGACAAAACGGCAGCCGTTCCTCGAACCTGTTCCACAAATAGTACTTACAGCAGGCTCTTCTCTCACAGGATGGGGAACCCATCTCCTACATCATACAACTCAAGGGCAATGGACCATTCAACAAAGATCGTTCCATATCAATCACATAGAGCTGCTAGCAATATTCTTAGCACTCAAAACATTCCAAGTTCAAAACAAAGCTGTCTTAATCCAGACGAACAACATGACAGCCATGTAATATATACAAAAACTGGGGAGTACACACGCTCTACAGCTGTCCCAGCTTGAACAGAACATTTGGAGATGGGCCATTCCACAAAACATGTTCGAGGCATGTGGGCTGCTGAATTCATATCTGTGCATAGATCGCGGCCTAGTGCTGGGTCCGGAGGATTGCACCTTGTTGTCTTGGAAGAGTTTTTAGAGTATCACGAGATAGGTGACTCCTCCCCTAGACTACAGTTCGCATGGGCATCTTCTCCATCCTCAGATTTGTTTTTTTCCGCCATTGGGTTCGGATGTTATTCCTAAACTCAAACTTCGGAATCAAAACTAAACTTTTCTAAAGGCCAAGAGGCCTTCGATTTCGATGGTATTGTTCTCGCTTGGTACTTCTTGACTCGATCAAACTTTCCATCTCGACCCGGTCGTCGACGCGGGCCGTTGGGCCTTTTCGATGCCACATGGGCCTGCTGTCGATGGAAAGGAGCCTGTTCAAAAGGTGCCCACAATTCCACTCCAAGTTCCCGCATACTGACAAACACACAGTATGCAACAAGTGCCTATCACCAGACCACAAGGAAGAAACCTGCCCAGCTTGTGCCCAATTCCGTTAGAAGAAAACCATCCGATTAGACTGGCCGCTAGGCAAGAGATGCAGCGACGGGCACCGGAACCAGACAATATCTTAGATGAACAAGAACTTCCAGAAGCAGCAGATTCGGATCTAGAGATCGTCACCGTCGAGGACCACTCTGACTCCCGATGACAACCGTGAGTACACAGCCACCAACACAGATTACCCAGTTACTGAAGGCTCTGGTCGAAGCATCGCCTAAAGGCCTTAGCCAAGATCCTAAAAAAATTCAGCAGCCCTGCCGTCCGGCTCGGCTCCGAAAACAAAGACTAAGCCTTCAGAGACCCCAGGTCCAAGTAACGTTATCCCTAAGAAGGTTCTAGAACCCAAAAAGGTCGTCGACCCGAAGGGTGTCTAACCGAAGAAGGCCGTACAGCCTAATGGCGTCGACCCAAAGAAGGCCGTTGAGCCAAAAAGCGCCGAACCAAAGTAGGCCGTCTAACCTAAGAAGGCCGCCGAGCCGAAGAAGGTCGTCGACCCAAAGCAGGCCGCTGTGCCGAAGGTCGCCGAACCAAAGAAGGTCGTCGACACAGAGGGCGTCGTACCGAAGCCTGTAGCCCAGCCAAAGAAAGGCACCGACCCAAAGACAAGTGCTCCTAAAGACCGCTCGATCCGAAGAAAATCGTCGACTCGACAAGACAGTCAACCTAAAGAGCACAGAAAGCGCATTGAACCTAAAGATCCGGTCGATCCGCAATCAGTCGTCGACCCGGACAAAGAGGCCGAGCCGAGAGCAATAAGGCACCGAAAGTCGTCGAACCAAAAAAGGTTGTTGACCCGAAGGCAATGGTAGATCCAAAAAAGACTAAGCCAAAGAAGTCAACGACACCACGGACTGTAGAAGAAGACCTCTTCCATCCAGATCCATCAGAGGAACAGACAAAATTTATATATAAACCCGGAGACTGGTAAAGTCACAATCCTACACAGAAAAGAGGCCATTGGACACTGACTCTTATTCCCCCATTCCTCTAAAGAACAAGCATTTACAATGCAACGGTCTCGCCTTTGCAAAAGTTAAAGCTATTGGCATTGTAATTGACAACATTTCTATTTGTGTTGGTTTTGAAAATAGATAAATAAATGGCATTGTCATTTACAGTGCCAATAGCTTAATCTCTCGCAAATGCAAGACCTATTGCATTTGCACCCACACAGAGCAACACACAGCCACATGCACCCACACGCAGACAGAACCGCCCGCGCAGACAGAACCGCCCGCGCAGACAGAACCGCCCGCGCAGACAGAACCGCCCGCGCAGACACACACACACAGAACCCCCCCACAGACAGACACACACAGAACCCCCCACAGACACAGACACACACAGAACCCCCCCCACAGACACAGACACACACACAGAACCCCCCCCCCCAGACACAGACACACACACAGAACCCCCCCCCCAGACACAGACACACACACGGAACCCCCCACAGACACACACGGAAACCCCCCCACAGACACAGACACACACACGGAACCCCCCCACAGACACAGACACAGACACACACACGGAACCCCCCCACAGACACACACACGGAACCCCCCCACAGACACAGACACACACACGGAACCCCCCCACAGACACAGACACACACTCGGAACCCCCCCACAGACACAGACACACACTCGGAACCCCCCCACAGACAGACACACACACGGAACCCCCCCCCCCCCCCCCCCCCCCCCCCCCACACACACAGACACACACACAACACGCAGGTTTCAAGTTGTCACTTTACTACGTCTCTAACCACGACGACCTGACCTCACTTTCTCGAGACAAAAAGGATTTGGGGAACAACTAAATGGGAGGCCGATGGACCAATATAAGCGGTAGAACTGCATTCTTAAAAAAAAAATGAAAATTGGACTATTAAAAATGGTACTATATCTCATAAAATGAGTTTAAAACAGTGTCACTCTCACCTGCAAGTGTGACTTGATTTACCCCTTGCCTTTAGCTCACGCGCTACGTTTCCAGGCGGCCATTTCCCCCACATATGCACATCCACTCACTCACCTCCCAGCAGCCCCTTCCTGTTGGCCACTTTATCAGCCAACGCCAGTTCTCTGATGCTAGTGAGCGCGGGTTTTCCGTGGCGTCCACTCGGGAGATAAGCTACTCTAGCTTGTAATGTACTACCTGAAGCCATTTTCAGCACGGCGGATAAGAGGTGATATAGGCTGGGAAAAAGAAAGAGACTAAATACTTCCGCTCCAATCTAAGAGCACTGGAAGTTACCGCAAGTTCTGAAAGTTCAACCATTCTTTCACAAGTTTGGTCATCCAGATATAGACTGTTCGCCACACACAAACGCAAAATGCCCAACCTTCGCCGCCAGGTTTCCACACCTGCTGTCCAAGGGCAATGCGATATGGATGAACTGGTCAGGCAGATTTGCGTACGCTTTTCCGCCACTACCACTAATAGTGCGCAAGCTACGACAACAGTCGCTCAAACTGATTTTAGTAGCTCCCACATAGGCACGCCAACCGTGGTATACAACACTGCTAGAACTATCCCTAGTTCCACACCAAAAGCTACAAGTGACACCATCCCTGCTAACTCAGAACCATGGACACATCAGACATCCAGACCTAAGCCAACTGGATCTGGCTCCTGAGGTCTTAGTTTGGTTATCTTAACCTACCACCAGACTGTATGAATATCATTAAAGAAGCCAGGAGACCTACTACTAGAGCTTGCTATGCTGCTAAATGCAAAATAATTGCCATTTACTGCAACAATAACCGAATTGATCCCCTAGATGTTTCCATCCAAAATATCATTTGCTACCTCCTACATTTACAAAGATGTAACTTGGCATATTCATCTATACGCCTACATCTGGCAGCAATTGCATCATATTTACAAAATAGACGGCATCTGTCTTTATTTAGAGTGTCTGCTATTAAAGCATTTATGGAAGGATTAAAAAGAATCATTCCTCTCAGGTTACCACCCTCTCCAGTGTGGAACCTAAACATTGTTCTTACAAGGCTCATGGGACCACCTTTTGAACCTCTACACAAATGTGAACTGCAATTCCTCACATGGAAAACAGCTTTTCTAGTAGCTATTACCTCTATTAGGAGTTAGTGAGATTCAAGCTTTCACTATACAAGAACCATTTTAAAATTACATCGTAATAAAGTGGTACTTAAAACAAATCATAAATTCCTTTCAAAAGTGATTACTCCGTTTCATTTAAACCAATCTGTAGAGCTACCGGTGTTTTTCCAAAACCCAGACTCTGTAGTAGAAAGAGCTCCACACACACTAGACGTTAAGAGCTCTTCTCTATTATATAGATGGGACCAAATCCTTTTGCAAAACAAAGCAATTGTTTGTAGCTTTCTCTCCACCACATGAAGGCAACCACATCTCTGAAGCTGGAATTGCAAGGTGGGTTGTAAAATGTACACAAATATGCTATCAAAAAGCAAAATGTACATTAACAGTTCCTCCTAGAGCACACCCACTTGCAAACTAGGAGCCTCAATGGCTTTCTTAGGGAACATTCGCCTAGAAGACATCTACAAGGCAGAAACATGGTCTACAACACACACCTTCACTAAACACTACTGTGTTGATGTGCAAGCCAAGCAGCAAGCTGCAGTAGGCCAAGCTGTAAAAAAACGCTTTCAAACTACTGCAACAGATACAGGTGACCACCGCTAGGGGAGACACTGCTGCACAATCTATGCTAAGTGTACAATCTGCAGCTCATATGCTTCGAATGGAAAATGCTACTTACCAGTATGCATCTGTTCTTGGCATGTAGAGCTGCAGAGTTGTACACACCCTCCTGGGACCTGTATCTGTTCTAGTTTCATCTTAATTAGATATACACATGGACATCCTTTCTTCATTTCTACTAACTCCATCATTTCCCATCATGGCGAAAAACAATCTAAGGATGGAGCCGATACCCATGGGCACTATCGTTCAAGGGATGAGTCCCCTATCTCCTGACTACAAAAGACTTCTTCCAAGACAACCACCTGTAATCATCAGAGCCCAACACCAGGTGGCGATCTAATGCTAAGTGTACAACTCTGCATCTCTACATGCCAAGAACAGATGCATACTGACTGGTAAGTAGCATTTTCCTTACCTGTGCTTTATATTTCCCTCCATTGGATAACATTACTAGTTTTTTCACTGAAAAGTTTCTAAGTGTCAACTTTTAAAATACCTTTTATATTCATTAAAAATCATTGCAATAACGAAAACGTTTTTACTAAACTGTTTTCAGCTTAGACCGCAGGACTGAATCTAGGATCCAGCCCTGACGTTACAAAAGTAATCTATAAAGTAATCAGCTGCATTTATGTAGAAAAACCCAATGAGCTCAATGTTAAATTGTGTTTAGGATTGTGTTGCCTACTGCAACCATTGTTCCTATTGTATTTACAAAGTGTATTGCCTCTTTGCAAAGTAATGACCCGAGAGTACTCCTATTGAGAAGTATATTTTGAAACCTGTTGGTTCTAAAAATAAAACTATATCTTTTGATATAAACAATTGGCCTGGAGTTCAGTCCTTGAGTATGTGAAACTTTTTGCTGACTGAGTGTGTACAACAAATGCTTTACACCGTCCTCTGGTACTGCCTTACTGCTCGACCAAGCTACCACTTTTGAGAGTAAGGTCAGCCTGACTTTAGCCTCTGTTATACCTCTGAGGATTGTGTACTCTATATACACTGTACCTTCCTTTGGTCCAGTATATATAGAGCCACTTCCTCACAAACAGCAGCTCTGTTTAAAAAACTCCTAAGACAAATTCCGAGCCTGCTGAGGACAAAGAAACCAGACGCCTGGAACCACCACCACTGTACCAGACTCCTACGGCCTGAATCGGGGTGGCCCACCAGTCCCAGCAAGGTCCCCTAGCGCTCCAGAGTCAGTCCAGCGTGGGTTGACCCCTCCAAGACTCAGATGTCTCCTGCTGCCTCTGCACCAAGACCGCCCCCTCCCAACCGCGAGTGGCTCTGTAAGGGGAAATCGGACCTCAATCACACATTCATCCAGCCTTCTTGCGGCCTGGAGAACAGCACCCATGGTGCCCCTACATCCCGAGCCCTCCAACACACCTGCCCAGCTGTTGGTTCCTCTCAAAGTCTTTCTGGGCAGAGCCTGCAGCCAAAATTCAAAACCAACAACTCCCAATGCCAAAATAGTAATCCTGAACCCAGCTGCCGCTGTGGGTGCACCTTGTGTGCTAACTCGGATCCCCTTTTGCCCTGAGCCTAACACCTGGAACTTTGCTTCCATACACAACCTTGTGGCCTGCTCGTGAGTAGCCACCAACCGAAGGCTCCCTATCCGCCATTGGATAACATTGGCCTCAGCACCCGGCCACCCCAGTGCTGCTGCCGGTGCTTTGAGAGTGCATCCTTGACCCTGGGGGAACCCTGGTTCAAATTCCAGAATATCAACTCCCACAAACAAGTACTTACCTGTAAACGATTAACTTAATTTCCTCCCACAGGACTGCTCTTTGAAAAATTCTTTCAAGTGTGGGGTTGGTTTGTATGAATACTTAAACTACAAACATACCAAAAGTGAATTACTTAACCTTTGTCTAGGAAATGTTTGTGTGATATCTAGGTATTTCACACTGAGTAGCAAAAGTAACTTGAAAGTAATCCAAGAAGAAATGAGTATTGTAATCAAAGTAACTGAAAAAGAATTCGGATTATTGACTTAACTGTAAATCAACCAACTGCATTTGAACCTGCATTCAACTGTAATTTCATAAGTGTTGCAAAGTATTACTTCACGCACCTGCACCAGGCCTGGCTTGGTTCTTGAAATAAATGTACCTAAATAATAATTTTATACAAACCAATTAGTCTGAGTTCAGTCTTTGTGTGTAACATCAGTTGCTGCCTGTGTGTACGACAGATGCTTAACACTATCCTCTGTTAAAGCCTACCTGCTCGCCCACACTACCACAAATAGAGAACATGGTATCTACTTTTACCTCTGCCTACCTTTTGGGGATCCAGTGGACTCTGCACACTATAACTTACCTTGGTATAGTAGATACAGAGCCATTTTCCTACACAATGTGGGTTGCGCTGTCCCATGTGTCCTTCAACGGGCAGGCCAGTTTTTCACTGCGTTGTTGTCCAGACTGGACACATCAAATCTTGGCTGCTGCAAGGGGTCCAGTACCCCAGGTATGTGTGGTGTTCTGATCTGGTCAGTCCTTGCATCCCTACACTTGAAGGGAGGACTGATCTGACTCGTAGGAGCATGGCTACCTCTTGGGCAGCTGCAGTGTCTGTGTACTCCGTAGACGGCAAGTCTGTGTACTGCGTCTTATCCCCCCACCTTTTGCTGGTATCTGGTGCAACCTGACTTGATGTGCCCTTGGTCCCTGCCAATTGGGCTTTCAGGGCCTGTGTTCTTTTCCAAAACTGTACTATTGTAATCAGATTGGCACATCTCCGGCCACCAGCAAGTGTATTGTGGGCACTGTGATCAGGGAAGGCTTCTAAGGGATGCAGCACCTATTGTGCCACCATTCGAGGCCCTTCACCTGAACGCCCACACAATGCCATTGCAGGCTGTTTTTGGGCAGAGAAAAGCGTGAAGTTGACATGGCACACATCCCTGTGTGCCATGCCTACAACCCACTGCCTGAGGCCTTAGTAAGCCCCCCCCATCTAGCAGGGTGCACTAGACCTCCGGTGAGGTTACGGCGGCATGAGTCCTGTACCCCTAGAGTGTCTAAGTCTTTTCTTAGCTACTAAGTGTAGCAATGCCATAAAGGGTATAGAGTATGGAAGTTGGTCATTACGAACGTCACCGCTCCTTAATGGCTTTACTAAATCCTGTGAAGTTTGCTATCAAATTTCTCAGCACATAAAACCCACACAGATGCCAGTGTGTGATTTAATGTAAAATGCACTCAGAGGGCATCTTAGAGATGCCCCCTGAAAAACGACCAGCCCTGGTGTGGTGATGAAAGGCTGCCTTCCATTTGCCAACCCCGGACAGGTTACTGGACACCTGGGTAGAAAGCCGCCGCTCTTTAGGTCCAGAAACTAAGCTTATCCTGGGCAGATGTGTCATGTCTCCTACCCCAGGATGGGCTGGGTCCACGAAGGGGGAAGCTACAAAGGCCTCTCCTTTGTGAGCTATTCCTGTCTTTTGCTGCCCCCAGAAACTGGCTCCCACCTGTTCTGCCCCCTACCTTGGGTTGGAAAATCGGTAGGCAATCCAAGCTAGGAGGAGAGGTGTGCCCACCTTTGCCAACCCCACCCCTCAGGTGGGGGATGCAAGGTGAAGCATGCATCTCAGTCCCCACAATCTTGAATGAGGGGACCCCATCAGGAAAAGGCTCATGTCCCCCTCCAACTGGAGGGTGGCATAATGGGGGGTGTGCCCACCCCAAGGAAGGAACCCATTGGTCCTTGAAAGACCCCTAAATCTAGTCGTTAGGGGCCACCCTGAACCTAGCCTCCTCAGATTTGAGTTAGAAAGGAGGACCAAAGGGCAGTGCTGATCCAGAAAGAGTACACGTACTGCTCTGGCCCCAGCCCTACCGGCTGCGTTAGGGCTGCGGTGATATTGTAACACTTCTTAGATAATTTAATTGTACATTTGTAGTATGCTTTTATGGTTTTAATTAACCGAATAAAGTGAATTTGTCTGACTCACTGTATGGGGTATGAAAATGACTGTACATTCTGCAATTACAATAATAACTGATTTCGAAGTCTGGCTTTTTATTGACATTTCAGTATGTGCGCATGGATATCTTTGTTAAATAACGCACAATTTTTCCTTTGAAGGAGGCTTCCCAGTTGTTGCAGATTTTACAGACTTTGCACCCACCTTTGAAGATTGATGGCAAAACGATTGGAGTTGACTTTGCAAAAAGTGCACGCAAGTAAGTCTGAGAATTTGGTATAACCCACCTTTTCCCCACAGGATTTTATTTTTTTAATCCTTGGCTTACTTTTTTTCTACTTTCTTACAGTTTTGTTCCAAGATTACCTATTACTTGCAGCATTGTGGAAGCACGTCCTCTCTGGACAGAATTAAACAAATATTTTTTGTTCAGAACTGTTTTTATTTACACCTCTTTGGTATAATTTCTTGATCGTCCATTAATTCTAAGCCAACACTTTTTTTTTGTTGCTACTCTTGAATCAAAATTGTTCGAATTTTGACAAGCATTTATTATAGTGAGCCTTGGATAACTTCTTACAGAACTCTGGGGAAGGGGTTGATTTCAAATAACAACTCCATCAAGGGTTTTTGTATCATAACATGGAGAGATTGTAATATAGTAATCTAAATTACATTTCCTCTAAAGATTATGAAGCATTACTACCTCCCTCTGAATGATGGAAAAGGGTACCGCTCCAAACTTACCTAAATGGCAAGGTCTGTCTGTACTGTTAAGATGCCAAGTCAGAGCATCAGTCAGCTCCTACGCCCCGTAGAACACTGAATAGGCATACCTAGATTCTAAGTGGGAATGCTATGTTGCCATCAAGATCTTCACTGATGGACAATGCTTTTTTGCATCTTCCTTTATACAAGGGGTGGGCAGAACTTCTAGAGTTTCACTCTAGAACTCCGCGAAGTTACACAAGCCTCTGGATTGTGGCACATAGTGCTGATTTTCGGAGCCGGGAGCTTGTTCCATGCTTTAAAGAGTACCATGTGGCATGCCTAATGGCACTGCTGCTTTCTACCACTTGAGTAGATTTTCAACTTGAGCGGCTGCTTGCTTTCTCAACACGGCGGTTGTGACCTGTCGCGACCGCCCGCATTTAGAATCTCGCTGAGGTGGCGTTCTAGAGCCTGAAAATAACACTAGAGCGCACACATTCTTGCTCGCCTACTTAACATTGAACGACGTGCGGAAAAAAAACTGCCATGCTGCGGCTTGTGGAGTTGTGCTTAAACTCAGTTTAGTTTTTTCTGCTGCAGACATAACCCAAACTCTGGATGTACTACGCAATACACTCTGCACACTTTTGATGCGTCTTACTCTTCTGTTATCTGACCCCAAACTGTACTTTCCACTCAAATGTTTTTTACATGTCAGTAGAAAAGTGGGTTTCTGTTACAGTACCCATCAGACACATTTTGCCTGACACTTGATGCACTTTGACGTGATGTTCCCTGGGTCCCTACGAATCCGGTTACCAGAGCCTGTTCTTTCTCAAACCTGTACCTTTATACCCAAAATTAACACATCTCTCGCCACAGTTAAGCCCCTTGTAAAGGGTACCATGGGTATCCAGGACTCTGTGACCGGGAAAGGCCTCTAAAGGCTGAAACACCTATTCTGCCACTCTTGGAGGTCCTGCACCTTCTCACCCCACTGCAGGATGTGTGTTTTGGTGCAAAGAAAAGTGAAGTCGACATGCCACACATCCCTGTTTGCAATGCTTGCAACCAACTGCCTGGTGCCTATGTAATAAGTCATCCCTCTTGAAAGGTGCACTAGCCCCCATGTGAGGGTACAGTTGCATTACTTAGCACTGTACCCCTACAGTGTCCAAGTCCATTCTTAGACTTTTTAAGTGCAGTATATCCATAAAGAGTATATGGTCTGGGAGTAGGTCATTACGAACTGCACAGCTCCATAATGGCTTTACTGAAATCTTGGAAGTTTGATAGCCAACTTCCCAATACATTAAATTCCCACTGATGCCGCTGTAGGATTTAATGTAAAATGCACTCAGATTGATTCTTAGAGATGCCCCATGAAAAAGGACCACCCCTGCTGTGGTTCCTGAATGGCTGCCCGCCATTTGACACTACCAGACTGGTTCCTGGACCGCTGAGTAGAGGTCCTTCACTCTCCTGGTGCAGAAACAAAGCAGGAATACCACGTTAGGAGGGAAGGTGTGCCCTGTGCTGATCGTAGGCCCCTCAGTGCTGACCTTAACCCCAGGAGCTTTGCTCCCACAACAGAGTTGCCTGCCTCTCAGCAGTCCCTAACCGAAGGCCCCCTGAGCCTCATTGGCTAACATTGGGCCCCTGCACTTTGTACCCGGCCGCCCTGGTGCTGCAACTTAAGTGCCTATATAGACCTTGGGGAACCTTGGTCCTAACACTCAAAACTCGCCCTCGTAAGGTGTGTGCTTAACTTCGAAACCGCCAACCCTCTTTCCTCATAGTAACCCATGTAAAGAGATTTTGGGCCTAAAAATTTTCAAGTGTTGAACTGTGTTGTATAAAGAAAAGCGAATTCTATTGCAAAGTATAAAAACGCTGTACTTGCCTTGTATGTAGAGATCCTATGGTGTGGTATCTAGGCATAACACTCCAGTACTCAAAGTAATCCTATAGTAACTGAAAAGTAATCTGAAGTTACTTTCTGTATAATACCAACTGTATTCCAAAACTAATACAAGCATGTAATATAAATTTCCAGTACAAACCTAATTTTCCTTGCATTTGAAAATATATGTTCGAGGCATGTGTGCTATAGATACACATGCACTGCCTACTCCTGCTATCTAGTGTTGGGTCTGGATGTTTTCAAGTTGTTCTTCAAATAAGTCTTTCCTAGTCACGAGGTAAGGTGACTCCTCCTTTCGGTGATAGTGCGCATGGTCATCGACTCCATTGTTATTGTTTTTCCCCCGTCTGGTTCAGATGTATATTGTTGAGCTCCTGTTCAAACTGTATTTCGGGTTCCTATTGATGGCCCATCCACTCTACCTCGACAGTATTGTTTCCGTACATGTTTCCACTTCTCCGCGTATCATTTCGACATCGGAATCTACCTTCTATTGGAAAGCTTGGTGGGCAGCCTTCGAGGCCTAACTGCGCGCAGTTAGCTCTGTCGATGGATCTTATTCCATTTAAATTCTGTCCTCTGCTACCCAAAGTATCTGTGCACCGACTCTCACGAAGTGTGCAACTTATGCTTGCCACACAAGCAGGTCGTTTCGATCAAAAAAGACTTCGTGATTGCCGGGCTAGACAATTGGAGATCCAGCGTCAAAGCATCGAGGACACGCCGGACATCTTCGGTGAAGACTCTGACGATATCTAGGCATCGGCGGCAGAGGAAGCCTTCTCCAAACAAGATTCCGTCTCAGAACTTGAGATCGACCTGAACGCCCAAGAACTGCCGCAGGGTCATGGTGACATATACCGAAGACCTCTTGCCCCCACAAAGTAGCTTGAAAAAACATAAAGGCTTCGGCACCACCTCTGCCTTCCGGCTAAGGTCTGCACCGAGACTACGTTTCAGACGCCCTGCCCTTTGGCCCGGCACAAATTATTAATCAAGCCTTCCGGCTCTAAACTGAGTCGACAAAAACCCGCCTTGGAGCCGAAAGCCTCCAGTTCCAAGCATTAAACCCGGCTTCGAGCCGAAATCCCCTGCGCCGAAAGCCAAGCAACCTTCGGAAAGATACTTCTTTGGATCCGAATGTGGACATAATTCCATTAACACCCTATCCAAAGCAAAAAAGACAGCATGTTAACCTTGATACTGGTCATATTTACATAAAACCACTCAAACGCAAGCTTCAAGAAGTGGACATTTCTTACGAAATCCCCTTGAAGAAAAAAATCTGAAGTTGTTACAGTTCTTAATTATACATTCATATGCTTGGACATCTCTATACTACACTTACTCCATTCTCTCCCTCTTGCGGAAAAACAGTCTAACAGTGGTGTCGATGACCATGGGCACTATCACTGAAAGGAGGAGTCTCCTTACCTCGCGACTAGGAAAGACTTTGAAGAAAAACAACTTGCATACATCCGGACCCAACACTAGATGGCAGGGGTATGCAAAGCATGTGAATCTACAGCCCTACATGCCGAGAACAGATACTTACTGGGTAAGTAACTTTATTCTATACTCGCTTGTGCCAAGTCCTGCTTGGTGCTAAAATAAAGCATATGTATATCTTTTTTTATACTTGCACACACTCAGAATCCAGACAAATTAGGTATCGGTCCTTGATTGAGTGAATACAATAAATGCTTAACACACCCTCAGGGTGAGCCTTACTGGTTGCCCACACTACCAAAAAATTAGCTGTTAGCAATTTCCTAATTAAGCCTCTGCTATACCTTTGGGGACTCCATGGACTCTGCTCTGCATATACTATACCAAGATGAGTTATAGTGTACACAAACACAAAGAGATGATAAACTGAGCGCTGAAACGTTTCAGACATTCACCCCCTGTCACAGATCTGGGTTTAATCCATCATCGTTGTTTAACTCACTTCGCCAAGACCAGCAGAACCAGTTCTATGCAAATCCGTCTTCACCCTGTTCCTCATTGGAACAATCGAGCCTCAACTGCCAAGCCAGGTCTTCCCTGGACTGGAAACCAGCATCATGGGTTGGCAGTCAGGGCTGGACTGTTCACATGAGGCACATGGTCAAGACTGATTTGCACCTAGCTGGGTCTGAACAGGAGTGGTCACGTGAGATAAATGACGATGATGGATTTAACCCAGATCTGTGACGGGGGTGAGTGACAAAGTTTGTGCTCCGTTCATCTCCTTGTGTTTGCATAGTGTATACAGCGCCAGCTTCCTACATCTACCATCGCAAAGATGTCCAACTTTTAATTATGTCCATCGGGTAGCCTTCATTAGGGGTGGAACTAGCCTGACCATGCCTCGGACTAATGTTCCCACTTGTCCTGGTGCCAAATGGTCAGTAGCTTGGTATTCCTTCTCTTCCGAGGGAAGCCAGATTCCTATACCAAAGGCAGTGGCCTCTGAAGCTCCCTGTAGGAAGTTGGCTCTGCATATACTATACCAAAGTGAGGTATAGTGGGCACAGTCAAGTGGATCCCCAGAGTCTTCAGTAGATAACACTAAAAGCTTGATTTGTGGTAGTGTGGTCGAGCAGCTAGGCCTATCAGATTGCATTAAGCATTTGTTGTACACACTTGGGCAAGACATTATTACACAGATTGAATTCCAGACCAGTTGTTTTGTATAAAAAAACTTTATTTTAGAACCAAGAGGAACTCAGTTGCAGGTAAACAGTTTCTCAAGAATAGCACTAATACTTTTCAAGATGCCGGCAAAGCAGTAAAAATGCTTTACAGTAGTAGAAATACTTTGGTATTGTCCATTCGGGATCTGTAGAACATATTAGTTGTAAAAGACAGTTTAAATTTAGTAGGAGCAATGCAATGCAATTTTATTGAACGAAAATGGGTATATGCATGAAACGGGTAAGTACAGGACTTTTACAGTCTTCATGGGTTAAGATCAACACTAGGCAAGGTTCAGTTTAAGGTAGCTACTGCACTACCACCTGCACTGGGGTGGCAGAGTGCAGCGATCTCTGACGCCAATGTTAGTCAATGGAGACAGGAGGCACCCACAAGGTGCATGTTGCAGGTAGATACCCGCGGTTTCAGGACTGTACAAGGATTGAAGGTGAGCACAAGGGGGTGGCCCAATACATGCTGAAACCCTTAAATATTCTCTCTGATCACAAGGCCCTTGGTACCTAGGGTACCTTTTACAAGGGACTTATATTTGGGCCAGATATGTGCTAATTGCGGAAACAAAGGTAGTTTTTGGAAAGAACACAAGCCCTGGGAACCTGATTGGCAGGGACCCATGATAGTCACTGCATCAGATATCAGGCAAAACGTGTGTGTGTGTGGTGGAGCCATGAAAAAAGGGGCACTTGCCTACAGTGTGTTCACCCTTGTCTGCACCAAGACGTGTAGCCTGCAATGGCAGTCTGCATGAAATTGGTGAAGGTTCCTTTAGGGTGGCACAATACATGCTGCAGTTGTTAGGGAATCTCTTTAGCCTCCTTGCCTAAGGTATCTCAGGTAACACTAAGGACTTAAAAGGGGGGTGCTGATGGTATTGCAGATTAGAAAACAATTGTGCAGTTTAGGGAAAGATCTGGCACTAGGGGCCTGGTTAGCAGGAACCCAATGCATTTTCTGTAAAAATTGTATCAAATACCAGGAAAAAGTGGGGGTGACAATCTCAAAAAGGGGCATTTACAGTCTTGAAAAAATGTATTGGCCTAGTAACTTTTGCGTGTGAAATCCAAAATGCAGAAGTGTACTCTGATCTGCCACACATTGTTACAGTCCAGTGAAATTACAGTATGTAACTTTATTGAGCTGTGAGTAGAGTTGAGAAGAGGGTTTTCTATTCTGTGTGCATAGCTGTGGTGTTGACTTTTCCATTGTGTATTTTGGGGTACAAGCCAATGGTTTCAGTGAATTAATACACATGGATTGTATTGCATCATTTAATTAGCACTTACTACCCGTATGTGGGGCAGTGTTGCCTACATGAGTAGTTTGCCATGCTGTGAAGTGTGTGTGGTTGGAAGGATGCTGTCTTTGTGTTGATCCTAGGTAGGAAAAGTTTGCATATTGTGCATGACCACCACTGAAGAGCGGTTATTGTGTTATGCGACGCAATGCTTAGCAGTGTTTTGGATAAATATGATTAATTGACTTAATATAATTGTGTTAGTGAATTGTTACTATATGCAAAGGTCCCTAAATGATTTTCCTTACTTTCCAGACATCTAGTTCTTCCAGATGGGAATAGAGTTACAGCTTTCTCTGTGGCTAGTACAGCCATTGCTGCTGCTCAGTGGTCCTCCACTCAGGTAACAATGTTTCATTGCATTTTGCTCATTTTGTTACTAAAGCACTGGCTTCTTCTGGTGAAGATGGCATATTTTAGATTCTACTTCATTCAACTTGTATAGCATGGAGTGGATTTGTTTTCTTAATGGATTTCTGAGTCTCATTAAAAGCATTTTTATACTAGTTTACTCTTAGGAATTTGCTGCAGTTCTTCCTATGCTAATGGGTTTGTGCACTTGAAATAAACCAGTGGCTTTTGGTGATGTAGCGGCCTGTATCAAGATCATTGCTTTACCTCTTCCTTCTTTGTCTAGGCTCAAGGCGAAGGTTCCGATTCAAATTACCAAGATGGCTTTGGGCAGTATGGCCAGGTTAGTACCAGGCTGGCTTAATTATCTGTTTACATTTATGCAGAACATTACAGGCCCAACACATCTGTTTTTCCCTGTCAGATCTCAATAAGATTGTGCTTTTTTTAGATTTAGTAAGTTAAATATAACTTATTTTGATGCTGTTTTTCTTTAAAGTGAAATATTAAAGTTGTATTTTTCCCCATCGACTTGTTTGGATCTACTACTAGAGCATGTCATGCAGAATAATGGAAGCAATTTATCTATTGTAACAAAAATATCAACCCACTTAATTCTTCTGTACAGAACATGATTTGTTATCTGTTGCATAACAGATGCAACAGATAACACTCTGGATTGTCTTACTTCCATTTGTTTACATCTAGCAGCAGTAGCCGCATACTTGCGAAGTAGACAACACTTACCTCTTCAGAGTACCAGTGATTAAAGCCATCATGGTAGGATTAAAAAGGGTGATACTACCAAGAGTTCCACCTGCACTAGAATGATACTTAAGCATAGTCCTTACAAGACTAATGGGTCCACCTTTTGAACCAATGCACAAATATCAGTTACAATTCCTCTCATGGAAAGTTGCCTTCCTCATAGCAATTAACTCACTAAGGAGAGTTGGTGAACTTCGGCCATTAACTATACAAGAGCCTTTCTTTCAACTACACAAAGATAGGGTGGTTCTTCGAACCAATCCTAAATTTCTCCCTATAGTAGTTTCTGCCTTTCATATCAATCAGTTGAGTTACCAGTATTCTTTCTTCAACCTGATTCCGTAGCAGACGAAGCTCTACACACACTTTGTTAGACAAGCTATAATATTACGTAGAAAAAAAAACAGACTTTCGAAAAACGAAGCAACTATTTGTTGCTTTTTCGCCACCACACAAAGGCAATCCATACCTAAAATCGGGTATTGCTAGATGGATTGTAAAATGTATCCAAACATGTTCTGCCAAGGCAAAAAGAACTTTAATATTACCCCCTAGAGCACATTCTGCTTGCAAAATATAGGCTTCTATGGCCTCCGGCACTATGCTCCTAGCAGACATCCGTAAGGCAGCAAGATGGTCTACACAGCACACATTCACCAAACACTATTGTATAGATGTGTTAGTGAGACAACATGCAAATGTAGGCCAAGCAGTACTTAAAACTTTGTGTTCGAGGCATGTGGGCTGCTGAATTCATATCTGTGCATAGATCGCCGCCTAGTGTTGGGTCCGGATGATTGCACATTGTTGTCCTGGAAGAGTCTTCGAAGTATCACGAGATAGGTGGCTCCTTCCCTGGACTACAGTGTGCATGGGCATCCTCTCCATCCTCAGATTGTTTTTTTCCGCCATTGGGTTCGGATGTACTTTCTTGACTCAAGTTCGGAATGGATATAAAACTCTTTGCGCAAGGCCAAAAGGCCTTCGGGCGTCGGTATTGTCTCGTTTGGTGCCTATACTTCATCCAGTTCTTCGAACAGGACATCAAAGGCCGTTTGCCTTTTCGACACCACAGGCCCCAACTACGACGACGATGGAACGGAGCCCGTTCAAGAGATGCCCCGTCTGCAACTCAAAATATCCTCACATTGATGTGCACCCAGTGTGCAATAAATGTTTATCCCCGGACCACGACTAGGCCAGCTGTATGGCCTGTTAAAAGTTCCGGTTGAAGAAGATGCTTCGACTTCGACGTGCCGCACAGAAAGCGGCGCCTGACCCGGAGAACATCTTCGAGGCCAATGACGATGAAGGCGTCAATGAAGAGGATCCTGATCAGCAGTCGGACCCCGAGTCGGAGCGAGACTCTACCTTCGGTGTGGACGACGATGAAGACTACGTCTATGACGAAGACGTTGTAGAGGTAGACGACGCAGAGGCCATCGGAGCCGTCGATGACGACTCGAACGATGAGCAAGGCCCACCCGCAATCGCGGGGCCTTATATTGGCACTGTGCTCTCTAAGGCTCAGGTCAAGGCATCACCGGAAGGCCTTAGCCAAGATCTTACGCCACATTCTATAGCCCTGCGTCAAGGCCCGGCTAAGAATACTTCTAAGGAGCCATCGGTCGATCCACCGAAACCAACAGAGGCAAAAACGAAACCGAAGCTGTTTAAGACAGTCCTCGGATCGACTCCCTCGAACTCCTCGGCTCCAGTCAAGTCTACAAATGTCATCGACCCTTCGGGGTCACAAAGCGGCGTCGGCCCCAAGAGCGGGGCGCCAAAGCCAGTCTCTACAGTCAAGCACGTCACTCTGACGCCGACGTCCAAACATGGCGGCACTGCTAAAGGACTCCAGGCTAAAAAGACTGTCGAACCGACGCTTGCAGCCTCCAAGCCAATGTTAAGCAAGGCCCTCGAGTCGAAGCCCAAGGCCGTACCTGCTGCGCACCATGAGCTCGAGTCGACGCAAGGCCGCAAGCATGCTGGTGATCCACCAAAGCAAATCGGATCGAAGACGACGTCAATCTCTAAGAAGGTCGGTTCGTCTCCGGTGCTTCCTCCACAAATTAAATACGGACTGCCCCGACCACTCGACCCAAAGCGTTTGAGCCACAAAAGAGCGCCGAAACCTCCAAGAAGGTATCGGGACCTTCCAAGCCTCAGTCCATTCCGGAGGAGGTAATGTTCCAGGCACCCTCATATGACAATCAGTCGAAGCTCTTCTTCGACTCGGATTCTGGCAGACTCACCATTCGCAAACGGAAATCGCTCCAGAACATCCTTTAGTCCTACAAAATCCCTCTCAAAAGGAAAAAGGATTCAGCCACCTCACCTGTTCTCTTTGAACATGTTGAGTCATATACACAACACGATGCCGATTCTCCCACACGCAGCGATGAGGATGTGGGAGATGATTAGTCATATGGGATTTATTTATCATGCCTACACAGATCATGGGGAACCTCAACACTGGACTGACCCTGTTGACCCTGATGATCCACACACTACGCCTGATACTCAGTCTTCTAATGTCAAGACCTCGCCTACTGAAGACACGGCGGCGTTTAACGCTTTAATTGAAAGGGCAGCCATTAACCATGACGTTGAAATGCACGCTGAGCCAGTGAAGGTGGACTTTCTATTCAATACTTTCTCCACCTCAAAGATCGGTAAAGACATTGCCTATGCTAAAGGGTGTCCTCAAACATGCTACTGACATTTTCAAGGAGACCGCAAGGGTTGTAAACCCAAGGATTGAAAGAAAATATAGGCCTGCGCCTGTGGACCCTACGTACATCAAGGGCCAGCTCCCATTGGACTCCCTAGTAGTGGCTAATGCTCGCAAGAGAGCAAACTCTCAAACAAGTGGTGATGCTCCTCCTCCGGACAAAGAATCCAAAATCTTGGAAGCTTCTGGCAAACGGGTAGCAGCTCAAGCGGCATATATTTGGGGATCTCAAATACACAGGCCCTATTAGCCAGATATGATAGGGCTCACTACGACACGTTAGAACAGCTGATGCAACACCTGCCTGATGCTTATAAAGAGGGAGCAGAAATGCTAATACAGGAAGGAAAGTTAATTTCAAATGCAGCCATCAAGAGGGAGCGGACACAGCAGCTAAAGCCATCAACACTAGTGTAATGCTGAGACGTCATGCCTGGCTCCGCATCTCTGGTTTCAAACCAGAGATCCAAACAACTTTGCTCGATCGGCCAGTTAACCCTGACTTTCTTTTTGGTCCTGATGTAGACACGACCCTTGAAACAATTGAAAAAGACACTGAGACAGCAAAATCCATGGGGGCTCTGCAGTCACAGCAGTTCAGGGGCAGTTCCTTTCGTCGCTCAGGTAACAGGGGAGCTTCTAGAGGTCAGTCATTGCAGCAAACCCAATACAACAAGGGGAGCATGCAGACCACCTACAACAAAAATAACAGGGGTGGATATCGTTGGAACAGCACCAAAAGCAGAGTTTGTGGAAATAACAATGCCAGATCCTCCGCCACCAATAAACAGTGACGCCTTGTCACTGCCCCCCGACCATATAACACCGGTCGGGGGAAGACTCCAGCAGTTCCTGCCAGTCTGGGAAGGCATTACCACAGACAGGTGGGTGAGACAACTTATCAAATACGGCTATTGTCTGGAACTAACCTCCACTCCTCCCAACATACCCCCAAGGCACCGTCCTATGTCCGCAGAGCACATGCACTTTTTGCAGCAAGAAGTAATCTGCATGCTGCAAAAAGGAGCCATAGAACTCGTGCCTTTAGAACAGCAAGGTACAAGGGTGTACTCACTGTACTTCTTGATCCCAGAAAAAGGACGGATCCCTGCAGCCCATTCTAGACCTCAGACCCTTGAACCAGTACATCTTGTCAGAACATTTTCATATGTTCACTTTACAGCAAGTTCTACCATTGCTCAGGCAGGGGGACTTCCTGGCAACACTAGACCTGAAGGATGCCTATTTTCACATTCCCATTCACCCAGGTCACAGGAAGTATCTCAGGTTCACCGTCAACAGCCAGCATTACCAGTTCAAGGTCCTGCCTTTCAGGTCACTACAGCCCCCAGGGTGTTCACCAAGTGCTTGACGACAGTGGCTGCGCACCTTCGGAGACAACACATCCATGTCTATCCTTACCTGGACGACTGGCTTGTTCAAGCAAAGTCAGCCCAGCAATGTGCCAGCCACATGTCCCACACGATTCACCTCCTACACAGTCTAGGATTTTCACTAAATTACCCAAAATCACACCTTCAGCCCGCACATGTACAACAGTACCTAGGGGCAACAATGAACACTATGACAGCAACAGCGCAGCCAAACCCAGCCAGAGTCAACAGCATGCATTTGCTAATTCAGAAATTCAGACCCAAACACTTGCTCCCGGGGTAGGTGTTCATGCAACTGATAGGTATGATGGCCTCCTGCATCATCATAGTCCCACACGCAAGGCTGCACATGCGTCCCCTCCAGGAGTGCTTAGCACGACAGTGGAACCAGGCTCGTGTACATCTAAAAGACCTAGTGTTGGTGACCGGTCGTGCTTACAACTCTCTGCATTGGTGGAACACACAAAACATTTGCAGGGGACGACCGTTGCAAGAGCCTGTACCACAAGTAGTGCTGACGATGGACGCGTCTCTCCAGGGCTGGGGAGCGCATGTCCTCCATTATACAGTGCTGGGACTATGGATGACACAGCAGCAGAAGATGCACATCAACCTGCTGGAGCTGATGGCAATCTTCATGGCGATGAAGGCGTTCAAATTACACATGTGCAACAAAGTTGTGCCGATCCGGACGAACAACATGACTGCCATGTATTACATCCAGAAGCAGGGAGGCACACACTCTCCACAATTGTCTCATCTAGCCCAGAGCATGTGGAAATGGGCCATTCAGAGAAACCTGTTCCTCATGGCGGAACATCTCCCAGGCAAAGACAGCCAGATGGCGGACCTGCTCAGCAGGCACAGCCATCAGATGCACGAGTGGGAGATACACCCCTCAGTGCTCCAACCATATTTCCAGCAGTGGGGTCATCCAGAGATCGACCTATTCGCCACACAGGAAAAAGCAAAATGCCAAACCTTCGCCGCCAGGTTCCCACACCCACACCCGCAGTCTCAGGGCAATGCGATATGGATGAACTGGTCCGGCAGATTTGCGTACGCTTTTCCTCCAGCACCACTCATACCGCTAGTGGCACGCAAACTGCGACAACACTCCATGACGCTCATCCTGGTTGCTCCAACGTGGGCACAGCAGGCCTGGTACACCACGTTCCTAGAACTTTCAGTGGTGCATCACGAAAGGCTGCGCCTCACGCCCAGTCTCCTCACTCAGAGCCATGGAGACATTCAGCACCCAGATCCACAACAGTTGAGCCATGCGATATGGCTCCTGAGGTCATAGAGTTTGGCTACCTCAACCTACCCCCTGACTGTATGAACATCATCAAACAGGCAAGGCGACCTACAACTAGGGCATGCTATGCGGCCAAATGGAAACGGTTTGTCATTTACTGTTTCAATAATGACATTAATCCCCTGGATGCGTCCACGCAGAACATCATGTTATTTGTTGCATCTATACAGATGCAATCTGGCATATAGTTCCATCAGGATGCACCTGGCCGCCATTGCAGCATTTCTTCAAAACAGGCAGCATCTTTCCCTTTTCAGGGTGCCTGCCATTAAAGCCTTTATGGAAGGACTCAAAAGAGTGATCCCTCCCAGGCACCCTCCTTCACCTGTCTGGAATCTAAATGTAGTTCTCACCAGACTAATGGGACCACCCTTTGAACCCCTTCACTCTTGTGAAATACAGTTTCTTACATGGAAAGTGGCTTTTCTGGTAGCCATCACATCGCTAAGAAGAGCTGGTGAGCTTCAAGCCCTAACTATTCAAGAGCCTTTCATACAGATTCATGCTAATAGGGTAGTGCTACGTACCAACCCTAAATTCATGCCTAAAGTGGTGTCACAGTTCCACATTAATCAAACCATAGAACTGCCAGTTTTCTTCCCCAATCCAGATTCTGTGGCAGAGAGAGCACTGCACACCTTAGATGTTAAAAGAGCTCTCCTGTATTACATCGACAGGACAAAAGATTTTAGAAAGACTAAACAATTGTTTGTTGCCTTCTCTCCACAACACAAAGGCAACCCCATTTCCAAATAGGGTATAGCCAGATGGATTGTTAAGTGCATACAAATCTGTTATCAAAAAGCTAAACGCACATTAACAGTTCCCCCAAGAGCGCATTCCACACGCAAGTTAGGGGCATCCATGACTTTCCTAGGTAACATTCCCCTAGAGGATATATGTAGAGCAGCCACATGGACCACCATACATACATTTACCAAACACTACTGCGTAGATGTACACTCCAAACAGCAAGCTGCTGTAGGATAGGCTGTTCTCAAAACCCTTTTTCAGACTGCTGCAGCTGGCACACGGCGACCACCGCTAAGGAGGTAACTGCTATTTATTCTATGCACAGATATGAATTCAGCAGCCCACATGCCTCGAACGGAATATGCTACTTACCAATATGCATCTGTTCTTGGCATGTAGGGCTGCTGACATTCATTTCGCCCGCCCTCCTCCCCGGTGCCTGTTGCAGCTGTAGCATGGTCATCACTTACTGTTACACTCCATCTCTGCCACAACGGCGAAAAACAATCTGAGGATGGAGAGGATGCTCATGCGCACTGTAGTCCAGGGGAGGAGCCACCTATCTCGTGATACTTAGACTCTTCCAGGACAACAAAGTGCAATCATCCGGACCCAACACTAGACGGTCATCTATGCACAGATATGAATAGGTGTGGCAGGGTATACTCAGACATGAGTCCCTTTCTCACTGCACCATCAGGATTCAAGCAAGCCGGGCCGAAGACGGCTGAAATGCCAGAAACCGGTCCCCGGAAGCTTGTCTCCTTTCTGGTGAAGAATTGGCTTGGTAGTTTAGTCTGCCCTGTTCCCATGATGCACTGGGCCAGGGACAGACTGATTTGCATATAGCCAGGTTCTGAGCTGGGATGGTGCAGTGAGATAAATAACGGTGATGGATCAAGCCCTGATCTTTGGACCAGGTAAGAGTGGTCTGCTTAATTCAGACACTCTGTTCATCACCACCCCCTTTTCTGAATCAGATATGAATGTCAGCAGCCCTACATGCCAAGAACAGATGCATACTGGTAAGTAGCATATTCCTTCAAACAACTATAACCACTACAGGTTAGCCACTGCTTTGGAAGAATACGGCTGTAGTCTGTGCAAAGCATGTGATCTACAGCTCACATGCCTCTAATGAATAATGTTCCTTGCCTAGTAAGCATCTGTTCTTGGCATATAGAGCTGTAGATTCACATGAGGCCACCCGCCTCCCCGGTCTCCTGTAGTTCTCAATTTACATTCATATGCATGTACATCTCTATTCTACACTCACTAACTCCATTCTCACCCTCTGCGGTATAACAAAGTAACAATGAAGTCGATGCCCATGCACAATATCACATCAAGGAGGATTCACCTTACCTCATGACTGGAAAGACTAAGATGAAAAACCACTTGCAAACATCCGGACCCAACATAGATTGCAGGAGTATGCAAAGCATGTCAAACTACAGCTCTACATGCCAAGAACAGATGCTTACTGGGTGACTAACATTATCCTTCTAGTTGCTGGGGAAATTTAAATGGTGGGTATACGGCAGTTAAAGCATTCACCAGAAAAAGCATTACAGAAATTAAGATGCTAATCTTAGTAGATGAGGTACTCTTTGACCCACGGCCTGTAGGATGCCTAAACCCCATTTTCCCCAGCCCTAGATAAACAAAAAGACAGTCTGTTTTGACATCGTATATGCCATAAAGTTCCCCAGCTAAAGTTTTTCCCAAATCTGGGACTGTTTGAGGTATCTGTGTAGCCCTTACGGTTTCAGGGATATTTCCTGTTGAAGCCACAGTTAAGTCTAACACTTAAGTGTCTAGTGTACGTTTGGCACTGTTGCCACCATTGACTGTTTTGGATGCACTCGACACTGAAAAATGTTGACAAATAGTTAAATATCAAAATAAAGCCATGAAATGTAAAGGCACGCTTGGGTAACTTTGGGAGTCTGACTATTCGTCCTTCAACTGGTTCCTTGTATTCTGTTAACCAGCAAGTGTACTTATGCAGACACGGTTGACTGTATACCAGGACTTTCAGAAGTGGGATCGCTTTGGGCTCTGCACAGACAGTTGTGGTGTTTGTTTAGTTTGTGGGTTTTTCCAAAGGTTGTTTTTAGGGGTGACCCCTTTTATCTGATCCGTCGGATCTTCTCCACTATACGAGTCTGCTACCTAGAACTGTGTCTTGTCCTCACTCTGTAGTCTTATTGGACAGTTCCCCTCTAGACTCCCACCTGAAAATGTAAGTATTTTTCCAGTGCAGCAGCAAGAAGACAGATGTGTGGTGCATGGTAATATGTACCATATAACATTTTGTGATTATTCCGCTGTTTTTGTTTGTAGAGTGGCAAGGGCTAGGTGTACGTTTGAAAACAGATGGAGGTAGAGTTGTCTGATTTAGACATTACTGTATCTTCACAAACTAGTTGCTTAATGGGCGGATTGCATAATCCGCTAAATTAACCCCTGTCGGCAGATGGCATTTCATTAGCTTAGTCTGGAAATTATTCATTGTGGTGTCATTTGTTCTCCTGTGGTTCTTGTACTGAAATATAACTAGTTAAAGGACTCCTTCTTTTACAGTACTCTCAGGATTGCCAGCAATATTATCAAGCTGATGGGGAGGCAAGCACATCTACTGGAATAGGTACTGTTATATTGTAGTACAACATTTGGACTATTTATTTGAATCACTTGGCCCTTGAGAGCAGAGGATCGCTCTGACTTAGCCATAACATAGTCCTAAAGACACAGCGTACTCCAGATGTTTGAGTTCTATCTTCCATTGTAGCAAATGCTATTAGTGAACCCTATATGCTTTTCATGCTTGTTTTGTGTTAACTGATAACCATTATTAGAACCATTGTTTGTATATTGTGATGCTTGTAGAATATTGCTCTTGTTTTTGTCATGTGTAATGTAATTTTTCATAATTTACGTATTGTGCAGGTTCATCAACCGTTACCTCTACAGTTGTTGTTTCTCAAAGTCCCCAGCTGTACAACCAGCCCAGCTCCCCGGTAATTGGATTTCTTCTTGATGATTTTTTCTTTAAATGTAAATGAACAGTCTAGTCTGCAGATATATTCTAATGCATTCAATTGCTTCTGGTAACTGACAACTAATTGTATTTCCATGTTCTTAAAATGACAATGTAAATGCCAAATATGGTGATTATGTATGAACTGCATACTTAAGGGGTATGGCCCACTTGACACTGTTCGAGGTGGTGACAATCCGGCCCAATGCTGAAAGGAATTCTGCCAACCTGGTCTGCGAGGAGAGTGGCCGTTTTGGTGGCATACTCTATTGTCACACAGTGCCATATTGAAATCTCCTCCCAACAAGCGCCTCCCCATCGGAAATCCAAGCATAAGGGATTCCATGCCATGCCAGGCGTGGTTGTGCCATGTATAGTCGGTGGGACATGTACTGACAAGGTGTAATTGTTCCCCCCCCCCCCACCCCCATCCTCCCATGTACCTGAGAGGGCCTCGTATATGCTTAGCTTGTCTGACCATATCTTGTTGAGAGTGAGGGGAAACTGTTTCTTGAGGAGTAGCCCTGTGCTCCTGGAAACAGATGTGAAACCTGCACGTACCACCATTTTGTATCTTCAGTGGTCTAGGGCTCTAAAAGTGTTCCCCATAGGTGGGGTTCTTGCAATAGGGTAATGTCAGTGGAATGCCTTTTAATATAATGGAGCAATATTCCACGTTTGATCTTATCCCCCAGATCGGTTACATTCCATGACATTATTCTAATTTCAGTGATGGACTTTCCTTCCATAATCGTATGTAATTGTACACTGTCCCCCTGGCTTTGGGTCGGCTGAATAGCCCATCTTAGCGGGCTGAAGTTGCCTGAGCACAATGGCCATGTTAAGTGGAGTAAAGTGGTGAATCTAGGTCTAAAATAAATTCTTTTTGGGATACAATAATAACATACCAAATTCTTCACTCGCCACATTCAAAGTTCAATCACCTGGAGAGTAGAACAGTAGCCAACAAGCCCAATATGGAAATATTTTCATTAAACCAATAAAATTATTTAAAATATTAACATCACAATTTCATCACAAATTTCAAAATACAAAGTCAAATCTAAAAGTGCAAGTCAATTATATAAATCTAACACAAACAATGATGATCACTTCAACATTTGATAATAGTCTTCTCTTATTATGTCTGAAAGAACACCGTATGGTTTATATAGAATAGTTTTTTTTTTTTAATAGACCAAGAAGCTACGCGTTTCGGTGTTATCAGCAAGTCCGACCACCTTATTCAGGCTTAAATTAAAAAGTATCCCAGCACTTTAATCTTGGTCTAAGCGTTTAGGCTGTCTAACGGGGAATAAATTCCTCCAAATATCCATTCTCCATAAGCATAAAATCACAGTTGAAGGGGAATCTCGCCACTTCGTGACAAAATTCTGTCACAATGTATTGTTGCTCATCGCTTCAAAACGTCCTATTTGGTATATGGTCCACGTGCTATGTTCAATCGGATTTATGAATGAAAAAGCCTCAGACCCCCAATGCAGTCACCTTTACTGAGCAAACCGACCATGTCAATCTGAATACAGTATGGAACCCCACCCCACCGTTCAGGCCCCAGGGCCTCTCTTAGAGGCTACAGTACAGCGTCACTGCTATTTCACAGGCTCTTGGGGAAAAGAAGGTTCGAGGCATGTGGGCTGCAGAATTCATATCTGTGCATAGATCGCCGCCTAGTGTTGGGTCGGGATGATTGCACATTGTTGTCCTGGAAGAGTCTTCGAAGTATCACGAGATAGGTGGCTCCTCCCCTGGACTACAGTGCGCATGGGCATCCTCTCCATCCTCAGATTGTTTTTTTCCCCATTGGGTTCGGATGTTACTATCTTAGCTCAAGTTAGGAAAACTTTCTGTAAAGCCAAATGGCTTTCGGTAGCGTCGGTATCGTTTCGTTCGGTATCGGTGCCTTTGCTTAGAGGACATCGAGGACTCACCAGGTTTTTTCTTTCCACACTCTACCCGATCTTTGATGTGAAATGGAAAGGAGTCCGTTCAAGCGGTGCCCCCTTTGCAATGCAAAATGCCCGCACATCGCTGTCCACCCGGTGTGCAACAAGTGCCTATACCCAGACCATAACGAAGACATCTGTATGGCCTGTGCCCGGTTCAGGTCGAAGAAAACCCTCAAGATTCGACGCGCGACTCGAGTCTAAGTCAGCGCCTGTTCCTGTTAACATCTTCGGGACCGAAGACTAGGAGGTCGTTGATCTGGAGGATCAGGAACACTGCTCCGATCCGGCTTCGGGCCATGACTCAGAGTATGACGCAGAAGACGAGGAGGTACAAGACGAAGATGAGGACGTCTTCGAAGGTAGGAGACGACGTGGATGCCCTTGGGGCCGTAGAAGATAGCTCAGGCGAAGAGCTAGGCCAACCCGGCCGCACAGAGGCCGAAGATGACGCACTCAGTAAGGCTCAGGTCGAGGGATCGCCACTAGGCCTTACCCAAGATCCACAATCTCGTTCTGCAGCCCCGCATAAAGGCCCGGCTTCGAACATTTCTAAAGAGCCCGCGGTTTCGAAACCGCCATCGGTCGATACAAAGAAATCAAAACCGACAGCGTCTTTGCAGAAACCGAAAGTGCTTGTGCCTCTCGTCAGCACCAAGGCATCTAACCCCTCTGAGCTGAAGAAAGCTAAAATGACGTTGATGCCGGAAAACTCAAAGGTCGTCGAGCCACTGGTTGGGGCGCCAAAGACCAAGGTCAAGGCCGTCGAGCCATCGAAGACGCCGCCGAAGGGTGTCGATTCTCACAAAAGACCCGCGCCTAAAGTCGGGACCGATCCTAGGTCGAGGCCTACAGACAAGTCGAAGACTGGCTCCAAGGACTCTGTTGAGGAGACAAAGCCCACTCCGTTCATAGCCAAAGTAGTGTCGGAGTCGCTCCAACGCATCAAGGAGAACGGTACATCTGTCGGACCGAAAAGGTCCCCGAAGCTTGTCGGACAAGTTCAGACTGCATCGACACCTATCAAGTTTGGGTTGCCACCATCGGTGCGCCCGAAGATGTTCGAGCCGAAAAAATCTGTTGGCGCCGCAACACATGTCGACGGAAATGGAGGCTACGGAAGAGCCTGAAGACCAAGAGCCGAGACAATTCGACTCGGACACTGGGAGACTGTCCATATACAAACGAAAGTTGATGTCAGACTCCCATGGAATCCTATAAGATTCCCTTGAAGAAAAAAAGACTTTTCACAACTTCTCCAGCTCTTGTGGAACCCCTCCATCACTATGAACAGGAACCTCAAAATTTTTCCCCAACATACTCAGATGTTGAGACTGGGATAATTACAATGAGGATGACCTCCATCATGTGGACACTGATCCTGATTATCAAGACCAACAATGGACGGACCCTGCTGACTCAAGGAATCCGCAGACTGGCCCGGACACTCATGTGTACAGTGTAAAAACGTCTCCTACTGAGGACACAACTGCTTTTAACGCCCTTATTGAGAGGGCAGCCAGTAATCATGACGTTGAGCTACATGCTGACCCTGTGGACGAAGACTTTCTGGTCGACACTTTTCATCTTCAGAAAGGGCAGTCAAAACCCTGCCCATGCTCAAAGGGGTCCTCAAGCATGCTGCTGACATTTTTAAAGATACCACTAGGGCCAGGGTGTTAAACCCGAGGATTGAGAAGAAATATCGGCCGCCCCCTGTGGACCCTCCTTATATAAAGGGACAGTTGCCATTGGATTCATTGGTTGTTTCTAATGCACGTAAGAGAGCGAACTCCCAGACTACAGGTGATGCTCCTCCGGACAGAGTCGAAGGTTATGGAAACCTCAGGGAAATGAGTAGCTGCGCAGGCGGCTAACATCTGGCGCATTGCTAACACTCAGGCTCTCTTGGCCAGATATGACAGGGCACATTATGATACCCTTGAGACACTATTACAACACCTACCTGATCAGTACAAGGAGGGGGCAGAGCTACTCATACAGGAGGGGAAACTCATAAATGCTTCCATCAAGTGTGCTCTGGACGTGGCTGACACTGCAGCCAGGGCCATCAACACTAGTGTTCTGCTAAGACGACACGCCTGATTGAGGATTTCAGGATTCAAACTAGAAATTCAAACTTCTATCCTCAATCAGCCAGTTAACCCAGACTTCTTATTCGGACCTGAGGTTGACACCACCCTTGAAAAACGTAAAAAGGACACAAACTGCAAAGTCTATGGGGGCTCTGCAGTCGCAACAGTTTCGGGGTGGCTCCTTTCGTCGCTCCAGTACTAGAGGCCCCTCAAGAGGCTATTCAACGCAACAAACACAATACAATAAGGGAGGTACACAATCCACCTACAATAAGAACTGTGGTGGATACCGGGGAAACAACATCAAGGGTAGAGGCAGAGGAAATAACAGTTCCAGATCCTCTGCCAATACCAAACAGTGACGCCCTGTCACTGCCCCCCGACCATATAACACCTGTCGGGGGGAGACTACAACAGTTCCTGCCGGTCTGGAAATCCATCACCACAGACAGGTGGGTGAGAGACATTGTACAGTACGGGTATTGTCTGGAATTATTGTCCACTCCACCCAACATCCCACCAAGACACCGTCCTATGTCCGCAGAGCACTTACAATTATTGCAGCAGGAGGTCGTCAGCATGCTGCAAAAAGGGGCCATATAGCTTGTGCCTGTAAAAGAACATGGGTCAGGGTGTACTCTCTCTAATTTCTAATACCCAAAAAGGACTGGTCGCTCAGACCTATACTAGACCTCAGGCCTCTAAACAGTTACATTCTGTCAGAGCATTTTCATATGCTCACCTTGCAACAGGTTCTGCCGTTACTCAGTCAGGGAGACTTCCTCGCAACGCTGGATCTAAAAGATGCGTATTTCCATATACCCATACACCCGTCACACACACAGTATCTCAGGTTCACTATTCAACATCAACATTATCAGTTCAGTCCTCCCTTTCGGAGTAACGACGGCACCCAGGGTGTTCACAAAGTGCCTTGCAACAGTAGCAGCACACCTCAGGAGACCGCACATACATGTCTACCCGTATCTGGACGACTGGCTTATTCAAGCAAAGTCGGCCCAGCAGTGTGCCAGCCACGTGTCCCACACCATTAATCTTCTTCACAGTCTAGGATTCTCACTGAATTACCCGAAGTCACACCTTCAGCCCGCCCACGTGCGACAGTACCTGGGTACGACGATAGACACTCTAGCAGCCAAAGCACAGCCAAATTCAGTGATAATAAACAGCATGCAATTGCTGATACAAAAATTCAGACCTCCACGCTCGCTTCCAGCGAAAGTGTTCATGCAGTTGATAGGCATGATGGCATTTTCATAGTTCGAGGCATGTGGGCTGCTGAATTCATATCTGTGCATAGATCGCCGCCTAGTGTTGGGCCCGGATGATTGCACATTGTTGTCCTGGAAGAGTCTTCGAAGTATCACAAGATAGGTGGCTCCTCCCCTGGACTACAGTGCGCATGGGCATCGACTCCATCCTCAGATTGTTTTTTTCCGCCATTGGGTTCGGATGCCTTTGGTTCCCTCTTGTCGGAATTGATAGAAAAACTTTCCTTGAGACCAAAAGGTCTTTAGTCTTACGTCGGTATTGTCTTGCGTTCGGCTTATCAACTTCTGCTTCGGCTCCGAGCCGAGTTCTGTACTTAAGGCCTTGTCGACGCTCCAGACTCATCAACCATCCATCATGGACCGAAGTCCATTCAAAAGATGTCCGGTCTTTAACTCGAAGTACCCACACATCGATGTCCACCCGGTGTGCAACAAGTGTCTGTCGCCGGACCACGATGAGGCCAAGTGTGTGGCCTGTGCGCAATTCAGGTCCAAGAAGACACTCCAGCTCCAACAAGCTGCGCGCCTGGAGGCCCAGCAATCTTCTCCTGCGCCTACGGACATTTTCGATGCGGGGGAGGTCGAGGAAGAATATATCCAGTACGTCTCAGAATCTAACCCCGCGTCGGACGTTGAAGAAGACTACGACGCTGATGCCGAGGTTTTCGAAAGCGAAGAAGTCGTCGAGGAGGTAGGAGACGACGACGGGGCCCTCGGGCCATGGAGGATAGCTCGGACGAGGAGCTCCCTCAGTCAGACTCTGGGGCCGTGCCTATCTATAAGGCCCAGGTCGAGGGATCGCCTTCGGGCCTTACCCAAGATCTCGATGTGGGTTCCACAGCCCCGCATTCGGGCCCGGCCACGGACATTGTTACTGAGCCACTCCCGGTCAAAACGAAACCGAAAGTGAAACCTGCGGTCTCGACGCCAGATACTGCGCAGGTGCAGGTATCTAAACCAAAAGTGCGCATCGCATTAGTCGGATCGAAGACTTCTGAGGCCTCGGCGCCGAAGAAACCAAAGATGGCTGTCGAGCCGAAAGGCCACGTCAAGGGTGCCGAGCCGAAGGCTACCGCGCCGAAGACTAAGGTGAAGGTGTTCGCCGTCGGCGCCGAAGACGATCGACGCCGGCAAGGGCCGGACCGACCCGAAGAAGGCGGTCGACGACCCGAAAAAATCTCTTGGTGACCCGAAGAAGCGAACCGATGACCCGAAGGTCCTTTCCACCCTGCTTCCACTCTACAAGGCCAAGGGTGCTGCGCCAAGTGAGTCGACTCGGAAGTTGACCTCGAAGGACTCCGCTCCAAAACCGTCCTCGAAGGACTCCGTGGAACCGGCACGTCCATCTGCCGCATTCACGAAAAAGGGCACGGAATCCCTGCAGCGCATTAGGGACGGCGCCGCGGCGGTCGCTCCGAGGCCGGGGGCCGGAGTGCCCGAGAGTCTCTTCGGCGCCGAAGGCGTCGTTGGTGGTCCACGGCCCGCGGCCTCGACAACCATCGGAAGAGGAGCGTCAAGAACATTACATTGACGCCGAAACGGGCAGGCTTTCCCTTCTGAAGAGGAAAATCGCCCCAGAACCACAACTGGAGTCTTACAGAATCCCCCTCAAAAAGAAAATGGACTCTGCTGGTACCCCTGCCTTGGTGGAACCCCTTTCACCACAAGCTCATGAGGTCTCGCCCACCTACTCCGATGTGGACGCTGGGGAGGGCGATGAGGAGGATGAATATAGCTATCCGGTCTACACAGACCCAGAGGATACACATGAGCCCTGGTCAGCTGGTGGTGACCCTGGGGATCCTCATTCAGGCCAAGACCCTCAACTTTTCTCTGCTAAGACTTCATCTACTGAGGACTCTGGCAGCGGCCCATTCAATGAGGGCATTGAAAGCAGCAATCACAATGTTCAGCTGCATGCTGACCCTGAGGATGTGGATTTCCTCTTTGACACCTTTTCTGTATCGGAAAAGACTATTAAAACTCTGCCTATGCTGAAAGGTGTTTTGATTCTTTTAAACAATACAAGGGAACCCAGGGCACAATAAGCTAAGGACCATGGGTAGAAACTTATTTTCAAAAAACAGAGGTCCTTAGTAAAGAAGAGGAAATTCTAACAATAAATATAGACTAGATAGAGCTATATTTTTAAGAATGCCCAGCCGGACACTTTATTTCTTGGTAGCAATAATATAAAACAAGGGGATAAAACACAAAGTGCAATAGACTTGGGACACCAGCCAATGTCCGACTAACACACTTGGGGAACAAACACAAGGGAAGGAATATTCAGGCAAAATCGGGTTATCTGACAATAAAAATTACACAATGATAATCCTCAGTATACACATATGAATGTTCAAGTTCTACGTTAACTATGCATTTAGTGCACTTGTTGTCGACGACGTTTCGAACCTCACAAATTATTGGTTCATCCTCAGGACAAAAATGACTGCCTAAAGAATTAATAATTACGCTTGAAACCCCAATCAAGACAAGCTGAATATCGCTTTGGTAAGGAAAGATAATATTTCCAGTAATTTTCTAGGGATAGAATCTACGTTAATGCGAAGAATGCTGCCTCACGCTGTGCAAGGACCCCCATTGTGGACCTGCACTTTCTTGACTCCAGAATTCTTCGCATTAACGTAGATTCTATCCCTAGAAAATTACTAGAAATATTATCTTTCCTTACCAAAGCGATATTCAGCTTGTCTTGATTGGGGTTTCAAGCTTAATTATTAATTCTTTAGGCAATCATTCATATCGCCCGCCCTCCTCCCCGGCGCCTGTAGCAGCTGTAGCATTCAGAATTACTATCTAGCATGGACATCACTCACTGTATTACACTCCATCTCTGCCACAATGGCGAAAAACAATCTGAGGATGGAGAGGATGCCCATGCGCACTGTAGTCCAGGGGAGGAGCCATCTCCCCTGGATACTTCGAAGACTCTTCCAGGACAACAATGTGCAATCATCCGGACCCCACACTAGGCGGCGATCTATGCACAGATATGAATGTCAGCAGCCCTACATGCCAAGAACAGATGCATACTGGTAAGTAGCATATTCGATCCCTCCCAATGTATTTGCCACAGGTCTCAGCCTTCTAAGTCTCCATTTGATGCACTGATAAACGCTCCACCTATGTAGTACCTTCCGTGGAGTGCCCACCAGACAGTCTGTCTTCATCGCTCACGGTGTGCCCTTGGGGTAGGGCCGCCAACTGTCCACCATCCCTCAAGCCATTCACATGTTTCCTCTGGCATTGTGAAAAACCAGGTCTTACCCTCTGACTCAATTCAATGTCTTACCTTCTGACTCCATTCACAACCTTACTTGAAGAGCATTTCCCCGAGTGCCTTCTTAACTTCCAGAAAACTTGCTGGTGGAGCAGTACGGGCTGTCTGGAGCACCACATCCCGGTCTCAGAATTTAAAGAGACTGGTGAGGATAAGCCTTGGGGTGCCTGGATGGAGTCGACCGCCTGGCACCCAGTGGGCCCTTTTTACCGAAAGGAACTTAGAGACCCTGGGGTGTGACCTCCCCCCCCCCTCACACAGTTGGTCTCCCCTCTGGTAGCGTAGATGCTAACTGCACAATATCCTCAGATCAGTAAACTAGCCTGTACACATCTGGCAATTAAAGATGTTGAGGAAAATGTTGCCATTCACCCCAACGGACTTCTGTTAGCCCTTAGTTGCTACTTTAATTCAATCAAACTATGACGATTCCTGCTATTTGGCTTCACCAATATAATTGATTTGCAGCTGTGCTTCAGATTAACTGCAATCTCCTAATCTAGTCGGAGCTCCCATAGGAAGTGTGTATTCTATGTTTTTTTTTTTTTTGTACGACTTTATTTGCACTTGACAATTACACATTACATCATTTGCGTGTATAGAGGACATTGTCACGACTTAATCATTCCGATGCTCGTGATACACAGCTATTCAGCCGACAACCTTCCGGTCAGGCAGCAATTAAGAACATGGTGCGTCAAACTTTCCATCAGGGTATACAGAATTAATAGTCTTACTTTTCAATTATTTGTTTTGAATGAAACAGAACTATAGACTCATTAGGAACATTACACAATTTAGTAGAGCTTCAATACACGGACAATCGTCTATATCGGTGGGGCTTTACTGATGTACTACGCTGTGTTCTTACCCATGAGTCCCCCATGGTCTCTTACCATCACACCCATATCCCTCCCAGCGTCCCTTCCATGGGTATGTGTTCGTTTCAAAGTTCATCCTCATCAGAGCTATCCTGTCCTTCTTCCGGCAAAGGGTCACACAGGTCACCTCTATACTTGTTCCAAGGTAACCAGATCCTGTTCCATTTGCGAGGGTTGGCTCTTATTTTATAGACCGCTCGCTCGGTAATCATCAATTTTGCAGCGTGAATCTTTCTGGATTCACTATGCTGTGCATTATTCCGCGATCTGGTGGTTGGGTCCGGATTCGTAGTCTTTTTTTTTTTTTTTTTTTTTTGTTTGTAGCTCAGGTGGGTGTCGACGTCCCACCATTTGGTGCACCTTCGTGACGTCGGCACGCTTCCTGCGGAAGCTCCCACCCTTGGGCGCCATCTTCAGATTCTTTTTTCCGCCGTTGGGTCTGGATCGTCGCATGAAGCTCCGGTGAAGTTTCAGGAGAAAAGAAGGAAATACACCAAGTTTTTGAGGAAAAAGGACCAAGGAAAGTCGGAGAAGACCCCCTAGAGCCAGAACGAAGAAAGAGGAGAAAACCTCGTGATATTCGACGGCCAAGGAGAAAGCGCGCGCAGGGGGCCCCCTGAGCGAGCACATGGACAACACTCCATTCAAGTTCTGCCGTAATTGCCACCACAAGTACGCGCAGAAGGACCAGCATCCGGTCTGCAACTTCTGCCTGCCGATCGACCACTCCAGCGAGGATTGCAACGCCTGTTCAATCTTCACGCCGAAGACTTTGAGAGTTCGAGAGAGACAGAGGGTGGCCCACCACACGATGCAAGGGAAAGGGACCACGCCGACCCTCTACCAGCTGGGTGCCTCCTCCGACGAAGAGGAGAACATCGCCGAGGGACCAGATGACTTCACGGTCGCAGAGACCGATGTGAGACCTTCAAAAAAGGTAGGAGAGTCTACGACCCCGAAAACCCCGACAGGGCCTAGAAAGCCTGAAGGAGAACCCCGAAAAACAGAGGCTAAGTCCTCGAAAGGAGCGCCGGCGACGAAAGTTTCGACGTCCGAAGCTGCATCCTCCGAAAGGCCCAGCGGATCCTTCGAAAAGGACTCCCAGATAGCAAAGACCAGCGAAAAGCAAAGGTCGTCGAAGCAGACCCTCGAGAAGGGATCCTCGAGCGAGAAGACGCTCAGAATAGCCTCGACGTCGAAGGTACCGTCAAAGACCAGCCGAAAAGCTCGACGCCGAGCAAGCGGCAGAGATGGAGAAAAAGAGAAGGCTCGAGGCCGAAATGGAGAGTATGCTCCAGAGGAAGAGAGACTTCGACGAAAAAATGAAGACCTACTTGATTCCCTCGAAGACCTACTTGATTCCCTCGAAGACCTACTTGATTCCCTCGAAGACCTACTTGATTCCCTCGAAGACCTACTTGATTCCCTCGAAGACTGCTGCGACCGCCGAAGAGTTAGAGGTGCAGGAGGATTTCGAGGCCGAGGAGCCGCCGAAAACTCCAAACCCCACAGATGAGGGAGAAGAGGAGGACTTCTACCGCTCGGAAGGAGATTACCTCCGCGAGAGCTACTACTCAGAATCCTCGGCGTCGCTAGAGGAAGAATGGCAGGATCTCGAGGTAGATAACCCCGAGGAACCTGTGGAGACATACCCTTCGAGGCCTTCGCCGCCAGACGACATCGGGGCTTACTATAAGGTCGTCAAGAAGGCTGCAGCAGTCTATAATGTGAAGTTGGAGGAGGAACAGACAAAGGCAGACTTCCTGCTAGAAACTTTGCTCCCCTCTCAGACGAAAAGCAGTTTCCTGCCCATGCTGAAGAGCGTCACGGCCCAAGGGACTGAGGCCTTCAAGGAACCGGCTACATGCAGGTCAGTGACCCCGAGGACGGAGAAGAAATACAAGTTCTCCTCCGAGGACCCCCCTTATATCCAGGGCACAGTGGCAGCTGACTCTATAATCGCGGCATCGGCCAGGAGAAGGGCCAACGTGCCAACCACATCTGGGCCACCACCTGTTAAGGAAAGCAGGAGGATGGACCTCACTGGAAGAAAAATAGAAAGAAATGCTGCTATGCATTGGAGGCTCAGAGTGAGGGGTCTGTGGAACCCAGGAGATGCAGTCAAGCACATCAACTACCTGGAACTGAAAACAGTGTTGCTGGCCCTCAAGGCCTTCCAAAAACACCTTTACAACAAAAGGGTGATGATACAGACAGACAACACCACAACGATGTTTTACATCAACAAGCAAGGGGGGACTCAGTCATTCCCCCTGTCGAGCTTGGCTCAAGAAATATGGAGATGGGCGATCCCACGCAGGATAGACCTGCTTGCCATACACCTGCCAGGGAAGGACAATGTGGAGGCGGATTGGCTCAGCAGGCAAGCGGCGGTGTCCCACGAATGGGAGCTGAACAGCCAGGAGACAGAGAAACTGTTCAGGAGGTGGGGCACACCAACAATAGACCTGTTTGCAACACGCCAGAATGCAGAATGCCAAAACTTTGCATCGAGGGAACAGGAACCGATGTCCCATGGGAATGCCCTATGGATAAGCTGGTCAAAGAAATTTGCCTACGCTTTTCCACCGACGCCACTGATCCCCAGAGTCCTGAACAAGTGCAGGTCGAGCAACATGACTCTCATCCTGGTGGCTCCCCAATGGGCGAGGCAGACATGGTACTCTCAGATTATGGAGATGTCGCAGGGCAGAGCACACAAGTTCCCAAAAAGAAGAGACCTTCTCTCCATGGAAGGGGGACAAGTTCTACACCCAGAACCAGAAAGCCTCAGCCTGTCAGCGTGGCTCCTGAGGACTTAAAGTTCGCACATCTAAAACTACCAGAGAGCACACTTCGGGTGCTGAGAGAAGCAAGGAGACCCAGCACGCGGAAGTGCTATGGGGAAAAATGGAAGAGGTTCACGCAGTGGTGCCATAGGAAGAACTTGCAGAGAAAACTGACGAGAGAGTCTACAGTACTTGGATACCTCACGCACTTAATCAAAGCTAAACTAAGCTCGTCCTCGCTGAGGGTTCACCTGGCGGCGATTGTGGCATACACAAGAGGAGAAACAGGGAGAAGTTTCTTCACTTCCAGAGTAGTTAAAAGGTTCTTGGAAGGAGCAAAGAGAATAGCGCCACCCAAGAGGATGCCGCCGCCGGCATGGAACTTAGTACTGACAGAACTCATGAAGCCACCGTTTGAACCCATCCATAAAGCATCACTACAAATGCTGACAATGAAGACAGCCTTTCTAGTAGCAATAACATCGCTACGCAGAGTAAGCGAGCTACAAGCTTTGACGCTGCAAGAACCGTACATACAAATACACAGTGACAGGGTCGTGATGAGGACAGACCCGCATTTCATGCCCAAGGTAGTGTCTAAATTCCACATGAACCAGATACCTAGCTTCTTCCAGAAGCCAACGTCAAGCGCGGAGAGGGCGCTCCACACTCTGGACGCAAGGCGGGCAGTAATGCACTATATAGAAAGGACGAAAGAACACAGGAAGACGGAACAATTCTTTGTGTCCTTCGCAAGGAGTTTCCTGGGTAAACCAGTGACTAAGAACCCCATAGCAAGATGGATTGCCAAGACAATACAACTCTTCCACAAGCAAGCTGGTGAAGAGCTCACTGAGGGGCCACGAGCCCACTCTACCAGAAAGAAAGGGGCAACGATCGCCTTCCTGGCAAACACGCCCATCCAAGACATATGCCTGGCGGCAACATGTGCTTCAGTGCACACTTTCACTAAACACTATTGTGTAGATGTGCAGATGAACAAGGAAGCACAAGTGGGCCAAAGAGTGCTTCATCATATCTTTAACAACCAACGCTCATCTTCCAACCAGCCGCCACATGAGTGACAAAACCGCTACGAAATCTATGCCCAGCATAGTGAATCCAAAAAGATTCACGCTGCAAAACGAATAGTTTCTTACCTGTCGGTGTAGTTTTGCAGCTTGAAGATCTTTCTGGATTCACTAGCGAACCCACCCGCCTCCGCCAGAAAGATGAGGCTGGAGAAGGTGGAAGGACATAGAGTAAGATAGGAACGTTTAACAAGACCATATACGTGAAGATGTTTACGTTGAAGGAAAGTTTAATACACATAGCCATGGATTCACCACAGAGACAAAAAAAAAAAAAAAGAATCCGAAGATGGCGCCCAAGGGTGGGAGCTTCTGCAGGAAGCATGCCAACGTCACGAAGGTGCACCAAATGGTGGGACGTCGACGCCCACCTGGGCTACAAAAAAAAAGAAAAAGACTACGAATCCGGACCCAACCACCAGATCGCGGAATAATGCACAGCATAGTGAATCCAGAAAGATCTTCAAGCTGCAAAACTACACCGACAGGTAAGAAACTATTCGTTTGTCCATGTGTGTGCACCACTGTGCCAATGTCGGTGTGTCTGCCGCCCCCCATTTTTGTACTAGTGTATTCTATTTTAAAGCAACTTATTTGGTTGAAAGTAAAGCAGAGGAATTAAGTCTATGGTTGTCCCTAATTGTTCTCGTACTCTCACCTAAAAATTAAGAGTGCATGCCCCCACGCTCCATCTTTGTTCCCAAGGCAAATTCTTTCTTCCTGTACCTAGAATTTACTTTTGGCAGGTGTGCTTTTTGAATGCTGCCGCATAGAAATGAAATATGCTACCTTTGGATTTAAAAACAAAGTGTCAATGGCTTGGTTCAAAATAGAACTTATTCAAGGCTGCTTACGTCAGACAGTATATAATTGCTTAGGTTATCTAGTTCCGTATAGGCCCTGCGTTCGTGAGCTCTATAAATAACCTAAATAAATCTGGGGATTATTCAAAACATGGAAATCGTAGGGAACCATCGCTGGTAAGTAGCTTGTTTCTGGCCATAGTACGAGCCAGCGGAATTGCAGTGCTTTCCTTGGATTTTGTGACAAATGCATCAAAACAATATTTGCTGCCTAATCTGCATGTTTTAACTAAAGATCTAGCTTTAATGCATCAAAAGTTACTAAAACATGGCAATGAGTTTCTACACAGCGGAAAGAACTTTGCAAAGGCTATCTAGTTATCTTTCAGTTGCTTATTGCTGTATTTTAGTCTTCAACCGGTGGTGAAAACTCTTCACAGTCAGTGTTGCTGTGTTTAAAAATTTCAATTACTTTCACAGCATAAAACATTGTTGCACAATTTGCCTTTTCGTACCATATAATTTATACATTTTTTACAGCCGCCAGCCAGCACCAACACTGCTGCCCCCACAACTGCTGCTACCCCTACAGATGAATCAAGCACATGTTCTACAACACAGACTGTATCATCTCCAACTGGTATAATTCCAGGCAATAAATATGGTAAGCTGTTGCTCTGTGTGCTGACAGATTTTTTTTTAATTTGATGTGGTGAATGGGAGGGAGAGTAGGATTTAGATTGCCTGATAACATGCTCCTGGTGGTGAACGCTGTCTATATGCAACCAGACATAAGAATTTCTGGAAACGTATTTGTTTCAAAGATACTTGGAACACAGCAATTCTTGTGACATCCATTTCTGGGAGCACTCAGCTTTATCTAGTGTCAAAGCTATATTCACATCCTTGAAGTCTTCAAATACTGTTGAAGGATTTGTGGCATTGGGAATGTGACCTGTTAAGAGTGGACTACAGTCCTTTAACCCCTTCGCTGCGGCGGCAATTCCGCCGCAGCGCTGGGGGGGCAGAGCGGCGGCCGCATGCTTGTGACGGAGCTGCTCCGTCACGAGCCGCGGTTGCGCTGCGCTCATGGCGGAGCGGTTCTGTCATGGCCCCGCCCGCTCAATAGAACGCGGCAGCAGGGCCATGACGAAACCGCTCTGTCATGAGCACAGCGCAACCGCGGCTCATGACGGAGCGGCTCCGTCATGAGCATGCAAGGGGTTAAAAGGTGGAAGTGTTAGCCTGAAGAAGAGCTAAAGGGCAAATATTTTGAAGACTGCCATATCTGTTTACGAATAGCTATGAATTCTAGTTTGTCCTTTTCAGGCTAAAAAAAGTCAGATTAGAAATTAAATGATGGATTAGGTCCACTATTTTGAGAAATGTCTTCTGTTCTAGTTATTTTCTCCAATGCGATTGCAAAATAGTTGCTGAAAAGAAAAGGGAGTGAACTAAAGAAAACTCCCTTTTCTTATCTAGCTATCCCGATTTTCTGATGGTGTAACCAAAAATTAATTTTACAATATGATCAGATGAGCCCCTATGTATTTGTCTTTCACCAAAAACGTGTTTGGCGTTTAAGGGACACAGATGGCATGATAAAATATGCAGTTGTTGAATACTCCTGATTAACCAAAAGGGATGGCCGTGAAGTTTTAAAAAAAAATCTAATTAATGTTACTGTGTGACGTGCTTGATTTGAATTTGCTGGTTCAACTGTTTCTGGTGTCTAGCCACCTTGAAGATGTGCACAATTCTATTCATGTATCGTTGAGCATGAGGTAAACCACCCCTGTGGTTAACCAACACCAAGAATGTTGCAAGCAGTTATTTGCTGTAATCCTGGTGTCTTTTGTTGGGTTGTTCGCAACTAAATCAAGTTTTGAGGCAGATAAACCTGATGTATAAATGTGTGCCATTTCACAGCGGTCCCAGACACTTCGACCTACCAATTTGATGAATCCTCGGGTTATTACTATGATCCAAACACAGGACTCTATTATGACCCCAACTCTCAGGTAAGCTTTGCTTCTCAAGGACCTCTTGAAGATCACTGCAGTATCTTGTGCTGGTATTGCTTTTCTCACGCCCTCACCCACCCCTCCCACTCTTTTGAATATTTTTTAAAAATCATGAAAAGCTCTAAAATGTTTGATGATGCAGCCTCTCCTGTCGTCTTGAGTTTGAGTATGCTGCAATGGTAACATTCTCGGACACCCACCTTGTTAGGCTGCTAAGAAAACTCTTCGGACACACATCTATAATTCTTAACATTCCTTCATAGTGCTCAGGTTGTGGTGAGGATGGTTGGTAAAGAGGTTCAGTTTGACTTTTGGACTTGCATTTACTTAATCGCTGCTTTGCTGAGTTAGACAGTTTTGGCCAGCTGTGAAAGGGGTGTTAGAGGTGGTCAGGTTTCTTATACTTTGAGTGGTTGTCTTTTTTTAATTTATAAACTAGACTGAATGCCTATAATATGAATTCTATAAAAGGGGTATACGTCCTGCTTAAATGTCAGTGGTTATTTTTTAGCGCCTAGCCAAAGGGTTCTTAGTAAGTGTTGTGTGGTCTGACATTTAACCAAAGCTTTATAACTTTCTAAAGCATTTGAAAAATTGTTGAAAAACAGATTTTGAGCAGCTAATGTACTTGTCATGGTCTGGGAACACACCCAGTTTAGTTGTGGTTTTGATGTTCTCAAATATGTTGAGACAGTACGTCGGGTTGTAATATGCAAAGCTGGTTCTTTCATACTTGCTGATTTTGAGGAACCTACCTTTTTACAGGTGTGTTGTAATCTTTCTTTGCATATTTGTAATGCTGAGATTTCGGTTTGGAGTTAATTTGTATATAGTGCCCAATACCCTTTGGAGGTGTCTGCCTACGGTGGTAGGTTACTACCAGACAGTCTGACACCATACATTACAGACAACACATCCACTAGAACAAAGGACCACCTATTCACTTCAGTGACCTTTACCTAAAAATCCCTCTATCAGTCTTTAAACCATTATTTGCTTTGTAAGTGTAATGTGACGAATTGTAAACTACCGTGTTGCAGAGGCAAATGCTTCGTCATGCTTGTGATGCAGTGGTTTCTTGTACTTGATGCGTTGTAAAGGTGACCTACCTCGGCATGAAGGTTTAACAATAGTTGAGCTAGTGTTTATCAACTTTTGAGTTTGACAAAGTTGATTCTTCTGAGGGTCATGCTCTTTTGTTTGCTCAGTGTACTTGCCCTGCTTGGTTTTGTGGAAGACTAATAGACCGGAGCAGTTCACACATCTCGGGTGCTTTATTCAGTTTTAAGACCAATAATTCAAAACTCCTGGTCGGCCACCTAGTCTCAAAGCATTGCTTGTATAGAAAGGCATACAGTAAATGTATAGACACTGGTTTGATTTAGACAGAGGACATGGATTTTGCTAATTTATCCTATTGGTTGCTAATTTTAACGGCCGGTGGGGGAACAAGTTTCTTAAACTGGAGTCTAAAAAGGTGCACTGAGGTGGCAAGGGCAGTGGAATATTCCCGAAGGGTTATTTCTTGTATTTAGTTAATGAGAGACGCTAGATGGGTAGTTTATTGTACACCTTCATGTAAAGTTTTCCATTGGCCTGATATCAAGTGACTGCAGTTAAAGTAGTGTGATTATCGCCTGTGGAAGCTACCAGGTGTGATAAAGATCGCACCATACCGGTCTTGAACAAAGCAAAAAGGCCCAGTGTTTACAGGACCTGTGGATGTTTCCTGCTGCAAGCACAATACTCCACGTTAATACACCTAAAAACTCCTAACTGTGAAGTAATTGCTACGTCCATCGCTGTTGTCCAATTATTATCAGATTCGACACCAAGATTTTTTTTTTTAATCAGATCTCATCTGACAGGGTTTACTCTTAATCGAACCATATGTACCTTATTGTAGACCACACTTTGTTAGCTTAGGTAGTGGTAAACTGGGTAAGATGTTTAGTGTCTACGCCTTTATTTAAATTAATATAGGGAATGTCTGATGGAGGATAGAGTTTTCTTAGGGCTACTGCAAGGAAATGAACATTGCTTCCTAGATAACCATTTATAATTCTATAAGGATTTCATGGCGAGGAAGCCATAACTTGCTCAGGATGTTTCAAAGCTGGTCTGTATTTGTGTCACTGGTACAGTAAGTCAAGTTGATGCTCTTAAACAATAAATCAGTTTGATTGAGAACGAATAGTAAGACCTCCACTGAGTGATCAAATGAGCCACTTGCAGCTAAAAATGGCTTGATTTTAAAGTGGGCAACAAAAGCCAGTACATTTGAACACAACTTGGTAATCATTTGTCTGCCTGAATCGGGTGGCAGCATGCTATATATTTTGGAATGGAAAAGACTCCCCTAAAATACCTTAAACATGTTAAGTTTTAGAATGTTCTATGTCTGCTTTTATGCATTCTATGCAAATTGTTAGTGTAAATGTGCTTTTAGACTCCTCTTTTGGATAAATAATACAATTTTTTCTTGGGCCCAGTATTATTACAATTCGCTGACTCTGCAGTACCTGTACTGGGATGGAGAGAAACAAACCTATCTCCCGGCTTCTGAAAGTGCACAGCAACAGCAGCAGCAGCAGCCGAACAGCATGGCTGCCAACACTAAGGAAGCGAAGGAGAAAAAAGAAAAGCCCAAGAGTAAAACAGCTCAGCAGGTGAGCAGAAATTGTGAAGTTATTCCAAGCAGTGTTAAGACGAGAGGCGTCTTAAGAGTGTAGGTTGATTTGTAGGCACACTTTTTAATGTTTGAATGTTAGCTTCTTCAAACCTTCATTGCTACATTTTATTTTGCATGTTTATCAATAGTTTTGGATACAAAGTATGTTACCTTTAACATTCTGTGTGCTTGTGCAAATTTATATATTTTACATCTGTCAAGGTAAAACTGATGGGCTGTACTTTGCCTTGAAATCGGTTTTAAGCCTTTTCTTGTGCTCTGGTACAGTTGATTATCATCCTGTGGCCTTTGTATTTGTTCTACATTACTGAAACCTAATATTGGTACAGCATGCAAAAAACACGTAATAAAAGATGCCCAGTCTCTGCTATAAATTTGAAGAGTAGGACTTAAATGATTGTGAACATACCTAGCCTGATAAAATTAGTTTAAAAAAAGACAATTTGGTATTAGTAGCATTATGCAACTGCTGAAATCCAGGTGAGCGTTTTAGCCAAGCAATTGCTGTAAGAAGATGGCTCAGTAGGTGGTTATACGGTGTACAGAGTCAAGTAGTTCCCCAATAGTGTAAAGGGCTCAATGTAAAACCCATAATGCTCTAATAGTTGTAGTGTGGGCGAGCAGCCGTTGGCCTACCACAGGATTGTGGGACCTTTAATGCACAACAGTGATCAATAATGACACACGACTCTAGATCCAGACCAATTTTAGAAGAATATACTTTGTACTTTATCCTAAGACCAAGATCTTCGCAATAAGATAAGTGTTTTTAAATAAAAATACTTTTCACTTTGAAAAATCTGAACTTAAACTCTGGCATCAGTGTAGTTTTATTACAAGGAGCTGTTTGGTACTATGGTTTTCCAGGTTTTTATAATATTAAGGAACAGACCCATATACTAAATATCTGGTCTTGTAGAAATGCCCACACCTGGAATATAGTGCACCCTGCCTGGGGGCCGGGAAGGCCTGCTAGAAGGGTGACTTGCCTAGATCTCAGGCAGTGCTAGCTGGCATGGCACACAGGCAGTGCCATGTCAATATGGTCATTTTCACCTCACGGGCATGTCCGCTGCAGTGGCATGGTCCTAGTGAGGGGGTCCCAGGGGACCTGCTTCAGCCTCCAGGCCCTGCAATAGAACCCCATGTTCGAGGCATATGAGCTGCAGATTGTACACTATGCATAGCTCGCCATCTGGTGTTGGGCTTGCATGTTTTTGTCTTCGAATAAGTCTTGTAGTCACGAGTTTGATGACTCCTCCTTCGGTCGACAGTGCGCATGGGCTTCAGCTTCATCGTTGGATTGTTTTCTTCCGCCATTGGGTTCGGATGTGACTTGCTGTGCTCCGTATCGTTATCGAACCCCCTTCGACGCGCAATCGAACTTAACCGACTGTATTGTCTCGATTGCGTGCCTTCGACACGCACCCTCAACAACTTTGATTACACTTCACGCCTGCGAACCTCCCCGTTGGCCGTTGGGCCTAACCGCACTGATAAGGGACAGATGTCGATGGCACGGGCTCCATTTAAGAAATGTCCACAGTGTGGTGCTAAGTTTCCACACTCTGACCTCCATCCGGTTTGCAATCTGTGCCTCTCGGGAACATCGAGAAGACTATTGTGAAGCTTGCCTCTCATTCAAGTTGGGATAGTCTAGCTCAATGCCGCAACATGCAATGAGGCACAGGTTCCATTCCAGACATCTTCCATCCAGGTCCCTATAACCATCCGGAGCCAGAACAAGAATTGATTCCGGACTCCGAGGTAGACTTCTCCGACGCCGAAGATGACATCACCCCGGCTCTAAGGGACGCGATTACTGAGACCCCAGCACCGACCAAGCCCATACCAATGGCTCATGTAACACATTTGCCTTTGGGCTCAGGTTCACACCGTACAACAACTTTGAACGTCCTAGACCCGGCACCGAAGGACAAAAGCCATCCGGTACCGAAAACACCTTTGGCACCGAAAGATCAGTCGTCCGAGTTACCTCGCCCTCTTCCACCAGCACGGGAAAAACATTCGGCACCGAAATCTTCAAAAGATCCCTCGGCACCGAAACAGTCCGATAAAACATCGTCAATGAATCGGCCGGATAAAGCATTGGCAATGAAACAGTCGGATAAAACCTCGCCCGAAGCACACAGACAAAACTTCAGCACCACAACACACAAAAAACTTTGGCACCAAAAACTTCAGAGCCAAGACCATTAAAGGACAAGGCACCAACATCTTCGGAGTCTGGGACGGATGCTGGACCTGACAATGTCCCAAAACTCGCAAAGAGATCTTTGACACCAAGCAAACCTATCTATTCCAAAGAGCTTTACTTTCTGGAGCCAAAACAGAATATCTTTATTCACCCCAAGACTGGTCAATTAGTCACCAAGCCACCTACAAAGTGGAAACCAGAACATTTGCCACAAGCTCCAGTTCCTCCAAAGAAGATTCATATAGCTACTAACACTTCACCACCTTCACCTCCAACACCAGATAACCCTAATTTAATCATTCCCCCCCCCCCCCCCCCCCCCCCCCCCCCCCCCCACACTCTTCACAATCAGATGATAGTGACAATTCACATGGGGATGGGCAACTGGATGAAGATGTAATGCCATTAGATCCTGATGATTCACCACAGGAACCAGACCCATGGAATGATGATAACGATCCTGATCTAGCCAATGATCCCGATTTCTACCCCTCAAAACCATTCCCACCAGATGCTAATAAATGGGTAGATGAGTCTAAACTTAATCCGGGAGCAAAAACTCAGGATCCAAGGAGCACGGATCCTAGGAAAAAGTCTTCGGAACCAAAACCTGCTCCAAAGACAATAGACACTGTTAAAGCTAAGCATTTCTGCCCCAAACCATATTAATCGGCGCCGAAAAAAGATTTGCCAGTAGAAGAGCTTTTTAGACCTGATCCAAAGCAAGACTCTTCATATTAATCCAAAGACTGGACATAGCACTTCAGTGCCTGAAAAGAGGAAAATGGACTATCCTAAGCCACCGCCAGTTCCTCTAAAAAAGCATGCTTAAACTTCACCAATGAGGATTCCTCCACCAGAAGTAGAAGTACCAGTAGATATTTCTCCTGTACTCACCATCTAGTACACATAGTCTTATACCACAAGTTGAGGATGATGGGGATAGCTACTCACAAGACATAGAGTGAACATCACATGGATGGCATTAATGACCCAGATGATATTCCTGGGCCATCAGGTGACCCATGGGAAGATTATGATGCACCGGATCTGCCATAAGATGATGTATACCCGTCTAGACCATCTCCCCCAGATGACACTATTGGGTTTACGCAGCTCATTCATAGAGCAGCCACTTTCCATGGAGTAGACTTACACACAGATACAATGGAAGAAGACTTCGTAATGGACACACTAATGTCATCACATAAGACCACAACCACACTTCCAATACTTAGTGGAGTGGTAAGACATGCACCCGAAATATTTAAAGACCCAGTCAGAGCCAGGGTAATTAACCCCAGACTAGAAAAGAAGTACAAAGCGGCTCCAACTGATCCAGCATACATTAAAGGACAGTTGCCATTGGACTCCTTAGTAGTGTCAAATGCGAGAGAGCTAACTCTCAGACAACCGGGGATGCTCCATCATCTGACAGTCTAAGCTTTTATATGCTTCAGGAAAACGCACCATTTCACAAGCAGCTAATGTCTGGAGGATTGCTAACACTCAAGCTTTGTTAGCAAGATATGATAGAGCTCATTATGATGCGTTGGGGTCACTCATGCAACACTTGCCAGAGCAATATATAAACCAGGGCTTCTGACCTAATACAGGAAGACAAAGTTATTACGAATACCTTCATAAGATGTGCACTAGACACAGCAGACACCGTTCCTAGAGCAATAAATAGAGGTATTGTTGCATAGACATGCATGGTTACGCATCTCTGGGTTTAAACCAGAAGTACAAGCCAGTATCTTAAACCAGCCATTTGACCAACAACATCTTTTCGGTCCATCAGTTGATAGTGCACTAGAAAAGATGAAAAAATATACAGACACCGCAAAATCCATGGGAGCTTTACAAACACAAGCCCATAGATCTTCCTTTTGTCGCTCCTTGTATAGGGGCGCCTCGAAGGGTTTCCAAACCGACAATACCTCCTCCTTTTAAAGCGCCCAACCAAACATCGCCTAGTAAAGGATATTGTAGAGGAGGTTATAAAGGAAACCACAGTAAGGGCAGAGGTAGAGGAAACCACAATCGCAACATCTCTACTCCCAAACACTGACTTCCCTTCCATCCCCCCAGACTATTCCACTCCTGTCGGGGGAGGTTACAAGAGTTCCTACCTGTTTGGAACTCCATCACCACAGACAGGTGGGTAAGACAAATAATTCAATATTGCCTGGAGCGCACTTCCACTCCTCCAACAATACCACCCAGACAGCGTCCCATGTCACAAGAACACCTCATACTGCTAGGACAGAGGTGGAATCTCTACTGCAAAAGAATGCAATAGAACCAGTCCCAAAACAGCATCAAAACACAGGAGTTTATTCTCTATACTTTCTCATACACAAAAAGGACGGGTCCCTCAGACCTATTTTAGATCTAAGGCCCCTAAACCTGTACATACAATCAGACCACTTTCATATGGTTCCGTTGCTTAAGAAGGGAGACTTCCTTGCCACATTAGATCTCACGGACGCCTACTTCCACATTCCCATACATCAATCGCGACAAAGTACCTAAGGTTCATTTTAGAAGGTCAACACTTACCAATTCAAGGTACTCTCTTTCGGAGTAACTACAGCACCTCGAGTGTTCACAAAGTGTCTAGCAGTAGTAGTAGCAGCACACTTAAGAAGGGACAACATTCATGTCTTCCCATATCTGGACGATTGGTTAATAAAATCAGTCATACAACCAATGTGTATAGCACACACATCAAACAATATGCCTGCTACACAAACTGGGATTCACAGTAAATCAAAAGAAGTCCCATCTCCAACCATCCCGGTCTCAGCAGTATCTGGATGCTACAATGGATACCTCCAAAGCAATAGCGTACCCCAACCAAACAAGAATACAAACTATGCAGGATCCAGCCACAACACCCCATACCAGCTCGAGTGTTCATGCAACTAAGAGGAATGATGGCATCTTGCATTGTCGTAGTACCATATGCAAGACTACAAATGCGCCCCATACAAGAGTGCTTGGCAAGTCAGTGGAATCAGGCTCAGCAACAAATAACAGATCTGGTGGTGGTAGACGTCCGGACATATCACTCTCTGCAATGATGGAATACTAAGAACCTTCCCAAGGCCGTCCGTTTATAGAACTTGTTCCACAGATCATACCAACCACAGACTCGTCTCTCATAAGATGGGGAGCGCATTTACAAAATCACACAGTACAGGGTACATGGACAATGCAACAAAAACGACTCCACATAAACCATCTGGAGTTACTAGCGATTTTTCTAGCTCTATAATCTTTTCAGCATTACCTATCAAACAAAGCTGTACTAGTCCGGACGGACAATGACAGCAATGTATAACATTCAAAAACAAGGAGGAACGCACTCCCTACAGCTCTCCTGGCTGGCGCAGAGCATATGGAGATGGGCCAGTCCTCACAACATTTTTCTATTCGCAAAACATCTACCAGGAGTTCACAATCAAGTTGCAGATCTGTTAAGTCGTCAAAGACAACAGATGCACGAATGGGAACTTCATCATAAAGTTCTTCAGCCATTGTTTCAAAAGTGTGGTCAACCAGAGATAGATCTGTTCGCCACAAACCACAACTCCAAATGCCCAAGCTTCGCCGCCAGATACCCACACCCATTATCCAAAGGCAATGCGGTACGGATGAACTGGTCAAACAAATTTGTGTACACTTTTCCACCTCTCCCACTAATTCCATTAGTGGTACGCAAGCTACAGCAACATTCTCTCACATTGATCCTCAGTTATTGTTATTTATATAGCGCTGAATCACCCATGAGGGTATCTCGGCGCTTAGGCTGTGGAACCCTTCCTGGCTCTCCCTGTGAGATGCCCCTCGTGGGCACACCCAAGGCGGAGCCAGGCATCCCAGCGCTGGTGGGACCGTTGTGGAGATGAAGCAAGCTATTGCCCAGAGTTGCAGCGAGGGGCCCATGATTAGAGAAGGCGCCGAAGCGAGAATTATCGAGCCTGCGGACTTTGATCCTAGACCCTGCCGCGTCGGGAATTGAACCCTGGTCCCGGGCCTTATCTCTGCTTCAGGGTCTGCCGCCTCTAACCAGTGAGCCACACTTCTCCATAGCACCAACGTGGGCAAGACAACCCTGGTACACCACTCTACTAGAGCTGTCGGTAATACCACATCACAAACTAAAACTCTCTCCACATCTACTAACACAGAACCATGGAGAGATTATGCATCCAGACCCAATGCAGCTCAATCTAGCGTTTTGGCTCCTGAGGTCTTAGAATTTGGATATCTAAATTTACCACCTGATTGCATGATTGTCATAAAAGAAGCAAGACGCCCTACCACTAGAGCATGTTATGCAGCAAAGTGGAAAAGGTTTGTTGTATATTGTGCAAATAACATTAATCCCTTAGATGTTTCCATACAAAACCTCATATGCTAGCTGTTACATCTGCAAAGATCTAACTTAGCGTATTCCTCAATCAAGTTACATCTTGCTGCTATAGCAGCATATCTTCAAAACCGACAACATTTGTCATTGTTTAGAGTACCTGCAATCAAAGCTTTTATGGAAGGACTCAAAAGAATAATTCCTCCCAGGATACCACCCTCTCCAGTGTGGAATTTAATTGTTGTTCTCACAAGACTTATGGGTCCTCCTTCTGAACCATTACATAAGTGTGAATTACAGTTCCTTACATGGAAAGTTGCTTTTTTTTTAGTAGCTGTTACTTCACTTAGAAGAGTAAGTGGGATCCAAGCATTAACAATTCAAGAACCATTTATACAACTTAATCATAATAAAGTGGTTCTTAAAACAAATCCAAAGTTTCTGCCAAAGGTAATTTCGCCTTTCCACCTCAATCAAGCTATTGAGTTGCCAGTATTTTTTCCCCAACCACAAACCGTGGCAGAAAGAGCTTTACATACATTAGATGTAAAGAGAACGCTTCTCTACTACATTGATAGGACTAAACCTTTTCGTAAAATTAAACTGTTTGTGTCTTTTTCTCTTCCACATAAGGGAAATCCCATTTCAAAATCAGGCATTGTAAGATGGATTGTTAAGTGCATTCAAATTTGTTATCAAAAAGCAAAATGCACTCTATCCATTCCGCCTAGGGCTCATTCTACCCGTAAATTAGAGGCATCTATGGCATTCCTAGGAAACATGCCATTAGATGACCTCTGTAAAGCAGCTACATGGTCTACTCCGCACACATTTACAAAACACTACTGTGTAGGTGTGCAGGCAAAACAACAAGCAAGTGTGGGCCAGGCTGTACTCAAAACATGTCAAACTATTGCAACAGACGAGGGTGGTTGCCGCTAAGGGAAAACTGCTGTGCAATCTATGCAATAGTGTGTGGTCTGCAGCCCAAATGCCTCGAACGGAAAATGTTACTTACCAGTATGCATCTGTTCTTGGCATGTAGGGCTGTAGAACCACACACGCCCGCCCGCCTCCGCGGCTACCTGTGTCTTCCAGTATTATCTTATTTAGATGCACAACACATGATCCTCTATATGTATTCGTACAACTCCATCATTTTTCCAATGGCGAAAACCATCTGAAGATGGAGTCGATGCCCATGCGTACTACGATCTAAGGGAGGAGTATTTCAACATACAAAGACTCTTCCAAGACAACAACAAAGTATAATCATCCGGGCCCACCACCAGATGGTGATCAATAAGACTTCAAAGAATCCAGAACACCACTGCACGCCTCATCCTTGACGTCCCGCGCCGAGACCACATCACCCCTCACCTGAGAAGCCTGCACTGGCTCCCCGTCGACAGAAGAATCTCCTTCAAACTCCTGACCCACGCACACAAGGCACTCCACAACACCGGCCCACCCTACCTCAACAGCTGACTCTCATTCTACGTACCCTACAGGAAACTCCGCTTCGACGACCTGTCTCTGGCTGCAGTCCCACGCATCCACAGAACCACTTCCGGGAAAAGGTCCAATGCAATAATGTGTGGTTCTGCAGCCCTACATACCATGAACAGATGCATACTGGTAAGTAGCATTTTCCATCCCCCCCCCCCCCCCCCCCCCCCCATTTTCTCGCTCGGAGCTAGGCAGTGGGGTGCCGTTCCTTCACCATTGTGGAGGAGCTCCCGCTGGATGTTACCCATCACTGGTTTTTGGTACCAAGTGCACTGTGGCCAAGGAAGACCTCTAATGGGTGCAGTACATAGTGTGCCACCTTTAGAGGTCCTGTACCTAAACACAAACACTACCTTTGCAGGCTGCATGTTTTGGTGCAGAACAAAGTGAAGACTCATACACATACCTGTACTTCTTTTGAGGGTACAGTTGCATAAGCCCTGTACCCCTACCGTGTCTAATTCCATTCTTAGACATTGTAAGTGCAGTAAAGCTGCAAAAGAGAATGTGGTCTGGGAGTTTGTCATTATGAACTCCACAGCACCTTAATGTCTTCTGAATTCTGGGAACATACTGATGTCTGTGTAATTTATTGTACAAAAATGCACTTGGAGGGTGTCTAAGAGATGCCCCCTGAAGAACGACCAGCCTCTAGTGGGTTCCCTGACTGGTAAACACCAGCCAGCCACTACGAGACCTGTTTCTGGACACTTGGGTTGGGAGCCTTTGCGTCCTGATCTCAGAGTTTAAGCGTTTGCTGGGCGGAGGTGGTCACACCTACTCCAGGCCAGGAAGAGCCATCTGTGGCATGGGAGCTTCAAAGGCCTTGCCACCTTTGTAACACGTTCCCCAGCCTCTTCAGCTATCCAGAGCAGAGGCCCCCTTCCTGTCTCTCCTCCTTTTCGGCGGAGAGACTGGTGGGAAAAATTAGAGCAACCCAGTAAGTGTGCCCACCTCTGCCAACCCCTCAAGTGCAGGAGGTGAGGTGAAGTTCACTCTTCAGTGCCTGCCATCTTGCTGATGGCAGGCGCAGTCTAATCCTTGTGAGGGATTGTGCCCACTTCCCCATGTGGGGAGAACACAAGGGTGTAGTCACCATTGGCTACTGACCTCGAGACTCCTAAAAAGCTCCCCAAAATCAAGTATTATGGGGGCAGCCCTGAACCCAGAAGGCAGATTCTTGCAACCTATGAAGGACAAAAGACTCCAAGCAGAGGAGAACTGACTTGGCCCACCCTACTACGTCTTTTGATTAGAGATTATATGCCAAAAATCACCTTGTCCTGCAGCCAGCGACCTGCAGAACCACTGCAGGACTGACTACCTTCACCAAAAACTAGATCTCCTGTGAACAGCAGTTCTGTTCAAAAGAATCACCAAAGAAAGACTCAGAGCCTGCTGAGGACCAACAAACCTGACACCTGGAACCACCACTGCCCCGGATGCTCAGGTCACCCACCTGTTCCAGGGAGGTTCTCCAGAGTCTGAGTCCACCATGGGTTGACCATTCCAGGACTCCCTGATGACGACTGCAGCCTCTGCACAAAGACCCCCCGGCCCCCAACCACGAGTGACCCGGTAAGGTGAAATCTGATCTCAAAACATCCCTGCATCCAGCCACCCTGCACCCTGGAGAAGAGGACCTGAGATCTCCAACTTAGCTGCCCAGCTGTTGGTTTCTTCCGGAAGACATCCTAGACCGAGCGTGCAGCCAAAACCGGCAACTCACATTGAAAACAGGGCACCCAATGCCAAAACATTACCCTTCACCTGGCCCCCCCGGTGCCGCTGTGGCTGCACGTTGTGTGCTAACTTGAACCCCTCTTTTCCCTGAGCTTAAGGCCAGGAGAGTTGCTCCATCAACCTTGTGGCCGGCTCGTGAGCAGCCACCAACCGGTTGCCCCCTGCCCACCATTAGTTAACATTTGGCCTCAGCGCTCTGCACCCAGCAGCCATAGTGCAGCTGAGGGTGCTTTGAGAGTGCATCCTTGACCCTGGGGGAACCCTTGTTCTAACCCCAGAAACTTACCCCTCAAGACCATTTACTTGCAAAACAATAACCCTATTTTACTGCATAGGATTACATGGACTGTGTTCCTCTGGAAAAAGCGTTAAGGGTGTTTTTTATGGGAACCTAGAAATGTGCTTTGAGAAACTGTTTTACTTACATTTTTATCTAGGATATGTCCCAGTGTGATATCTAGGCTTATCACACTAAGAAAAGTAATCAGACAGTACCTGCTAAGTAACTGAAAAGTAATCTCCACGGTTTCTAAATATTTCACCTACCTGTATACAAAACAAGTAAATACAACTGCATTCAACTGTATTTTTTTTGCAAAGTATTTCACTTATCTGCAGCAGGCCTCTCTTGGTACTAGAAATAAACTGCATAATATTTTTATACAAATTGGTCTGAGTTCTTTCTTTGAATGAGACATTGATTGCCTGAGTGTGTACAATAAATGCTCAACACTGCCCTCTGAAAGCCTTACTACTTGCCCACACTACCACAAATAGAGAGTACGGTATTATATACTTTAGCCTCTACCTACCATTGGGGATCCACTGGAGTCTGTGCACACTATACCTTACTTTTGTATAGCATATACAGAGCCAGCTTCCTACAAGGAGCAAAAGGTAGATGAAGCGAGCCATGAATGGTCAAGCTTGCTGTATATAACATTGCAACAAACAAAAGGGGAGGGTGTGTTCAGTATCTCGCCCAATGAGCAAACCTCCTGTACCTTTACATTCACACATGATGGGCTTGTGCTGCTTGGAACGTGGTATTTTATTGTTTATATACTACCCTTAAAAGGCATTCACTCACTTTAAAAATACGTTGCTTGAGGGTTGCAAAGGGTGTTTATGTAATGGAACTGGTGCTCATATTAAGTGCTCCAATACCGTCTGATAGTTTGCTGTAGTTTGAAAAGTGCACTAAAATAAAAACTAACATCAGTGTATGGAAAGACACATTGTAAAAATCAGCAAATAAATGGGTATCAAAGTGAACCGGAACACCTATATGCATTGTGGCCTACTCTCTCCCATTTTATCAGGCAAATTATTTCGCTAAAACATTTTTCTTTACATTTTTGCTCATGAAAGCATTTCCATATATGTTGAGTTCAGACTATACCAGTTGTAAAAAACACTTTTAATAAGTACTTCTCAATACAGTACTATCTTTAAAGAACAGTAGATGTCGTAGAACCCAGGATAATGTGCTACATGGCTAAATACTTAAAAGGTCCTAAAGGCGTGACCTATTGGTTATGTCCATACTTGTTCTGCAGTTGCAGGCATTACTTCTCCCCATCTGTCCTTGTTGAATGTGCATATGACTGGGTGTTGTGCATACATAGAAGTAGTATTTCTGCTCACCAGATTTTGTATTTGAAATGGTCATGTTGGTTTTGTGTGCAATTTTTATGTTCACAAGGAGGAAAAAAGCAGGACGTAAGTATTTGTTCGGAAATAATGTTTACATTTTTTTTTATGTAGATTGCGAAGGACATGGAGCGCTGGGCAAAGAGTTTGAACAAACAGAAAGAAAACGTCAAGAATTTCCAGCCATTGACTTCAAAGGATGAGGAAAGGAGAGAATCTGCGGCCGCTGATGCAGGGTTTGCCCTCTTTGAGAAAAAGGTAATGATCCGCACTCCCTGTGCTTCTTTGTAAGGTAGTTTAACTCCCCTAGTAGTATTTTTGCAGCGTGAATCTTTCTGGATTCACTATGCTGTGCATTATTCTGCGGTCTTGTAGTTGGGTCCGGAACCGTAGTCTTTTCTCTTTTTTTTTTTTTTTTTTTTTTTTTTTTTTTTTTTTTTTGTAGCCCAGGTGGGCATCTACGCCCCATCTTTTGGTGTCCTTCCTGTGACATCGGCACGCTTCCTGTGAAAGCTCCCACCCTTGGGTGCCATTTTCAGAATCTTTTTTTCCACCGTTGGGTCTGGATCGTCACCATGAGGTTCCAGAGTTTTTTTTTTAAAAAGAGGAGGAAAAAGACCAGAAAAACAACGAAAAGGAGTGGAGAATACTTCTCCAAGCAACACCACTGAACCGGGACGACTAATAGGAAGGACTTCGACGTCCAACGGAGAATGTGGACAAAGGGGGCCCCCTAAGCGCAGGAATGGGCAAAACACTTTTCAAATTCTGCCGCAATTGCCACCACGTACGCGCAGAAGGACCAGCATCCGGTTTGCAACCTCTGCCTGCTGGCCGACCAGGAGAGCAGAGACTGCAACGCCTGCTCCGTTTTTCCCCCGAAGACGCTCCGGGTAAGAGACAGAGGAGAGCCAACTACAACATGCAAGGCCACGGTCAACCTCCGTACCTCCGGGACTTGGGCCTCTCCAGTGGGGAAGAGGACAACACGCCGAGGGACCAGATGACTACACGGTCGTAGAGACTGATGCGAAAACAACCAAGGAGGTAAGAGACATCGAACCCTAAGACCCTGACGGACTCTCGAAAATCAGAGTCGAAGTCCTCTAAAGAGGCACTGGCGGCGAAACATTCGACGGACGCAGCTGCATCCAGGGACAAACAGCCCAGCGGATCCTTCAAAAAGGACTCCCAGTCGGCGTAATCCCATGACAAACCTAGGTCTTCTAAGCACGTCTCTGAAAAGGCGCGCGCCATGCCGAAGGAAAAAGACCCGAAGCCAGCTTCGACATCTAAGAGATCTTCCGAGACCCTCTACTCCGAACAGACCGCCGAGATGGAGAGGAAGAAGAGAAGGCTTGAGGCCGAAATGGACAACATCCTGCAAAGGAAAAAGGAGTTTGACGAACAGATGAAAAGGTTCACCATCCCATCTAAGCCGACGACCGAGGTCGAGGACGAAGAGGAGTTCGATGCCGAAGAGCCGCCGAAAACTCCAGAGCACCAAGAACACCAAGAGGGAAGAGGGCTTGTACTATTATGAGGGAGAAGGCGAGGAAGACCGGCAAGCGAGTTTAGGCTCGGCATCCTCTGTGGCGCAGGACCTGGATTGGCAGGACCTGGACGCAGAAAGCCTGGATGGTATTCTTCGAAGCCTTCGCCGCCAGATGACATGGCATCTACAATATGGTCATCAAACGAGGCAACAGCACATGGGGTGAAACTGGAGGAAGAAAAACCAAAAGCCTGCTTCCTCTTAGAGACACTGCTCCCAACACAAACTAGGAGTCCATTCCTCCCCATGCTCCCAAGTATCCTGGACCAGGGAAGGGAAGCATTCAAGGAGCCCTCAATATGCACGTCTGTCGCACCTAGGACAGAAGTAAACCATACATACAGGGATCAGTCACCACTGACTCAATCATTGCAGCAACAGTGAGAAAGAGGGCCAACGTTCCCACAAACTCTGGCCCACCACCAGACAAGGAGAGTAAGAGGGTAGACCTCACTGGGAGAAAAATAGAGGAATGCAGCAGTCCACTGGCACATTGCCGACTCTAATGCCCTACTCAACAGGCATACGTACCAGCATTGGGAGGAGGTCGGACAGCTACTCAAACACCTCCCTGAGCAATATCAACAGAGGGCAACACACCTGGTGGAGAAGGCATGAACATAGCAAACTCATGCCTAAAATCAGCCCTGGATGCGGCAGACACATCCAGCAGACTCATGATAATTGGGTTAACAGAAAAGACCTGCCTGGCTGAGAATCTCAGGCTTCAAGCCGGAAGTCCAGAACAACATTTTGCAGCGTGAATCTCACGCTTCCTGCGGAAGCTCCCACCCTTGGGCACCATCTTCAGATTCTTTTTTCCGCCGTTGGGTCTGGATCCTCGCATGAAGCTCCGGAGAAGTTTCAGGAGAAAAGAAGGAAATACACCAAGTTTTTGAGAAAAAAGGACCGAGGGAAGTCGGAGAAGACCTCCTAGAGCCAGAACGAAGAAAGAGGAGAAAACCTCGTGATATTCGACGGCCAAGGAGAAAGCGCGCGCAGGGGGCCCCCTGAGCGAGCACATGGACAACACCCCATTCAAGTTCTGCCGTAATTGCCACCACAAGTACGCGCAGAAGGACCAGCATCCGGTCTGCAACCTCTGCCTGCCGATCGACCACTCCAGCGAGGATTGCAACGCCTGTTCAATCTTCACGCCGAAGACTTTGAGAGTTCGAGAGAGACAGGGGGTGGCCCACCACACGATGCAAGGGAAAGGGACCACGCCGACCCTCTTCCAGCTGGGTGCCTCTTCCGACGAAGAGGAGAACATCGCCGAGGGACCAGATGACTTCACGGTCGTAGAGACCGATGTGAGACCTTCAAAAAAGGTAGGAGAGTCTACGACCCCGAAAACCCAGACAGGGCTGAGAAAGCCTGAGGGAGAACCCCGAAAAGCAGATGCTAAGTCCTCGAAAGGAGCGCCGCCGACGAAAGTTTCGACGTCCGAAGCCGCATCCTCCGAAAGGCCCAGCGGATCCTTCGAAAAAGACTCCCAGATGGCAAAGACCTGCGAAAAGCAAAGGTCGTCGAGGCAGGCCCTCGAGAAGGGACCCTCGAGCGCGAAAACGCTCAGAATGGCCTCGACGTCGAAGGTACCGTCGAAGAGACCAGCCGAAAAGCTCGACGCCGAGCAAGCGGCAGAGATGGAGAAAAAGAGAAGAAGGCTCGAGGCCGAAATGGAGAGTATGCTCCAGAGGAAGAGAGCCTTCGAGGAAACAATGAAGACCTACTCGATTCCCTCGAAGACCTACTCGATTCCCTCGAAGACCGCTGCGACCGCCGAAGAGGTAGAGGTGCAGGAGGACTTCGAGGCCGAGGAGCTGCCGAAAACTCCAAACCCCACAGATGAGGGAGAAGAGGACTTCTACCGCTCGGAAGGAGATTACCTCCGCGAGAGCTACTACTCAGAATCCTCGGCGTCGCTAGAGGAAGAATGGCAGGATCTCGAGGCCGATAACCCCGAGGAACCTGTGGAGACATACCCTTCGAGGCCTTCGCCGCCAGATGACGTCGGGGCTTACTATGAGGTCGTTAAGAAGGCTGCAGCAGTCTACAATGTGAAATTGGAGGAGGAGGAGCAGACAAAAGCTGACTTCCTGCTAGAAACGTTGCTCCCCTCGCAGACGAAAAGCAGCTTCCTGCCCATGCTGAAGAGCGTCACGGCCCAAGGGACTGAAGCCTTCAAGGAACCGGCCACATGCAGGTCAGTGACCCCGAGGACGGAGAAGAAATAAAAGTTCTCCTCCGAGGACCCCCCTTATATCCAGGGCACCGTGGCAGCTGACTCTATAATCGCGGCAACGGCCAGAAGAAGGGCCAACGTGCCAACCACATCTGGGCCACCACCTGATAAGGAAAGCAGGAGGATGGACCTCACTGGAAGGAAAATTGAAAGAAATGCAGCTATGCATTGGAGGATGGCAAACTCCAATGCACTCCTGAATAGACACCAATATCAGCACTGGGATGAGATGAGCCAGTTGCTGAAACACATGCCTGAGGAGTACAGGCAGAGGGCAGCCCACCTCGTGGAGGGGGGAAAGGACATAGCAAACGCATGCCTGAAGACAGCCCTAGATGGGGCAGAAACATCTAGCAGGCTGATGGCCATAGGCATCACTGAGAGAAGGCAAGCCTGGCTCAGAATATCAGGCTTCAAGGCAGAAGTGCAAAACAACATCCTGAACACGCCCTTCAACGGGGAGACGCTGTTCGGGGCATCAGTAGATGACAAACTGGCTCAGCTGAAGAAGGACAATGAGACAGCCAAATCGATGGGAGCCCTACAATTCAGGGGGATGCGGAGAGGCACCCCCACAAGGAGACTAAATGGTAGAGGGGGAAACCAGCAATCTCATTCGCAACAGTTGCACCACCATGGTCAACAGAGTGACAACCAATGGCTCCAGGGTCAAGAGGCAGAATTGGAACTCCCAGAATAGGGGCCAGTCCTTTCGAGGGAGAGGAAACGGACGGGGCCAGAGACGGAGAGGTGGTGATCAACCCCCCCAAAAGTGACTCCATGAGGGAGGAGGCGCTCACCCACCCAAAGCCTCAGTGGGGAGAGCACCAACAGCTAAGGGGAGGCTCACACGGCTCAAGAGAACACACAACACCAGTAGGGGGAAGGTTGAGATTTTTTCTACACGAGTGGAGAAAAATAACCACAGACAAGTGGATACTAAACATTATACAGCACGGATACTGCATAGAGTTGGAAAGATATCCACCAAGCAGAAAGCCAAAGCGAAGGGGTCACAAGGGCAAAGAACTGCAGTTGCTCCAAGAGGAAGCTCAAGAACTGCTCCTCAAAGAGGCCAGAGAACAAGTCCCGCACAGAGAACGGAACAAGGGGGTGTACTCAAACTACTTCCTAGTACCAAAGGTGGACGAAAGCCTAAGACCCATTCTGGACCTACGGTTCCTGAACACCTACGTAAAAACTCAAAAGTTCAAGATGACTTCCCTGCAAGAGGTCATCCCACAAATAAGGGCCGGGGACTACTTGTCCACCATAGACTTAAAAGACGCATACCTGCACATCCCCATGAACAGGAAACACAAACACATGTTAAGATTCAAGGTGAACGAAGACCACTACCAGTTCACAACCCTGGCTTTCGGACTCAAGTCAGCGCCAAGGGTCTTTACCAAATGCCTCGCGGCGGTGGCCGCACACCTACGAAGGAAGGGTATACATGTGTACCCCTACCTGGACGACTGGCTCGTGAAAGCAAGCTCTTACACGAGGTGCAACGCTCACGCAGAACAGGTCACAAGAACGCTCACGAACCTGGGCTTCTCCATCCACTGGAGAAAGTGCTCCATGGACCCAGAACAAGTGAAAATCTTCCTGGGAGCCCTGATCAACATGGTCGAATGCAGAGTGACACCCAGCGAGAAGAGAACACTCAGCCTGCTGAGGGAGAAACGTCACTACCAGAAGGGGCAAGTTCTGACAGTGAGGACGGTGAGCAAGATCTTGGGGATGATGGCGTCATGCATCCACCTGGTCCCCAATGTTCGGCTAAAGATGAGACCACTACAGGAGTGGCTGCAACAGCAATGGTCACAAGCAGAAGGAAGTTGGGAAGATCTAGTGGTTGTTACGCACAATGTGCAGGAGGAGATGAAATGGTGGACGAAGGAGAATATAACGATGGGGAAACCTCTAACGCCACCGGACCCAACTGTGACCATCACCACAGACGCATCCCAGAAGGGATGGGGTGCACACATGAACAGGCTCAGTGAGGGGTCTGTGGAACCCAGGAGATGCAGTAAAGCACATCAACTACCTGGAACTGAAAACGGTGTTGCTGGCCCTCAAGGCCTTCCAAAAGCACCTTTACAACAAAAGGGTGATGATACAGACAGACACCACAACGATGTTTTACATCAACAAGCAAGGGGGGGGACTCAGTCATTCCCCCTGTCGAGCTTGGCTCAAGAAATATGGAGATGGGCGATCCCACACAGGATAGACCTGCTTGCCATACACCTGCCAGGGAAGGACAATGTGGAAGCGGATTGGCTCAGTAGGCAAGCATCGGTGTCCCACAAATGGGAACTGAACAACCAGGAGACAGAGAATCTGTTCAGGAGGTGGGGCACGCCAACAATAGACCTGTTTGCAACACGCCAGAATGCCAACACTTTGCATCGAGGGAACAGGAACCGATGTCCCATGGGAATGCCCTATGGATAAGCTGGTCAAAGAAATTTGCCTACGCTTTTCCACCAACGCCACTGATCCCCAGAGTCTTGAACAAGTGCAGGTCAAGCAACATGACTCTCATCCTGGTGGCTCCCCAATGGGCGAGGCAGACTTGGTACTCTCAGATTATGGAGATGTCGCAGGGCAGAGCACACAAGTTCCCAAAAAGAAGAGACCTTCTCTCCATGGAAGGGGGACAAGTTCTACACCCAGAATCAGAAAGCCTCAGCCTGTCAGCGTGGCTCCTGAAGACTTAAAGTTTGCACATCTAAAACTACCAGAGAGCACACTTCGGGTGCTGAGAGAAGCAAGGAGACCCAGCACGCGGAAGTGCTATGGGGAGAAATGGAAGAGGTTCACGAAGTGGTGCCATAGGAAAAACCTGGAGAGAAAACTGACTAGAGAGTCTACAGTACTTAGATACCTCACGCACCTGATCAAAGCTAAACTAAGCTCGTCCTCGCTGAGGGTTCACCTGGCAGCGATTGTGGCATACACAAGAGGAGAAACAGGAAGAAGTTTCTTCACTTCCAGAGTAGTTAAAAGGTTCTTGGAAGGAGCGAAGAGAATAGCGCCACCCAAGAGGATGCCGCCGCCGGCATGGAACTTGAACGTGGTACTGACGGAACTCATGAAGCCACCGTTTGAACCCATCCATAAAGCGTCACTACAAATGCTGACAATGAAGACAGCCTTTCTAGTAGCAATAACATCGCTACGCGGAGTGAGGGAGCTACAAGCTTTGACGCTGCAAGAACCGTACATACAAATACACAGTGACAGGGTCGTGATGAGGACAGACCCGCATTTCATGCCCAAGGTAGTATCTAAATTCCACATGAACCAAAGTATCCACATACCTAGCTTCTTCCAGAAGCCCACGTCAAACGCGGAGACAGCGCTCCACACTCTGGACGCAAGGCGGGCAGTAATGCACTATATAGAAAGGACGAAAGAACACAGGAAGACAAAACAATTCTGTGTCCTTAGCAAGGAGTCTCCTGGGTAGACCAGTGACTAAGAACACCATAGCAAGATGGATTGCCAAAACAATACAGCTCTGCCACATGCAAGCTGGTGAAGAGCTCACGGAAGGGCCACGAGCCCACTCAACCAGAAAGAAAGGGGCAACGATCGCCTTCCTGGCAAACACGCCCATCCAAGACATATGCCTGGCGGCAACATGGGCTTCAGTGCACACTTTCACTAAACACTATTGCGTAGATGTGCAGATGAACAAGGAAGCACAAGTGGGCCAAAGAGTTCTTCAACATATCTTTAACAACCAACGCTCATCTTCCACCCAGCCGCCACATGAGTGACAAAACCGCTACGAAATCTATGCACAGCATAGTGAATCCAGAAAGATTCACGCTGCAAAACGAATAGTTTCTTACCTGTCGGTGTAGTTGTGCAGCTTGAAGATCTTTCTGGATTCACTAGCGAACCCACCCACCTCCGCCAGAAAGATGAGGCTGGAGAAGGTGGAAGGACATAGAGTAAAATAAGAACGTTTTACAAGACAAATATACGTGAAGAAGTTTACGTTGAAGGAAAGTTTAATACACATAGCCATGGATTCACCACAAAAAAGAAAAGAAAAAAGAATCCGAAGATGGCGCCCAAGGGTGGGAGCTTCCGCAGGAAGCGTGCCGACGTCACGAAGGTGCACCAAATGGTGGGACGTCGTCGCCCACCTGGGCTACAAAAAAAAGAGAAAAAAGACTACGAACTTGGACCCAACCACCAGATCGCGGAATAATGCACAGCATAGTGAATCCAGAAAGATCTTCAAGCTGCAAAACTACACCGACAGGTAAGAAACTATTCGTTCTGAACACTCCCTTCAATGGAAAAACCCTGTTCTGAGCACCAGTGGATGAGAAACTGACAATTCAAAAAGGAAAATGATACTGTAAGGTCCATGGGGGCCTTGCAATTCAGAGGAATGAGAAGGGGCACCTCGACACTGAGACCAAACGGAAGGGGGGGAAACCAGCCAGGAACATATCACACATTCCAGCAGAACTACCAGGGCAACAACCAGGCGCAGCAGGGCCAGCAGCAGCAAAACTGGCAATACCAGCCCAGGGGGCCAGTCTTTTCGCAGGAGAGCGAATGGACGAGGACAAACAAGAGGGGGCCAGCAACCAACCTCAAAGTGACTCCGCTTCACCAAACGTGCCCACCCACATAACCCCTCGAAGGGGGGCGGGGGGGGGGGGGGGGGGGGGGGGGGTCTGCACAACGAAATAAGCAAAAAGGCCTTACACATTCTAAAAACGTGGATCAACGAACATATAACAAAAGTAAGAGGCAGACTAAAACACTTCTTAGAGTAGTGGGAAAAAATAACGACCGACAAATTGATACTGATCATACAGTTAGAGTATTGCATAGAACTGGAAAAGAGGCTTCCAAACAGGAAACCAAAAAGGAAAGGCACCCTCTGCAAAAGAACTAGCGCTACTCCTGGAGGAAGCACAAGAACTTCTCAACAAGGAGGCGATAGAAACAGTACCATTCAAAGAAAGAAACAAAGGAGTGTACTCAAACTACTTCCTCTCGCCAAAAGTGGATGAAACATTAAGACCATCCTGGATCTACGGTTCCTAAACCAATACATAAAAATTCAAATTCAAAATGACATCCCTACAAGAAGTCATCCCTCAGATAAGTGTGAGAAAGTGGCTCTATATATACTGGACAAGAACTAAGTACAGTGTGTATAAGAGTCCACCCCAGAGGTATAACGTAGGTTAAAGTCAGGTCTGACCTTACTCTCTAAAGTGGTAGCTTGGTCGAGCAGTAAGGCAGTACCAGAGTACAGTGTAAAGCATTTGTTGTACACACTCAGTCAGCAAAAGTTTTAACACACTCAAGGACTGAACTCCAGGCCAATTGTTTTTATATCCACAGATATAGTTTTATTTTTAGAACCAACTATTATAAAAATATACTTTTCTGGTTATGAGTACTCTCATGTAAATACTTTGCAAAGGAGCAATAACGTTCGTGCACACAAGGATTACAGTATAGGTAGTAAGTAACACAATCATAAAATAAACTTTAGCATTGAGCTCAATGGGTTTTTTTACATACAAGTACAGTTGATTACTTTATGTATTACTTTGGTAGTTCCAGGACTAGGTCTTACATTCAGTCATGGGGTCTAAGCTGAAACCAGATTAGCAAAAACGTTTCAGTTACTGAAGTGAATTTTCATGAATATAAAGCGCTTTTAAAAGTTCACACTTGAAAACTTTTCAATTTAAATCTGACAATGTTATTCAATGGGGGGAAATTCAGGTTGGAGGTAAAGTACGATCGCATTATTTTTTGTAACTCAGCACTCCTAGGGCGAGCACTGGGGTCTTAACTCAAAACAGGTAGGTAATTGTGTTTCAGTATTTCGTTTGATTTTTAAAGAATATTTGCAGTTTTCAAAAGTAGACACTTTGAAGAAATTTCATAGAAAAGCAGACAATGGGTTCCTATGGAGAAAATACAGATTACTAGTAAACCCGCTAGGGATTACTTTTGCGGTTCAGTACTGGGCTGAAAGGTACACTACTGGCTTCTCCCCTGGTCACAGGTGAGTTCTTCGGAATTCGGACTTTGGCTGATTTTATAGGAATATTTTAAGTTTTCAAAACTTCACACTTTTTCGAGTCAAAATGGGTCAATGTTATCCAATGGCAGATAAGTTAATTACCGGTGTCCAGGTGAGTACTTGGTTGGTGAAGTTAAGGTTCTTGGTATAGACTTGGGGGTCCCCCAGGATCAGGTAAGTAAGTTAGTTCAATCCCAGCGGCACAGGGGCGGCCGGGTACAGAGGTAGGTTCCCTACGGTCAGACTCTGGCGCCGCTTCCAACGGCCTTTAAAGATTTTTATTTCCATGAGGAGGCCCCGTCTACTAATCCTGTTTTACAGGAAACTGGTGACTAGGAAGATTGGGAGGGGTCTGAGGACCCTTTGGCACTGGAGTGCCAGTCTCAACAGGACTGGACATATGAGCTAGGGGAGGCCAGTGGTATTGACACTTCGCCAGACACTGGATTTCTCTCCTCCGACCGTGGCTTCGGAGGAGTGGTCTACATATAGTGTAGTGTTGACGAGGGCGGCCAAGGCCTTAAACCTTGAGCTCCCCGTCGGGGCTGTGAGGACTAACCACCTCACTGAGGTCCTCAAACCGCAGTGAAGCTCCAGCGAGCTTCTGCTGCCGTTCAATGAGGCCTTGTGTGACGTTCTTGTGGGCACTTGGTCCAAGCCCGCCACAGGTCCGCCTGTGGATAGGAACGTGGCCAGACACGAACGCCCGGCCCCGGGCGACCCGTGCTTTTTGTTCCCCATCCCACCCCCGAGAGCCTGGGCATCCAGGCCTCCAATTCCCAGACCGCGTTCCCGTCGGCCCCGCCCGACCGGGAATCCAAGAGATATGAACAGTTCGGGAAGGTGTTCTCGTCCCTAAGCTTAGGGCTGCGTTCTGTAAATACTGCCTGTCTCTTGGGCCGCTACACACACTCTGTGGGATGCGGTTGCGGTCTGTGGGATGCGGTTGCGGTTGTGCTGCCACAATGTCCGGAGTAGGTCCGGGCTAAACTCGCCCAAAACCCTTGCGGAGGGCCGAGATGCCGCGCGATATTCCATCCGTTGTGGGCTGGATACCACGGACTCGCTGGGCAGGGCAATGGCATCGACGGTGGCGGTTCGACGCGGCGCCTGGTTGAGGTCCGCCAACTTCTCGGCCGATGTCCAGGCCACACTTCTGGACATGCCGTTTGATGGCCGTCGCCTCTTCGGCGACAAGGCAGACCATGCGCGGGAACGTTTTAATGACTCCAGGGCTACGGCCAAGTCCTTGGGCCTCTCGGCCCCACGCCAGCAATCGGGTGCCTTTCGCGGCCACGGAAGGGGTGCCCCCACACGTGCTGCCAGCCACGCGCCGCAGAATGTTCAAAAGCGCGGCGGCGGCCGTGGAAACCGCCGTGGCGGCGGACGGGGACATTGGCGAGGCCAGTCCACAGCACCCGCCTCAAAACCTTCCTAGTTTTCAGGCCCATGTGACGCCTGTGGGAGGCAGGGTTCGCCATCACCTCTCCCACTTGCTCACTATCACATCGGACAGGTGGGTGCTGCAGATCGTCCAAAGGGGCTACTCCCTCCCCTTTGAGGCGACCCCTCCATCCATGCCACCGCGTGTCGGGGGATCACTTGCAACTTCTGCAAGAGGAAGTCACGGCCCTCTTGGCCAAGGGGGCCATCGAGCGCGTTCCTGGGCCAGAAGTAGGGTGTGGATGTTACTCTCTGGTACCCAAGAAGGGCAAAGGGGGCCTACGCCCTATCTTGGACCTGCGGAACGTCAACGGCTTCCTCCGGAAGGAGAAGTTCAAGATGCTGACTTTGGCTCAGGTCCTAGCTGCCCTGGAACCAGATGACTGGCTGGTAGCGTTGGAGTTGCAGGACGCTTATTTCCACATCCCCGTCCTGCCGGCCCACCGGCGTTACCTGCGGTTCACGGTAGGCCAAAAGCACTTTGTTTCTCTTCCAGGGGATACTCATTAATAGTCATAAGCACTGAATTATCCCCGCTCATGAGCGGGAACCCGGAACACATAAATAATATACATATATATGTGTAAATATAACCAAAAGTACATAGTACTAACTAATTATACACATATACATGTATAATAACCATAATATGCAGCCTAACATATATACATAGGCTAATTAAGCCAAACCTTACACACGTTCTGAAGCATGAAAATATGCTGTATATAAATGCAATAAACAGGCATGAGCCTAAAATGCATTTCATAACCATGAAAAACCTTTTATTTTCATCAAAGAACCTGTTGTAAACAGTTATTAGCCTACAAGGCTGCATATGAAAAAAATGTCTGTGTACAGAAAATCAGACTGGCACCCTGCCTTTAAGGCCCCAGAGAATCTGCACACTTTGCCTTTAAGGCCTCCAGGAGAACTCTGTTCCCATCATGCACCACAGGTGAAAGTTAGGTCAGTTCTTTTTTCCGGCTTGTTCTGGTTCTATGGCCTTCTTCAGAAGGTAGAACTAAAAAACATCGACTCCAGGGAGCGTCTCTGTCAAAAAAGGTGCGCTCGGCGTCGAGATCCAGATCGCCGCCAGCTACGGAGTTCAGACCCATTCTGGATTTGAGACTGTTGAACAAATTCATTCGAAAGGAGAGGTTTCGAATGCTGGCTCTTCATCAGATCTTCCCTCAGTTACACCAGGGGGATTGAATGTGCTCCATCGATCTGAAAGATGCTTATTTTCATATTCCGGTATCCAGAAAACATTGCAAGTTTCTCAGGTTTCAAGTAGCTGCTCGTCATTATCAGTACGCAGTACTCCCTTTCGGCCTGAGATAAGCTCCCAGAACATTATCAAAATGTATGGCATAGTTGCGGCTGGTCTTCGAAAGAAACGGATTTTCATATATCCGTACTTAGACGACTGGCTTCTGAAGAGTTCATCCCCATCGCTACTGGAAGAACATCTATCGATATGCCTCCAACTCATGTGCAAGTTGTATCTTCAAGTCAATTACAAGAAGTCCATAATGAACCCCACCCAGAAGATCCACTACCTGGGTGCTCAACTGGACACGGAAGAAGAAAACATGTGTCCTTCGGAGGAGAGGTGGTCATCCATCAAGGCGAAGTGTTTTCTTCTCCTTCAGTCTGCACGTCCGACAGTTCGGCAAGTGTCCTCTCTCCAGGGGTCCATGGCATCGTGCATCTTCATTGTACCAAACGCACGTTTGCTATGCGTCCTCTACAGCAGTGTCTGGAAGATCAGTGGAAACAGAGGACGGGATGCTGGGAGGATCGTATTCATCTCCAACAGTCTGCAAGAGATTCCATCCGGTGGTGGATGAAGAAGGCACACTTGATGAAGGGAGTTCCTTTTCATCAGGACCCACCAACGCAGACTCTGCTCAGACGCCTCTCTCCAAGGTTGGGGGGGCGCATATGGGCCCTCTGCAGGTACAAGGGCTATGGTCAGACTTCGAGAAAGGATATCACATCAATCTACTCGAACTCCGAGCAGTCCATCTTGCTCTCACGTCCCTGGCTCCATCTCTACAGACTCTGTCCCTCCTGGTGCAAACAGACAATACAACTGCAATGTATTACTTAAACAAGCAGGGGGGTACCAGATCCAGGACTCTGTCCATAGAAGCCCAGACCATCTGGCATTGGTTACTTGCACGAGACCGGTCCATAACAGCGGTTCACCTACCAGGGAGTCTCAACTCACAGGCGGACGACCTCAGCAGAGACTTCGTCGAAGCGCACGACTGGGTTCTCAACGAAGACGTCGCGCACAGCATTTTCCAGGCTTGGGGAACACCAGACATCGATCTGCCCCGTCTTCGCGTCCAGGTTCTCCCAGAAAGGGTCTCAAGGGAATGCCCTTTTGATAGACTGGTGTCAAAACTTGCTGTACGCCTTTCCACCGACACCGTTGATACCAGCAGTGATCAATCGGTTGTACAAGACCGACTCCAGAATGATACTGATTTGCCCAGAATGGCCACGCCAGTGGTGGTTCCCAGATCTCCCCCAGTTGTCAATAATGCCACACAAGAGATTGCCGTGTCGCCCGGATCTTCTGTCCAAACAGGAGGGGCGAGTGTTTTCATCCCAATCTGCCCTCCCTGCGCTTGGCAGCATGGCTCCTGAAGTCATCCAGTACGGGCACTTACAGCTGAATCCGGAGTGTATGAACATCCTTAAGGAGGCAAAGCGACCTTCTATAAGACAATCCTACGGATTTAAGTGGAAACGCTTTTACCTTTGGTGTCAGGGTAAGGGTCTTGACAAGAACTTCCTTTCTGCCCAAGGTTGTCACGGCCTTCCACATCGGGCAGTCCATTACCTTGCCCACCTTCTCTCCGCATCCCTCGAAAGAGGTAGAGAGGCTCCACCGTCTGGACCCAAAACGTGCGCTCTTATTACCTAGATCGCACACGCCAGTTCCGGGTGGATGACCAACTCTTTGTTGGTTACGTGGGGGCGAAGAAGGGAAAGGCGGTACACAAGAGGACCATTTCGCGGTGGATCATCTTGTGTATTAAGGCATGTTACTCCATGGCCAAAAAGGAGCCCCCTGCTGGATTACGGGCTCATTCCATTTGAGCCACGGCAACAACTGCCCTGGGCCAAGGAGTCCCCTTACAGGACATTTGCCAGGCAGCTACGTGGGCCTCGCTGCACACGTTCGCAAGACACTACTGCCTGGACAGTCCAGTTTGGAGCGATGGCTTCTTTGGCTGTCCGTCCTCCAGGACTTTCTGGTGTGATTATTGGTTCGCAGACCCACCACCGGGGTTGGTATTGCTGGGGTATCTATTCTAAGGTAAGGAATCTATCACAAACGTGTCTTTCAGATGCACAAGTTACTACTTGTGTAACGATATATCTGTAAGAGACATTAGTTAGTGATAGATTCCTTACCGACCCACCCATCCTCCCCGTTCTGCGAACCAATATCTAGGGTTAAGGTCATCCCCTTTCAGGGCCCTAGTTTCATGGCACCAGTGTTGGTTCTATCATGGCTCTGCGTATCTGGCGCGGAAAAGCTGTGTATCGGAACGGATGCCAGCGCGCATGGGCGGCGTCTAAGTACTCCGACGTCATTCCGGCGCTAACCACGCAGACGACTGACGCGGATCCGCAGACTACGCCTACCAACGCGCAGGGGTATTGCTACGCAAACATTTCCGGATCCAGTCTGACGCCTGGGGATATACTAAGGTAAGGAATCTATAACTAACTAATGTCTCTTACAGATATATCGTTACACAAGTAGTAACTTGTGCCACAGGGTGGTAATGAGAACGAACCCGCACTTTATGCCAAAGGTGGTGTCAAGGTTTCACATGAACCAAACAATAGATACCAAGCTTCTTTCAGAACTCATCCACAAGCGTAGAGAGGGCACTGCACACTCAGGACACTAGAAGGGCAGTAATGCATTACATTGAAACAACTAAAGAGCACAGGAAAACAAAGTTCTTTGTGTCCTTTGCAAGCAGTTTCATGGGAAGACCAGTAACAAAGGGCACCGTTGCACAATGGATCGCACAAACTATACAATTCTGCCACAAGCAGGCAGGGCAAGAGCTACTAGGAGGGGCTCAAGCCCACTCTACTAGGAAAAAGGGAGCCAAAATAGCCTTCCTGGCTAACACACCCATACAAGACATATGCCTGGCGACATGGGCTTCGGTGCACATGTTCACTAAGCACTACAGCGTGGATATACAAATTAACAAGGAAGCACTAGTAGGACAAAGTGCTTCAACATATATTCAACAACCAATGCTCCTCTTCCACCTAGCTGCCACAAACCGCTACAAAGTCTATGCACAGCATAGTGAATCAAGAAAGATTCACGCTGCAAAACAAATAGCCATATATACTATCATTGGCTAAGTCTGGGTTGGCACATTTGTTTGTGAAGGTCCATCTTGCAGCCATTTCAAGGTTTCGGCGTACTTCTTCAGGCCCTTCCTTATGGTCCTCTTGGATCGTTAAGCAGTTCTTGAAGGGTTTGTTCCGGATGTACCCTCCAGTTCGACCTCCTCCACCAGTTTGGCAGCTCAATCTTGTCCTGGCTCAACTCATGAAACCTCCGTTTGAGCCTGTGCACAAGGCGGACTTGAAGTTCCTCTCTTTGAAATTTGCCCTCCTCTTAGCTCGTACTTCAGCCAGAAGAGTTGGTGAGCTTCAAGCCCTCTCCATTGTGCATCCATTCAAAAAGGATGTTCTTATTCTTCGCACCAATCCGAAGTTCATTCCGAAGGTGCCGTCTGAGTTCCACTTGAATGAACCTTTGATTTTAAAGTCTTTCTTTCCGCGCCCTTCTACACCTGCGGAATGCACTTTACATTCTTTGGACGTTCAGAGATGCTTGAAATTCTACTTAGAGCGAACACGACCCTTTCGGAAATCATCCCAGTTGTTAGTGTCCTACAGCGCACCACGGAAGGGATTTCCTTTGGCAAAGAGTGGCATTTCCCGCTGGATCTCTAGTGCGATTCAATTTTGCCATCAGGAGGCGAGCAAGCCATTGAACAGTAGAATTCGTGCCCATTCTACAAGGTCTGTGACATAGTCTGTGGCTCTTTTCTCTGGAGTCGCCATTAAGGATATATGCAGGGCAGCAATGTGGAGCAGTACTCATACCTTCACGAAACATTACTGCCTAGAGTCTTCAGGACGAGACGACGCAGCTGTTGGTCAGGCAGTTCTGCGGAATCTTTTTCATTGAGAGGTGAGCTTTCCCTACAATCCCTCCATCCTGGTGAGTAGATTTTGCTTATTTTTCTTACTTTACTATAAGTATTACTATATGGTTATGTGATGCCATGTTTTTACAAAATGTGTCTTGGTGTTTTACTGCTAGCTACTCTGATACAAAGCATGGGAATCTATGAAAGTTCCAATACTGGGGCAAGAAAACAAGTTACTTACCTGTAACTTTGGTTCCCCAGTATTGGTAACTTTAATAGATTCCCATGCGCCCACCCGCCTCCCCTGGGAAAGCTCAGTCTTTTCACATGAGATAGTGGCGGTTTGCACAACGGCTACGAAAATCTGAGGCTCTGAGCTCTCTCAGGAAGGTTTTAGAGGGTGAGGCTGCTCTGATTGGTCCTGGCAAAAGTTTGGTCTCTTTTACACAGAGTGATAGGATACAAAATGAGATGAGGCCTAGGCCTGTTTTTCTCTTTTGTTTCTATGGTTGTTGTACTACCGAGGCTTCCATTCCGACGACGGGGAATGATCCAAAGCATGGGAATCTATGAAAGTTACCAATACGGGGGAACTAAAGTTACAGGTAAGTAACTTGTTTTCTTCTTTGCATGTAGAGCTGTAGATTCACATGCGTCTTCCCACCTAGTTGGGCACCTATAGTTTTCATTTCTCAGTATTTACATTACATACGCATGGACAACTCTGTATACAGTCACTCCATTCTCACCCTCTTTAGGGAAAACAATCGAACAATGGAGTTGATGCCCATGCGCTCTATCACTGAAAGGAGTTGCCTTACCTCATGACTGTAAAAGACTTCTTAAAAGAAAAACAACTTGCAAACATCCCAGATGGCAGGAGTATGCAAAGCATTTGAATCTACAGCTCTACATGCCTAGAACAGATGCTTACAGGGAGAGTAGCATTATCATTTTCTTCTGTCCTAGCACCTAGGCTTAAAATGTTAATTTTGTTTTGTTCTAGAAATGTCTGTGGTGTCTAAAAGACAAGGGACTTGGTACTTCAAATACTGTCATTAGACGATGGGATGCCCGTGCGGGTGACTCTAGGGTTATCCCTAAGTTGAGGTTTTTGCTTGCTCTCTGCAGTCTTTGACACTAACTTTAAATGTATTTGTTTGTAACATTTTCAGGGGGCTCAGGCTGACAGGCAACTAGTGATGCCAGAGATGATGACGCTTATTAAGAATGGTGAAGAAGAGAATACACTTAAAGTGAGGATACTGTTATACTGCTGTATTTTGCTTCAATGATTTTGATTTGATGTATTTGGACATATAATCTAGCCTTTCCTCACCTCACCACTTAATGCAATGTAATCTAAGTATTTAATTTGATAACTGAACAGACATCTTCCTGGACCCCTGGGTCGAGAGCCTGCTGCTCTCGGGGATCTGAAACTATGCACATTCTGTGACGAGGTAACAAGCCTTCTCCCCCAGGATGGGAAGGGTCCACAAAGGGTGGACCCTGCCCATCCTGGAAGTGGTAAAATCACTGGACTACCCCAGCCATTTGCTGTTTCCAGCAACTGGCCCCCACTGGTTCTGCCCCCCACTTTGGGTGGGAGAATTGGCAGATAACAAGTGAGGAAGGGAGGTGTGCACACCTTTGCCAACCCCACCCCTTAGGTGGGGGAGGCGAGGTAAAGCACGACTTTGTCGCCATCTTGCAGATTGGGGGGACCCATTCAACTAGAAAGGCATATGCCGCCCTCCCACTGGACAGTGGCATAATGGTTGTATCCACCCCCAGGAAGGGACCCATTGGTTCTGACCTTTACTTACCTCGAACGTCCCTAAATCTAGTATTTGGGGCAACCCCGAACCTTGCCTCAGACAAGAACCAACCAGCGGAAGAGAAGGACCGAAGAAGCTGTGCTTAACTAAGAGGAGGATGTCCACTGAATTGGTCCCAGCCCTACCTACCTGTCCCAGCCTCGAACCTGCTCCAGCGTAATCCGTGTCCTGCAGCCCCATGGAACCCGGTGGACCTGCCCTGCCTTCCCAAGCAAAGACAGTCTCCCTTGAGCACCAGATTTGCTCACCCACACTGGCTCTGGCTAAATCTGCACCAGACTTCCCATGGCCCGTGTTAAATTGGCCCAACACCACAAGGAGGTCTCTTGTGTGATCCTGGCCTGTGATCTGGTTCTTTCTGACCTCCCTCTAATCTCCAATCGATGCCTGCAGCCTCTTTGTGGATGGTCCCCCCCACCCTCCCCCCCCTTGACCACTACTGGAGCTGGTAAGAAAGCCTGTCGCCTAAAGACACCCCTGCTCCCGAAGTCCCACTGCCTTGGGTTGCCCAACCGACTGTGTCCCAGCATCCCCAGGCATCCCAACTTCTCCAGCCTGTGGTCACCGCAAGGATCGTCGTCCCTGAGTCTGCAGTGTTTGTTTTAACCGGAAAATCCCCATTTGAAAACAGAGCACCCAATGCTAAACCTGCACCCTGCTGCTTTGGGTGCACTTCGCGTGCTAAACCAGATCCCCCCCCCCTTTACCCTGAGCCTAACGCATGGAGCTTTGCTCCCACAACCTTTTAGCCTTCTCGTGAGCATCCGCCAACCGGAGGTCCCCTATCCCCCATTGGATAACATTGGGCCTCAGCACTCGTCTGCCGTAGTGCCACTGAGGGTGGTTGAAGAATGCATCATTGACCCTAGAGGAACCCTGGTGCTAACCCCAGAATACCAACTCTCACAACAAAGTACTTACCTGTAAACCGATACCGCTATGTTCGGGGCATATGAGCTGCAGATTACACACTGTGCATAGATGTGGCCACCCAGTGTTGGGCCCGGATGTTTGCAGTTTGTTTTGTTGTAGAAAAGTCTTTGGAAGTCACGGGATAGGTGACTCCTCCTTTGGATGATACTGCGCATGGGCATCAGCTCCATCCCCTGATTTTTTTTTTTTCTGCCACCGGACTCAGATGTGTTTCCAGCGCTCCGTGTTGGAACAGATTTCCTTTGGCGCGCAATCTTCACCAACTTACAGAAATTAGTTTAGAACGCTTTTCCAGTCGACACTACTCTCCACACCGAAGATTTCAATTCCGGTCATCGTCGACTGCCTTCGGGCCCAACTAGGCCTCGACTTCAACTCATGGAAAGGACGCCATTTCAAAAGTGTCCGCAATGTCGGTCGAAGTTTCCCCACACCGACCTTCATGAAGTGTGTAACCTTTGCCTCTCCCCGGAACACGAGTCCAGAGACTGTTCTGCTTGTGCCTCTTTCCGCTCCAAAAAGACTATCCAGGACCGAAGAGCTAGGAGAACAATGGCTCCATCTTCAGCTCAGATTCCAGACATCTTTGAAGAAGGCGTCGACGTCCCAGAACAACATGACGTCGACAGCAACTGACCCTTCCTCAACACACCCAAAGAAGGCCCCGGTCACACCCTCGGGTGCACACAGACACACTGCTTTTACTGCCCCACCTTCGGGCCTGGCTAAGAAGCTAGCTAAGCCTTCAGGCGACTCTGGCTCGAGTCGAGCTGCCGGCGCACACCTACCGGCACCGAAGACAACGGCCACGCCAACATCCACACCACTGGCGCCGAAGCATACCATTACTCCTTCGGCACCGAAACCCAGGTCGGAACCAAACAAACCCGCTTCGGATTCAAAGACCACTGGAGCCGAAAAAATCATCGTAGCTGAAAAAATCATTGTAGCTGAAAAAATCATCGTAGCTGAAAGACTGCTTCTCCGGTTAAAGACCTTGCCAAAAAACCTAAAGAAACTTTAATGCCGAAATCCCTCCGCACCTAAAGATCGGCCTCCTGCAGAGGACTTATTTCATCCAGACCCTGCACGAAAGACTCTGGTTAAAGATCCAATCACTGGTCCAATAACTTAAGCTTCAAAAAAGCGACCATTGGATACACCAGCGCCAGCTCCTCATGCAAAGAAAAAGAACATGGCTACCTCTCCTTTAAGACTTCCTTCCCCTTCTCTTCCACCTATGCCATCACCACCTGCTCCCCTACCACAACACTCCCCTATGTCCTCTATCATACCAGATGATGACAACTGGGATGATAGCTGATGATATAGGGGGTAATCAACCACTGCATTTGAACCTGTATTCAACTGTAATTCAAGGCACAAAACCTGCAAAGTGATATTTCAGGTTCGAGGCATGTGGGCTGCTGAATTCATATCTGTGCATAGATCGCCGCCTAGTGTTGGGTCCGGATGATTGCACATTGTTGTCCTGGAAGAGTCTTCGAAGTATCACAATAGGTGGCTCCTCCCTCGGACTACAGTGTGCATGGGCATTCTCTCCATCCCCAGATTGTTTTTCTTCGCCATTGGGTTCGGATGTACTTTCCTACTCTCCAAGTTCGGAATCAAGAAAACTTCTTAAAAGGCCAAATGGCCTTCGGATACCGTCGGTATTGTTAAGCACCCGTTGCCGATACACTTTTCACATTTCGGTTGCACTCCGGTCGTCGAATCGGGCCGTAAGGCCTTCTCGACACCACGTGGACCGACCGTCGATGGAACGAAGTCCGTTCAAGTGCCTCAGTCCCTCAGTGCAACTCGAAGTTCCCGCACACAGACAAGAATCCAGTGTGCATCAAATGCCTGTCTCCAGATCATAACGAAGATAGTTGCCTGGCCTGTGCCCAGTTCCGATCAAAAAAAACTATTCAGAATAAACGGGCAGCGAGGCTAGAAATGCAACGATCGGCGCCGGAGCCCGATAACATCTTCGTGGACGAAGAAGATCTAGACAGCGCCGAAGACTCGGACCGAGACGACGGACAAAACTCGGAGCCCGACTCCGAATATTACCCCGAAGAGGAAGACCTTATCGTCGATCTCTAAGACTATGATCAGGACATCGTAGCAGTTGAAGACTACTCCGATGACGGCGAGGGGTGAACCGTGAGTACACCGCCCCATATAGACACTACACCTCTATCAGAGACTCGGGTCAAGGCATCGCCAGCAGGCCTTAGCCAGGACCAACAACCTCGTTCTACAGTCCCGCAAGAACATATCGAAAGAGCCCTCTGAGACATGTCATACAACATCGGTTCCATCGAAACCGAAACTAGTCGACAATACAGTCTTCGGACCGAATTACGTCGAACCGAAGGTTTCGAAGCCAAAGGGCGTCGACCCAAAGGCCACAGTATCCTCGAAACCAAAAACAGTCGAGCCGACATCGAAGACGAAAGCAGCCGAGTCTAGCTCCAAGTCAAAGGCCGTCGAGTCAACCTCGAAGTCAAAACACGTCGAATCGACACAAAAACAGACACGTCAAATCGACCCCCCAAGATTAACGTCTAAGCGAGCAAATCGGCCTCAAATATCGGCAAGGGGAACAAACCAGTCGATGACAGGACAAGGCCCATGCCCAAACCTAGCGTCGAACCAAAACCGAAAGTTGACGAAAAGAAATCAGTCGAGCCGAAGCCCATCGACCCGAAAAAGGGCGTCTAGCCGAAACAGCATGCTCCAAAACATAAAGAGACTATCGAACCGACAACACCGCTCGGTCCGAAAAAAGTTGTGAAGCCAGCAAAGGACGGTCATCCAACAAAACCTGTTGAAAAACAGCCGAAACCAATACAGACACCTAAAACGGTCGAGGTACCAAAGACCATCGACCCGAAGAAACAAAAGGCAAAGGTTGTTACACCAAAACCAAGAACTGTGGAAGAGGAGGTTCTTCATCCAGATCCCTCCACAGACTTCCAGTCAAAAATCTACATTGATCCAAAAACCGGTAAAGTTACTGTATGTACTAAAAACAAAAGGCCTCTACCAACTGAAGACTTTTCCAAGATCCCCCTAAAGAAGAGACTGTGCTACCTCTCCTATCCTCTTTCAATCTATCACTCCTGCTATGCCTACTACTCCTTATACACCAAACTCGCCAGCACGCTCTGACTACAACCCTGATGAAGATCAGGACGGAGATGTAGGTTTTGGTTACCCACAAAACCCTGATACAGAGCCAGACACACCACCATGGGGTACAGGAGGGGAACCAGACACTGAAGGGGTTCTGCCCATTTCAGACCCTGCAGTATACCCTATTAAGCCATCACCAACAGAGGACACAGTTGCATTTAATTCTCTGTTCGATAGAGCAGCAACCTACCACAATGTAGAGATGCACTCTGATGCTATTGAGGAAGACTTCCTATTTGATACACTTACAACATCTGAAAGACACGTTAAAACACTACCAATGCTAAAAGGGGTGTTAAAACACGCAGGTGACATTTTTAAGGACACTGCTAGAGCCCGGGTCATAAACCCTAGAATCGAGAAAAAATACAGAGCTGCACCTATAGATCCTACATACATCAAAGGACAGCTACCCCTAGATTCCTTAGTGGTGTCAAACGCACGTAAGCGTGCAAACTCAGACTACTGGTGAGGCTGCACCTCCATACAAGGAATCTAAAATATTTGAGGCATCAGGCAAGAGTGGCGGCTCAGGCAGCGAACTCCTGGAGAATAGGCAATACACAGGCCTTTCTTATATGATAGGGCGCACTACTACAGTTTGGAAGAAATTATCCAACACTTGCCTGATCCCTACAAACAGCAGGCAGATGAACTCATACAAGAGGGAAAGCTCATCACCAATGCATCCATTAAGTGTGCACTAGACTCAACAGACACAGCTGCCAGATCCATTAATACCAGCGTGCTAATAAGGCGACAAGCATGGCTTCGTATATCGGGCTTTAAGAATGAAGTCCAGTCTACAATTCTTAATCAGCCAATTAACCCAGACTTTTTATTTTGCCCAGCTGTTCATTCAATTCTGGACAAAATGAAAAAGGATGCAGAAACTGCAAAATTTATGGGAGCACTTCAGTCCCAACAACACCGGGGCTCCTTTCATCGCTCCAATTATAGAGGAGGAGCGCGAGGAACATCACAGCAATCCTCCAACTACAAAACTAACACACAATCCACATATAACAAGAACACCAGCAGGGGTGGTTATAGAGGAAACAATACCAAAGGCAGAGGTCGTGGAGGCAATGCAAGTAGATCCTCCACTAACACAAAGCAGTGACTTCTTGACACTCCCCCCAGACCACATAACACCAGTCGGGGGAAGAATACAACAATTCCAACAAGTCTGGTTAAATATCACCACAGACAAGTGGGTCAGGCAAATTCTCCAACATGGCTATTGCCTAGAGCTCACCTCAACTCCACCCAACATACCACTCGTGCACCGCCCTATGTCACAAGAACATATAACATTACTTCAGCAAGAGGTCATCAGTATGCTGCAAAAGTGGGCCATAGAACCAGTCCCACTGCAACATCAGGGAACAGGAGTATACTCCCTATACTTCCTAATTCCAAAGAAGGACGGGTCTCAGACCAATATTGGACCTCAGACCCCTCAACCTCTACATTCGGTCAGAACATTTTCACCATTGCTTCGCCAGTGAGACTTCCTAGCAACTTTAGACCTCAAAGATGCATACTTTCATATACCAATACACCCTGCTCACAAAGTACTTGAGGTTCACCATTCAAGGCCAACATTACCAATTCTAGGTCCTGCCATTTGGGGTGACAACAGCTCCAAGAGTGTTCACCAAATGTCTGTCTACAGTAGCAGCACGATTCAGAAAAGGGGGTGGTGATGAACAGAGTGTCTGAATTAAGCAGACCACTCTTACCCAGTCCAAAGATCAGGGCTTGATCCATCACCGTTTTTTAGCTCACTGCACCATCCCAGCTCAGAACTTGGCTATATGCAAAGTAGTCTGACCCTGGCCCAGTGCATCATAGGAACAGGGCAGACCAAACTACCAAGCAAGCCGGGCCGACGACGGCTGTAATGCCAGAAACCGGTCCCCGGTAGCTTGTCTCCTTTCTGGTGAAGAATTGGCTTGGTAGTTTAGTCTGCCCTGTTCCCATGATGCACTGGGCCAGGGACAGACTGATTTGCATATAGCCAGGTTCTGAACTGGGATGGTGCAGTGAGATAAATAACGGTGATGGATCAAGCCCTGATCTTTGGACTGGGTAAGAGTGGTCTGCTTAATTCAGACACTCTGTTCATCACCACCCCCTTTTCTGAATCGTTTTTGGCCACTATAGGTGTGGCAGGGTATACTCAGACATGAGTCCCTTTCTCACTGCACCATCAGGATTCAAGCAAGCCGGGCCGACGACTGCTAAAATACCAGAAACCGGTCCCCGGTAGCTTGTCTCCTTTCTGGTGAAGAATTGGCTTGGTAGTTTGGTCTGCCCTGTTCCCATGATGCACTGGGCCAGGGACAGACTGATTTACATATAGCCAGGTTCTGAACTGGGATGGTGCAGTGAGATAAATAACGGTGATGGATCAAGCCCTGATCTTTGGACTGGGTAAGAGTGGTCTGCTTAATTCAGACTCTCTGTTCATCACCACCCCCTTTTCTGAATCGTACAGTAGCAGCACATCTCAGAAGGCAACGCATACACGTGTACCCTTATCTGGACGACTGGCTGATACACACGCCAACAGCCCAGCAATGTGCCGACAACATGTCAAAGACCATACACCTACTGCACAGTTTAGGATTCTCACTAAACTACCCAAAGTCACACCTACAACCCTCCCACGTCCAACAGTACCTGGGAGCGACAATAAATACCGTCAGCAAAAGCATATCCCAACACAGCACGGGTCCAGGGAATGCAGACGCTAATACAAAAGTTCAGACTCCAACACTCGCTACCAGCTCGAGTGTTTATGCAGCTAATAGGCATGATGGCCTCGTGCATATTCATAGTCCCTCACGCCAGGCTGCATATGCGTCCGCTACAAGAATGCCTAGCAAGGTAGTGGAATCAGGCTCACGGGCAATTAAAAGACCTAGTGTTGGTGACCAGTCGTGCATACAACTCTGCATTGGCGGAATCCACAAAACCTTTGCAAGGGTCGACTGTTCCAAGAGCCTGTCCCATAAATAGTGTTAACAGCGGACGCATCCCTAATAGGATGGGGAGCCCATGTCCTACACTACACAGTGCAGGGACTCTGGACTACACAGCAAAAGAGAATGCATATCAATCTCCTAGAATTGATGGCCATCTTTCTAGCCCTAAAAGCTTTCGCAAAACACTTACGCAACAAAGCTGTGTTGATCCGGACGTACAACATGACAGCTATGTATTACATTCAGAAACAGGGAGGAACACTCGCCACAGCTGTCGCACCTAGCTCAAGCAATGTGGAGATGGGCCATTCAAAGGAACATCTTTCTCATGGCAGAACACCTCCCAGGCAAGGACAACCAAGTGGCCGACCTCCTAAGCAGGCACAGCCAACAGATGCACGAATGGGAAATTCACCCCATGGTGCTCAAACTATTCTTCCGGAAATGGGGATATCCGGTAATAGATCTATTTGCCACAAGCGAAAACGCAAAATGCCAGTACTTTGCCGCCAGGTTCCCGCATCCGCAAGGCAATGCAATATGGATGAACTGGTCAGGCAAATTTGCGTATGCTTTTCCCCCAGCTCCACTAATACCGCTGGTGGCACGCAAAATGCGCCAACATTCGCAGACGCTAATCCTAGTTGCTCCCACGTGGGCGAGGCAACCATGGTACACGACGTTCCTAGAACTGTCAGTGGTGCCTCATCAAAGACTGCGACTGACACCCAGTCTTCTAACGCAGAACCATGGAGAAATCCAACACCCAGATCCCCAACAGCTGAACCTAGCGATCTGGCTCCTGAAATCCTAGAATTTGGGTACCTCAACTTGCCTCCAGACTGCATGAATATTATCAAAGAGGCAAAAAAAACTACCAGAGCATGCTATGCAGCAAAGTGGAAACGTTTCGTCATTTACTGTAAGAAAGACAACCCGATTGATGCTTCCACTCAAAACATCATTTGCTACCTATTGCACCTCCAAAGATGCAATTTAGCTTTTTCTTCCATCAGAATACACCTAGCTGCGTTAGCAGCATATTTGCAAAACAGGCAACACCTTTTACTATCCAGGGTGGCAGCAATTAAAGCATTTATGGAAGGTCTTAAACGCGTAATTCCGCCAAGACACCTGCCATCACCAGTCTGGAATCTAAACGTTGTCTTAACCAGACTAATGGGACCACCCTTTGAGATACTGCACTCATGCGAACTACAATTTCTTACTTGGAAAGTGGCTTTCCTTATTGCCATTACTTCACTTCGAAGAGTTAGTGAGCTGCAAGCCCTAACTATTCAAGAGCCATTCATTCAAGTACATGCAAATAGAGTAGTTCTTAGAACAAACCCTAAGTTCATGCCAAAGGTAGTATCCCATTTCCATATAAATCAAACTATAGAATTGCCAGTGTTCTTTCAGAACCCACAAACAGTAGCTGAAAGGGCCTTGCATACCCTTGACGTCAAAAGAGCTCTGCTATATTACATAGACAGAACTAAAACATTTCGAAAGACAAAACAATTGTTTGTTGCCTTCTCACCTCAGCACAAGGGTAACCCTATCTCAAAATCAGGTATAGCCAGATGGATAGTTAAGTGCATACAAATATGTTATATAAAGGCAAAACGCACCTTAACAGTTCCCCCTAAAGCACATTCCACACGCAAGCTAGGGGCATCCATGGCTTTCCTGGGAAATATTCCTTTACACGAAATTTGCAGAGCAGCCACGTGGTCAACCACACATACATTTACAAAACACTATTGTGTAGATGTACACTCAAAACGGCAAGCTGCTGTAGGACAGGCTGTTCTAAAAACTCTTTTCCAGACTGCTGCAGCTGACACAGGTAGCCACCGCTAAGGGAGATACTGCTATACATTCTATTCACAGATATGAATTCAGCAGCCCACATGCCTCGAACGGAATATGCTACTTGCCAGTATGCATCTGTTCTTAGCATGTAGGGCTTCTGACATTCATATCGCCCACCCGCCTCCCCGGTGCCTGTCGCAGCTGCAGCATTCATTCTTTGCATGGACATCTCTTACTGTACTATACTCCATCTCTGCCACAATGGCGAAAAACAATCTGGGGCTGGAGAGGATGCCCATGCGCACTGTAGTCCGAGGGAGGAGCCACCTATCTCGTGATACTTCGAAGACTCTTCCAGCACAACAATGTGCAATCATCCGGACCCTACACTAGGCGGCGATCTATGCACAGATATGAATGTCAGCAGCCCTACATGCCAAGAACAGATGCATACTGGTAATTAGCATATTCCTTACCTGCACCAGGCTTGGTTCTAGAATTAAAATAACTAAATATTTTTAATACAAATTAGTTCACATTCAGTCTTGTGTGACATTTCTTGCCTTTGTTTATATATAACACTACCCTCTTATGAAGCCTTACTGCTCGCCCACACTACCACAAATGGAGAGTAAGGTATGCTCTACTTAAACTCTGTACGCCTTTATGGAATCCACTGGACTCTGTGCACACTATACCTTACTTTGGTCTAGTATATACAGAGCCAGCTTCCTACAATCTTACTGCTGATTTGATTACACTGCTTAACTTTTCCTTTAAAAAAAAAAAGTTTTGGACCCTGCATATCTGTTTAACAAATATCAAATGGGCTGGGACGGTTGCCTGTAAGCCCTCTACTCGAAAGTCTGGAAAGGTAGATACCTTGGCCCAACAGCCCACATGGTTGAGATCTGGCGCCAAGCTAATAGACGTCTTGGCTGGTCGGATGTACTGACTCAGGCCACCCCTTTATGGTCAACTCAAAAATTAGGACCCCCCCCCCCCCTCCCTCTCCAAGGACCGACAGCTTTCTGAACCATTGTTGAAAAAAGCCGTATCATTAACATTTTGGAAACTGTAATTTGCCAGATCTGTTTCAAACCCTCCGAGAACTGTGGCAAACCGTTATTGAGCAAATAGGAGATGACTAGACCCTATCTTAATGGGGTTATGCTTGCAAAGATGAGGAGTAGACAAGATACTTTGTGTCTCAGCCGTTGTCATCAGGAGGCAACCTTTTACCACAATATATGGGAATGTCCCTACATACAAGCCTTATGGGAAAAGGCGACAAGACACATACAGAGAGCACTATGAAAGATTAAACGAACACCACAATTAGGGCTCCTTAATATATGGGAGGCGAGGGACATTACGGAGGTGGAGCAACAATTGGCTACCCTGGGATATATGTTGCTGAAACGTGCAATTGCAATGAAGAGGTGGGGTGGCAGAGGGGCCATTGTCGAAGAGTTGGGCAAGGGAACTGGACAAATGTATTATAGCAGAAAAGGAGGTAATCAAGTCCAGAGGTTGTCCTAAGAAATGGGATAAAAATGGAGCACATAGAACACGCACCGGGGGGAATTGTGTACCTCGCCCACCAGGGAGATGGGTATGAGAGAACCGTGGGGATAGTATAGGCATTAGTGGCTGATCTAATATTAAATTCTGATATATCCAAAACACAGGTTGCCCTTATGGAGATGCCACACACCGGGGATACGCATACAACACCGCAGGCAGCAATGAGGTTGGCAGGCCGCAGGCATTTCCATGGCCATACGCGTTTTGAGCTATTTATAGCTCTTAATCACTGGCGGCAATGAAGCAAAAAGCAGGCTTCGTTGGAACACCTAATTTATTGCAAATTAAAGTCCCGCCCCCATGGGTGTCACAAACTAAGCATGAAAGTACTTGTAGTAGGACTTGCAGTTCTTTACTCAAGTGGGCTCTGCTCTTGCTTCATAGTAAAATAATGTTCCTTGAAAGGTGGAAGGCGCTGACAGCTTGCTTTCCTCTGTGGCCAGCCAACCTCATTGCTGCCTGCGGTGTTGTGTGCAAATCCCCGATGTGTGTGGAATCTCCATAAGGGCAAGGCAACCTGTGTTTTGGATGGATATATAAAATATACTCTGATGTAACTGTGAGATATATCATTAACAAATATCTTCGGATTTATAAGTCTTTCAAACCAATGAAGACATCTTAAAAAAGAAAAGTTTGAAAATGTGGCTTCTGCTATGTATTAAATTAGTGACTATTTGGGATCTAATTTGTTTTTCAAAAAATCACATTTGGACAATGTTTAGATTTTTAAAATCTTTTTACAATTTTTTTTAATGTGTACTAGTCTTCGGAAACGCATGTTAGAAGTGTTCTGGGCTGCCACATGCTGGACATTTAAGTGCTAGAATTAGTTAAGTAGCTTGCTATGTTTTTCAGCTTTGTGTGCATTACTGAACTAAAATGCGAATAAAACATTTTCCTTATTGGTATTCCTATGTAGCTGGGATTGGTGGCTGCCTACAGTGGCGATAGTGATAATGAAGAAGAACCAGATCGATTAACTGAAGTTGATGAAGACAGGTGGGCAGATTTGAAGAAGATGGCTTGCCTCCTTTGTAGACGGCAGTTTCCAAATCGTGATGCGCTAACAAGACATCAGCAGCTGTCAGATCTTCACAAGGTAATACAAATGGAGATATAAATAACTAGCAGTTATTTGTAGCATGGTAATTTGCCTTGCATGTTTATTTTCATGCCATGAATATATAGGATTAAATACCCCTGCTGTGCATTGTAAGGATGTTGCAAGTAACATGCGGAATATAGAGAAACCAGACAGAAGGCTGAGTACTTTTACAAAGGTCTTGAAACTCTGTGGGGACTTGAAATATCTTAATATGCAACAGAAGGTATTTTTTCCCTTCTACTTTATGGTTGTATTACCCTTCCCACAAGCTTCGTAAAACCTGTGGTGTCTTACTTTTACATGCAGAATAAAAGCATGGTACAATAAAACACCCCAAAACGTTGTGGATGTTTTTGCAAAAACATGTAATCTGTGTAATGTAAATCAGATTAAATATGTTGTTTCATATTGGGAAGAAACAGATAATTTTTTTTTTTTGAGCGATTTAAAGCATGGAAAAAATAAACGTGGTCATAAATAGCTTATATTCGTATGTTGGCTGCAGATACACAAGCTATGTGTACTCTTGCCATCTAGTGTGAGACCCAGACTCTGCAAGTTGTTCCTTGAAGACTTTTTATGATCGGTGTTGTAGTTTCTTCTCCCCCTCGAAATATTGCGCGCGTTTAACAGCTCCTTTGTTGGAATGTTTTTGTTTGAGGTACCTTTGGCTGTACCGGTGGCGATTCGTCGCCACGCCTGGCTGAGATCCGCCAATTTTTCGGCTGATGTCCAGAATACATTGATGGACATGCCGTTTGATGGCTGTCACCTGTTCGGTGACAAGGCGGACCACGCGCTGGAACGCTTCAAGGACTCCAGGGTCACGGCCAAGTCCTTGGGTCTCTCGACCCAGCGTCAGCAAACGGGTTCGTTTCGTCCCTTTCGTGGCCAAGGAAGGGGCGCCCCCACACGTGCTGCCAGCCACGCGCCGCAACAATCCTTCCAACGTGGTGGCAGCCGTGGAAATCGCCGTGGTGGCGGTCGGGGACAACGGCGGGGTCAGACCACACCTTCCCCCGCAGCATCTACCCCAAAATCCTCCTAGTCCGTGCTTTCGGCCCCATGTGACGCCAGTGGGTGGCAGGGTTCGCCATCACCACGCTCACTGGCGCACGATCACTTCGGACAGGTGGGTGCTGCAAATCGTCCAAAGGGGCTACTCCCTCCCCTTCGAGACCTCTCCTCCAGCCATGCCACCGCAGAACCACCGTGTGTCGGGGGACCACTTGCAACTTCTGCAGGAGGAAGTTACGGCCCTCTTGGCCAAGGGGGCCATCGAGCGCGTTCCTGGGCCAGAAGTAGGGCGTGGTTGCTATTCCCACTACTTTCTGGTGCCCAAGAAGGACAAGGGGGGCCTACGTCCTATCTTGGATCTAAGGAACGTCAACGGCTTCCTCCGGAAGGAGAAGTTCAAGATGTTGACGTTAGCTCAGGTCTTGGCTGCTCTAGACCCACAAGACTGGATGGTAGCGTTGGACTTGCAGGACGCCTATTTTCACATTCCCGTCCTGCCGGCCCACCGGCATTACCTGCGGTTCACGGTAGGCCTGGAGCACTTTCAGTTTATCGTGCTCCCCTTCGGCCTTACCAGCGCCCCACGGGTGTTCACAAAGGTGATGGCGGTGGTCGCAGCCCATCTGCGCAGGTTGGGGGTTTCAGTCTTCCCCTACCTAGACGATTGGTTGTTGAAGGCGGGCTCGCCCCAAACAGTCGTCCACCACCTTCAGATGACGGCAGACCTCTTGCACGACCTGGGGTTCTCCATCAATGTGCCGAAATCACACCTGTGTCCCTCTCAAAAGCTCCTTTTCATCGGAGCGGTTCTGGACTCGGCGCAGTTTCGGGTTTATCCTCCGGAACGGCGGGTTCGGGATATTCAGGCTTTGATTCCCATCTTTCAGCCGCTATCCCGAGTCTCGGTCAGGTTGACGCTGCGGCTGCTGGGACTGATGGCTTCCTGCATCCTTCTGGTGCATCACGCCAGGTGGCGGATGCGGGCTCTGCAGTGGGACCTGAAGTTTCAGTGGGCCCAGCATCAGGGCAACTTGTCCGACCACGTCTTGATCTCGGAGGGCACTGCGAGACAACTGCAGTGGTGGCTTACGGACCGCGATTGGGTCAGGGGCAAGTCCCTCTCCCTTCCCCAACCGGAGCACGTTGTCGTGACGGACGCGTCCCTCCAGGGCTGGGGTGGCCACTTGGGAGAGGCAGAGATCAGAGGCATCTGGTCTCCGGCGGAGTCCCGGCTCCATATCAATCTGTTGGAGCTGCGGGCGATTCGTCTGGCACTGAAGGCATTCCTCCCCTTTGTCAAAGGGAGTGTAGTGCAGGTGTTCACCGACAACACCACCGCCATGTGGTACTGCAACAAACAGGGCGGAGTGGGGTCGTGGACCCTTTGCCAGGAGGCTCTGCGCCTCTGGCAATGGCTGGAACGTCAGGGCGTGACTCTGACGGTTCAACACCTGGCAGGTTCTCTGAACGCCAGGGCGGACGAACTCAGCCGTCGGTGCTCGATGGATCACGAATGGCGTCTGAACTCGGACGTGGCGCAAGGCATCTTTCTGCAATGGGGAGAGCCTTGGTTAGATCTATTCGCCACAGAAGAGAACGCGCAATGTCATCAGTTCTGCGCGTTGGAGTTTCCAAGACGGCACTCGCACGGCGACGCCTTTCGGCGCGAGTGGAGTTGCGGTCTGTTATACGCCTTTCCGCCTATACCACTTCTGCCCAGAGTGCTGAAGAAGATCTGGCGCGACCGGGCCCAAGTTATCCTTGTGGCTCCGGACTGGGCTCGAAGGTACTGGTATCCCGAGCTACTCAGCATGTCAGTCGGTCCCCCGATCCGCCTGCCCCTTCAGGAGGACCTTCTGTCGCAGCAGCAGGGGACGGTCCTCCACCCGAACCTGTCCAGTCTCCACCTCCATGCTTGGAGATTGAGCGGCGGCAGTTGAGGCCATTTGACTTGCCTCCTGAAGTCTGTGATGTTATTCTGGCAGCCAGGCGTCCCTCCACTAAGTCGGTATACGCCTGTCGGTGGAACAGATTTGTGGCATGGTGCACAGCAAAGGCTGTGGACCCTCTTTCTGCCCCTCTTTCGGAGGTTCTTCTGTTTCTTCTTTCTCTTGCCCAGCAGGGCTCTGCTCTGGGCACTATCAAGGGCTACCTTTCTGCCCTTTCAGCCTTTTTGAGGCTTCCTGATCAGCCTTCTTTGTTCAAATCCCCGATTGTAACTCGATTCTTGAAAGGCATCACTCACATGTTTCCACCTGTTCTGTTTGTGATGCCTCAGTGGGATTTGAACCTGGTTCTAACTTTCCTGATGTGTGCTCCCTTTGAGCCCCTTCATTCTTGTCCTCTCCGTCTCCTGACTTTAAAGACGGCTTTCCTGGTTGCCATCACCTCTGCCAGGAGAGTGAGTGAGCTCCAGGCTCTTTCTGTCCAACCTCCTTTCCTGTCCATTCATCCTGATAAGGTGGTTCTGAGGACTAGACCTTCTTTCCTGCCCAAGGTTGTTTCGGCCTTTCACATCGGGCAGTCCATCACCCTCCCTTCCTTCTTCCCGCCTCCGCATCCTTCAAAGGATGAAGAGCGGCTCCACCGTCTGGACCCAAAACGTGCGCTTTCATTCTACATGGATCGCACACGCCAGTTCCGGGTGGATGACCAACTGTTTGTTGGCTACGTGGGTGCGAAGAAGGGACGGGCGGTTTGTAAACGAACCATCTCTCGATGGGTCGTCCTCTGGATCAAAGCGTGCTACTCTTTGGCTCGGAAGGAGCCTCCTGTTAGGCTGAGGGCCCATTCCACTCGGGCCACGGCGGCTACTACTGCCCTGGGCCGGGGAGTCCCCTTGCAGGACATTTGCCAAGCGGCTACGTGGGCCTCGCTGCACACCTTTGCGAGGCACTACTGCCTGGACAGTCAAGTCCGGAGGGATGGCTTCTTTGGCCGTTCTGTCCTCCAGGACTTTCTGGTGTAGTTTGTATTGGTTCGCAGACCCACCACCGGGGTTGGTATTGCTGGGGTATGTATTCTAAGGTAAGGAATCTAACACTAACGTGTTTCTTTCAGATGAACAAGTTACTTACCTTCGGTAACGATATATCTGTAAGAAACATTAGTTAGTGTTAGATTCCTTACCGAACCCACCCATCCTCCCCGTTCTGCGAACTGATACCTAGGGTTAAGGTCATCCCTTTCAGGGCCCTAGTTTTGCATGGCACCAGTGTTGGTTCTCTCATGGCTCTGCGTCGCCATGCGCGGAAAAGCTGTGTGCAAAGAACTGACGTCAGCGCGCGGAGGCGGCGTCTATATACTCCAGCGACGTCATCACGGCGCACGACGCCGACGACGGACGCGGAGCCGCAGGGGACGCCTGCAGACGACGCCTACCGACGCGCAGGGGTACTGCTACGCAAAAGTTTCCGGATCCAGACTGACGCCTGGGGATATTCTAAGGTAAGGAATCTAACACTAACTAATGTTTCTTACAGATATATCGTTACCGAAGGTAAGTAACTTGTTCATCACACCCGCTCGACGGCTCTCCCTGTGAGGACGCAGACCCGACCCGCTCCCTACTCCGAGCCGACTCCCGGAGGTAAGTTTTTTAATTTTCCTACACGTACCTGTAAATGCTGGTCTTATTAGCGCACACTTAACCCCTCCTGCTCCACCCAGAGCGCCCTTTCTCCCTTCGCGCTTTTGGCATCGTAAAGTGAGACTTTGGGGCCAGAAAGTTTAGATTTATGATCCGGGCGGACAGGGCGTGAAAGCAGTATCATTATCAGTTTAGAATGAAAGAATGAAAACATACCTTTAACAAAAAGAGAGGCCTTTTCAATTCACCTCTGTTGTTAGGACAACACTTCTGCTTGGGAGAGGGGATCATTTCCTGCTGAAGCACAAAGATGTTTATAATTTTGTGTTTTTTAATAGTCGCCGGTTCGTGTGCATGCTCTATTTGCTGTATATCGCGTCAGTCTCCTGCCCACTCCTTGGAGGTCTTCCCTTTCGTCACCAATGAAACCCACCCCTCCCCCAAAAATGCCCTTTCTGTTGATGCTTGGGAGAGACCGGCATGCTGGCTCCTCCCATTTGTGCTCAGCAGCAGCTGGCGCCTGTAGTGAAAGCGGGAGCGCCGAAGCTTTACTGCTCTACAGCCCTGAATGAATCGGCTCTGGTCAAACTAGGCTTTAACACTGACCCGCCACCAAACACCCATGGCTCCCTCGCGAGCCTTCCCGTGTGAGGGCTTGTTTTATTTGGCGTCTGCTTTTCGTTTTTTGCTAACCTTAGGCTGGCTCTCTAATATAAAACAGAAGTTGAGGTGCGTGAAGTTGGGCGGGGGAGGGAGGAGAGTTCTAGGCGTATAATCGTATTAGAGGAACGTTTAAGTGCGACTTGTACCGGAAAAGTAGCCACAAGCTCCTCGAGCTAAATGGACAATTAGTTCTGTTAGGTTGCGATTGGAGGCCTGGCCCTTTTGTTATCAGAAGACATTTATATATGCTCGAATGGTTTAACTATATACAGATTGGAGTGGCAATTATTTACCTTAAGTTTGTGTGGGGTCCGATCTCGGCGAACCGTCAAATCCTACCCTTGGGTGGAATGATGAAGTTGTTTTTATATTTTTTTTTTTACTAACATTGATGAGGCTGCCACATGCATGCTTTTCTCGACGGGGAGAGGATGTGACTTTAGAGCCAGAGCGGCCGATTTTGGATCTGGGGATCCAAGTTCCAGTCTCATCTAAACATCCTGTAATTTTGGGCAAATCGGTTAATCTCCCCGCGCCCCAAGTACGAAAAAAATGAATATGACCTTGTGTAAATGTAACTGGTGCTCGGGTAGAGCACTTCAATAACTTCAGGCCGAGTTCGCAACATACATATACATATGTATATGTATATGTATATGTATATGTGTATATATATATATATATATATATATATATATATATATATATACATATCCAACCAACAGAGTCGCTGTAGAACCTTGCCACTTGCCAAAGGCGGGCCTCGAATGGGATAGCGAATCCCAATAACATCCAACCAACAACCTTCTCCAGTCAGGAAAAAGAAATCCGGGCCACTTGTAAGTGCAAAGCGAGATTTATTCAAAGGCTTTCTCGACGCGTTTCGCAGTAAGTTCTGCTTTTTCACGAGGGATATATATATATATATATACACACAACTACAAATAAAAATAAATAAAATGTTAAGCAGGGTAGACTTTTCTGCATCTAATTTTGAACTGCTTGATTGGCGTAATCGTAGGTAAAGTGATTTTGATGTAAGCAGTGAAATTGTAATAAAGAAAATGTTAAACTTTCTCTTGCTGTCAGGGCTCACTTAAGAAAAAGAAGAAAGAAATTAAGTTTTAGAGGAAGGCGTCACAAGGCGTACCTTTACCTGATAAAACATGCAAGAATAGAAAAAAGCAACATGTTAAGTTAATTCTCCTGCTCTTTGTATTGCTTTCAAAATGCAGTGGAGGGAATGGATCCAAAAGTTATGGACTACAGTGAGGGAAAAGATAGGAGAACGAGGAACATGATTATTGTACATTTAGTGCCCTCCATCCGCTCTCATAAAAAAAAACACACGTTTCAGTGTTTAGGGACCTTTGTATTCATTAGACACTTATAAAGTAGCTAGCAGTCCTTGGGTGTCTTAACTTGTCAGTAGGCAAAAGGAAGCGAACTTGTCAGTAGGCAAAAGAAAGCGTAAGACTAAGTGGAATCTGGATAGGGTATGACCGACTTTGAAGCAGTATGTATGCAGGGGATTTACTCCTACCCTCTTTCCCTAATGGGGTACTCGTTGGGCCTCTACTGTCCATAGCTTAATAAAATAGAGCTCGGGCCTCTTGTGTCTACCTGCACATTGGCTTCGGGAAAGAACATTATTGGGGTGGAAGTAGTCCTGTGCAGGCTGCTGAAGGCTTTGCTCTAGCAATTTTCGAGTGTAGTTTGACCAGGATTAAGCTTTAACTCTTGTAACAACATCCTAGGGGGCCTAGCTGGAGAGCGCCAGTGAAATTGAGATTCTGTGCTTTTGACCCTCTTGTTATTCCATTGAAAAGCTTGCATTATATTTTGAGTATATAATCTCAAGAAAACGAAAACATGTCAAAAACAAGGTTTTTCTCTTTTCCTAAATGCAGAGTGGAATCTGTTTAAATTCCCCAGCTGTGTTTCAAAAGTAGCTCACTCATGAGATAAAGGGCGCCTACCTTAGACAAGACTAACTTATTGCGAGTAGGCATTATAATTAATTCTGGTGGGAGAGAAGAGAGATGACTTGTGTGCATGAGCTCCTCACCCCCCCTCCCGTGTACGTGAGCTCCTCACCCCCCCCTCGTTGCTTGTGTGCGTGAGCTCCTCACCCTCCCGCCTCGTTGCTTGTGTGCGTGAGCTCCTCACCCCCTCGTTGCTTGTGTGCGTGAGCTCCTCACCCCCTCGTTGCTTGTGTGCGTGAGATATTTGTCTCACCTAAGCACAAGAAAATTTGTAATGAGCCATGACAAAAGCTCTAACTTTTACAAAAGCAAAACAGTTACATTGTAAATGCTTGTTTCATTCTCCGAAAAGAACTGACCTAACTGTCACCCCTGAGGCATGATGGGATACAGGGGGTCATGAGTGCCTTAAAGGCACGGTGTCAGTTTTTGTATTACATACAGCTACAGGTTAGCTGTTCAGTCTTTTTAGACTGTGTGTTTGCAATGCAGCCTGGGAGCTTTCTATGCTTTCAGTGAGTTATAAGAATTTCTACTGCTATCTGAGCATTAAAACAGTTTCTAAACAATCTTGGGTGTTTCTCATGTTTCTAATGCATATTATTCATGTATGGTGGAAATTCTTCACAGCATATTTCAGCTCTGATGTTATTTGGCTGCTATTGCATGTTTTTATATATATATATATATATAGGTTTATATATAAGAGTATATATATGTGGGGCACATATAATAAAGTGTTTCCGAGGTCCCGCACATGGGCGGGACTATTCTAATGCTTATGACTTTGATGAGGATACCCCTGGAAGAGAACTAGGATTACAGGTAAGTAACTAATCCATTGTGACTTGTTTAATCCCAGATTGCAGGATCTAATGCTGTTTTTATAGGTATGAAGTGCATATGCAGAGTTATAATCCTTTCTTCCTCTTGACAGATGGCGCTCTTGTGTTGTGAAGGCAAATTAATAGGGATAATTCAGTTTGTGCATATGTGGTATGGGACATTTATTTTTGCAATATATTTCTAATAGTTATTTATTTATGACAGCAAAACCTTGAACTGCTTAGGACATCAAAGCTCTCTGAACAAGATATGGCGTCGTTGGAGCAAAGAGAAAGGGAGGTGTGTATAATTTGTCTTGCTCTTATTTGGATGAGGTTGGTGTATGGCCTCCACTGGCTTTTTGAGTTGTAGGGGAGCAAAGTATTATCTTTATGGGTTGCTGTGGTCAGGTGTTCTGGTAGTATTTAGTGATAGCATTATGGCTTGTGACGTTCTTTAATGAAAAGTGTATTATCAATTTAAGGGATGACTCTTTAAAACAAGTGTCCATGAATGGTGATTACGGACATATCTGCAGGAATTGATAGCATAGAAACGACTGGACATGCTCGAATTAATGTGGGCACTGCTGTTTCTCACTTTAGCACCACATCCTTAGTGCTGTGGTACTCCATTCATAAGACAAATTCTCCCCTTGTCTTGTGGAAGAGTTTCTAAAAGTGAAGGTCATATGTTCTATCTATGCAGACCTCCAAATCATAAAAATGTTACTAGACCTTCAGGTCTAGTGACTTGAATAATCTACTCTACCTATTTATAATGCGCTTGACCCATAAACTGGTTACAAATGATGTGATCATGAGTAAATGTAGTTTATTGAGCTCCCATTTTCTTCATTAGCACATATGAGAGCACTTTCAAATCTGCGAGTTCAGCGGGTCTGCTGTGCAAAAACTACTTTGTTTTAATAGACTACATTTTCTTTCTATATATAATACAAATCTAGCCACATATAGGCTACACATGAGGCCTGACTTGCTGCTTAGTTCATTACCAGCATTGTCAGGGCGGGGACAGGAATGTTTCTCAAATCATGTTAAACTATCACTTGGAATAAATACATAACTAAAACATGAAGTGGTATCACACTATCATTTGTAATCAGCAGATTTTACATTGAAATAGCCACAAACATTCCCTAGGACATGCAGTTTTACTGATAAAACTATATCGTGTACAAACAATGTTTGGAAATAGTTTCTGTAAATGTCGTTTACCCATCACCAAGTAAAGGGTTTGGTTTGCTCCTATTTAACTGTTTACATCACACTTATTTACAAAAAATGTATTTTTGTAATTCCTGAAATATTTTGAAATATTTTTACTAATGTGCAAGCTATTTCCTTAAATGTTGTATGTTAAAGAGAAATAACGGACTTCTTCAGACAGCTCACTTAATAAAATCTCTAACTCTAGAAAGAGAAAAACAAACCTTTTTCAAGCAGCAATTGGTTATAAAACAAATTGACAGTTGACCTCTTTCCTTGAACAGACCGCAAATGTGTAAAGTTAAAAACGAGATTTAATGGCATCTTTTTGCTCATTTACTTTCTAAATAAACAAAACTCCTGTTCCTTTCCAGCCTTTTACTCGCCAGATGGGACTAGTAGGTGCTAAAAAATAGCTTGACTTGATAACATTTTACTTGCAATTGCGAGTGGGCAAGTAGATTTTTTGAGGCCTATGTATACTGCTTTTTAGGTCGAAGCCTGCGTTTCAGCGCATGCGCTGCTGCAGGCAAAGACCTATTGTGAACAGGGGGATTTCAGTACTGCGTGAAACCACGCCCCCTTTTTCCAATGGAGGCCTGCCATTGGAACTTCCGTGTGTTTTTGTTGTTTTGTCCAATTTCGATCCCGCCTCCCGAGGACTGGGTGACCTGCTTTACGGCACCCTGACAAAATTTCCTTGTATATCGTCATGGCAACCGTCAAGCAGGCCACTGTGTCCGGAGGAGCCCCGCTAGGATTGGCCCAGTGCCGCCTACGTCACCGGAGGCAAGGGGGCGTCGCCAGGCAAATAGGAAGCTTGTTTTCATTACATTTGTGTTGTGTGATTGACAGCTTTTGATTGCTCTGCTCATGCTTTAGCTCTTGGAGCTACGTGAACCAAACCCCCTGGCACAGCTTTCCCCAAAGCTGTCAGATGCGCTCTGAAACCAAATAGCACAGCCAAGACAGTCGCCACCTTAGACTGACTGTGAAGGCATGGGCATGGCAGTAGAGGCGGAAATGAGGTTGGTAGGCGGAGCCCTGAACCAGACCTCGCAGCCCTCGCTGCGGAGCTGCTGGTTCACGTCGTGTTGACGTCACGTGCGTGCGCTCGATCACCGGCGCGGCTCTTGTTCTGGACGAGATGGCCGTCAGTGCAGGTTGGTGTGAGGTCTCTGCGGGGGATGAGGTGCAGCCCGTACCTGATGGCTTGTGACCAACATTGAGAGGGATGCCAGAGAAAGGTACCAATAATTGGTGCACCCGTCTTCCCTGAGGCAGCTGAATTGAGATATCCTTACAGGCCGGTGTGGCGGGACCCTCCCTAGAGAAGGCCCTGTACGTTGGAGAGGGGGTGACGTGCGACAAAGGGGTTACCGTTCTAATCCGCAGCTGGATGCACATGGCAGGTGCTTGTCATTGACCCCATGCCCATTGTCGCCCTTGCCTTTTAATTGAACGAATGCAGTGACTGTTTCTGATATATATTTTTAATGTGTTTGTATTGTTGTCCAGTGTAATTGCACAGTGCCGTATTCATGTCCTAACCCTTGTCTCAGACCACTGTGCCTGTTACCGTGGCAGCTGCAGCCATGGCCACTGTAGCAGTGCTCTATCGCGTCGATGGTGTTCTGTCAGTGTACCTTGGTGAGCCTCGTTACAGTCATAATGCATACTCTGAAGTCTCCTTTTGCTTCCTGGTCGCGATTCTGACTCCCCAGTTGCCTCTTTCAGTCACAAGTCATATCCTTGTTGCAGCTCCTTGAACTGGCATAGTTTCACATCTGTGCTGTCACAGCTCACTAACAGTGCCATTTTCCTTTCTGCGTCAATTTCGCTCCTGGTTCAAGAAGTACCAGGACAGTGTTGGCCCCTGTTACCACCTTTAGTAATACCATCCATTTAGTGTATATTGAACCTGCTTTCCAATAGTCTTCTTTCCACGTTTTCGTTCGCCGTTGAAGTGATTACACTTGGCTATGATCCAGACACACTCACGACTACACGATAGATTCATGGGCAGTGTTCCCTCTAATTCTTTTTTAATTCTTTTTGTCTCTGTGCGGCAACATAGTATTTGTGAGGGCTCTTTTCTCAACTATGTGCAGAACCAGGCCCGTAGTCAGGAGTGCATTTTTTTAAAGGGTATCCACCAACCCAACCCCCAGATTTTTAACATTAAAAGGGTCAGTAGATCTGGATCCCCACCAGTTACATGGTATAACATGAACCAATTTTTAAAGTACGCATATATTTTTTTTGTTGCTGATTTTTAGATCTGGTGTTAGACACGTCCTTTTCATTTTAATCCAAATGTGTGTAAATGTATATATATTTTACAAGGACTTTTAGTCAACCCTCTTCATTCATTGGGGGTGTTTTACTACCATTCGCATTTTTTTCTCCACCTCACTAAAGCATACAGCAAGGGGAAATTAGTCCATTGGCTCCTGTCTCTATGGGTGGCAGCATTCTGCAACAGCAAAATGTTGCCACCCATTCAGAAAATAGTCATTTGCAGTTTAGGGCTTGGAACGTGTGTGTATTGGCAATCATCCTCCAGTTGCTTTTTATAAAAAAATATTAATACTTTTTTTAAAATGGCCTTCTGTACATGCTCTTGTGCACATATAGCCAGCCATATTTTAATGGCTGTGTAATAAAGTTTTATAAAAACATTAATAAGCAAGCGTTGTCGGCGCCAAACAATGTAAAGCTAACATCAGACCTACTAACTTTGCCAATGCTCGTTTTTTATAAATATCACCCACTAAGTATTGTAGGAGATAGTGCATTACACAAAATAGCAGACAGGAATATTTTTTGACAGTAGGTAGAATTTTACAGAGAGAATTGTTCTCTTTGAAATCTGAGAAGATGCATAAAATGTAAAGCACACTGAAATACTCATCTGTGGCCAAACAATGCCATTTAAAGACAACTTTACCATACACTTTCTGGGCTCTTGAACAGGAAGATTTGGGAAACAATATAATTTTACAGTTGGTTTGAGCATTGTCGCATAATGTTTGAAAGGAAAGTAACATTTAGCAGGAAACATTGATCATAAATTATTAGTATACAAATGTAGCTTAAAAGAGGATTTGAATGATCTACCCTAGGGTAAAGACTTGAAGAAAACGTGGTATGTTTTGTATTTAAACTGCATTTAACTGGCTTTTTGAGGTAGTCCTAAACACATGCGTACGCAGAAATTGGTGCAGGGTCATGATTTCCTTTTGCTCTCTACGGTTGGTGTAGCAAGAAGCTGTCTAAGATTAAGCCTAGATCAGACAATAAACCCCATGCAAGTTGGCAGGATAATAGATCAACCTATGGGTGTGTGAGAACAGTGCCCAGGAGTTGTTCTGGGTGGGGGCATTGTTTTATTCTCCATTCTTAGAAACAGAACGTAGCCAGTTGGCAATCCCATCCTGATCTGGAAATTATTTTTAGCATAATGGGTAGGTTTGTGATTTCCTCTTCATGCTAGTGGGTTTTTTTTTCTTGCCCTGTATCTTACCGAACAGTAGATCCCATTTGGCTGAGCAGGCAGGCAGTCATAGCAACTGGAATGGTGAAGAGGCCCAGCATCATTTGGAAAGGAGAACCACCCCTCTTCTCCACATGCATGTGACCAACCCCACACAATGGTACATCTAGCCAGCTACATATTCTTGTTATTAAATGGCTATTAACATTAGCACTTTCTTCCTGACAAATTAAATGAAATATCATTACTCTCCTTGAAATAATGGCATGACATTGTCTGCAGTGAACCTGCCTTAACCCTTAAGAGGTAGCGCGAACTGTGTGCGCGCGGCTCACAGATACAATCTCATCATATCTTCATGTGTGCAAGTGTGTTTTTCAGTTTTCTTGGTTGTGAGCGATTTTTGCAAGCAACATGATCGATTTTTGTACCCAAACAATCCGCAAAGGACTTATACCTATGTAATTAATTACTAATGGTATCTTCTAAAAAGAACAGGAGGTGAATTATTCACATCAGAGCACACTCCCAAACAATGCTCATAGAAGTCACTCACAATGGCTGACCTTATTCATATATGAACAGGGAGCTGTCGTAACTTTACTTGAATGACTATCCCAGTGTCTACTTTACTGCAGCAATCTAAATGTGGAAGGTGTTTTTCCAACACAGTCCAAGCCAGTGACCTTTACACATTTACCTCATGCATAGTCCTAAGCCACTGTCGGAGTCCAACACAAAATGTAGCAGAGAGTAAACCAAGATGCATCTCTGCCCATATAAGACACATTATTAAAATGCAGATACTACAATATCTCACTGAAACAGAGGACAAACAGACCACCACCTAAATGTGGCCACCAAATGCTTGCAATAAAATGTTTAAATTAAAACTAATTGACTGATATGGCAATCTCAAATTGTGGGTTGGTACAATGTCACTTAGATACTTTAAAATAGCAACTTTAACAAGCTTTGGCATAGCCAATAGGTCTCGCCTTTGGGACCTTATAAGTGATTAGCCATGCAACAGTTAATGTTGTTGCACCAAGGATATTGTGTTGCATAACTAAATACTTATAAGGTCCCAAAGGCGAGACCTATTGGCTATGCCAATGCTTGTTAACATGCTGTGGTTGAGATTTCCAGGCATTGAAATGTCAGTTCCAGCTATACAGAGATGTGTGCTGCCATTGGGATTAATTTGCTTTAATTCATCCTCTGACTGTCATTAAATAACATTTATAATCCAATGGCTGGGTGGCACAATATGGAGTGCCCTAGCCCACTCACTAAAGGAAATAAGTGATGCATTAATTTATATTATGTACAGAAAACACTTGTGCGTGAGTTTTCATACTTGTTATTTCCTTTTCCATTATAAGAACCTTCCAGATACCTTATACTGGTGTGCTAGACTCCTGAGCTAATGTACATGTGACAACCATTTTAACACCAAGCTGCATTTTTTAACTTTGATGTGAAGTACCTTTGTACTGCAATTAATTCATGCTTTGTTTTGTAGATGAAATATCGAGATCGTGCTGCTGAACGAAGAGAAAAGTATGGTATCCCAGAACCACCTGAACCAAAACGCAAAAAGCATTTTGATAACAGCACAGTGTATGTATTTGTCATTTTTCAAGACCTATTTGCTGGGAATCTTGTCTTTTAAATATATAATGATTGCTCAGTTTAAAATTGAAGAATGTTAAATGATAATATTTTAGATTTTCACCTTCATTCTCTAAAGTTTACATTCTTGGGAATATACAGTCATGCTTTAAATGCTTCATTTTACCTTTTTACTATTGTGTATAACGCACATCATTTTAGAGCAGATAATTAATTCAGTTAATATGTTCTCTTCAATGCAGGAATTATGAGCAGCCGACAAAAGACGGCCTTGACACAAGCAATATTGGTAACAAAATGCTGCAGGCCATGGGTTGGAAGGAAGGGTTAGGCCTGGGTAAGAAAGCCCAGGGTATCACAGCTCCCATACAGGTAATTTGTTCATCCATTACCTCAGTTAATCCATTTGTAATGTTAACAAGTTTATTGGTTCTTTAGCGTTACATATTTAAGAACTAATGGATAAACGTGAAATGAGTATGCAAGATTTTGTTTTAATATACTAGTTTGTCACTTCTGTAAACTGTCCAGTCAGTCCATTTCCTTTCTAAACCACAGTTGGCCATGCAGCTGACTTTTTGATATGCTTATTGAGAGTTGGTAGAAACCTAAGAGGCAAGTGAAGTCTATCTTGTTCCACGTGCACCCGATTCCATACCTCACTCATTCATTACCTTTTTGAGACTGGATCCATTTTTGCTCCATGTACAAACCGTATTCTTTTTCAATGGGCTACCTCTGTTCCTCATGTTTTACTAGCATTCCTTCTATAATCACTTCCTTCACTTACCAGTTCTCGTGACTATTATGTACCTCATATGAGCCACTGGATTGTTGAACAATGACCGTTCAGTCCACAGGGATGGACAGGCTTTAAGGTATCCTTGCTCACTTTTGATAGTTGGCTTGTGGCATACATTAGAATGCATCTATATTGAGTGCAAAACAAGCAATGCAGTAAGTAATGTAGAATTTAGAATGTCTACATCCAGATATTAAAATGATATATAATATAACAAATCAGTTGAGTATGAAATCAATAAATATTGTAAAAATAAATTACAAATTATTGCAAAATCAAAAATAATTTAACTCCATGAAGCTCATCTTTGCATGTCAATAAAAAGCAAAATAAGAACTCCCATCAAAATTAATGGTAACATTTAACACATTTGGTGGTTCTGAAATTCTTAAAAAAAAAAAAATAGGCTAGCCGTATTTCTTAATTTTGAGATTCCCAGTCAGTTGTGCTCAGGCAGTCTGTGTGGTATCCAGAAGCCATTAGGCAGCTCATTTCTTTGATCTCATCTGTCATTCGGCAGCTAATTTCTATGATCTTATCTGGTATTTCATATAAACTTGGAAGTGCTGCTGATGATCATTAGAGCAGGCTTGATCTAAATTTGCTGCAGTTTGAAATATCCACACCCTGCTAACTTTGTGAATATGGTGCATTTGATGTTCCAGGCTTATTCTTAATGAGCAGCACTTCTGGGTGTTAAATGATGCTGAAACATGTCAACCATACTCTTAAGAGTTTGTGGCTGCTTATTCGAACTGTGTGGGGGGGAAATGCACAAGTCTTGGTAGTGAACTTAACCCAAATTGGTACAATATATTATGCCTCCACCCCTTAAAGATTGAGACCGTTTTATTAGATACCCATCAATGTGGACATTTTTGTGGTGGGGGGAGAGCGATTTTGTAAATAAGGTAAATGGAATTGTGGTTCCCACATTAGGGCATCCTTATTAATAGATATCCTAAACTGAAAAAAGAAGCCAATAAGGTGTCCTTTTACCTTGGTGCAGAGTAGTTGTAAACTTTGAGTACTTCAAGATATTACTATTCTTCCAGGGTATACTCATAGATAGTCTTAAGCACTTATTAGTCCCGCCAACATGTGGGGATCCTGGAGCACATAACCTATACATTATATATGTATGTTTAAAAGTACAATGTACCCTAAAACATACATGTTCGTGGCATATGAGCTGCAGATTCTACACTTAGCATTATATCGCCACCTGGTGTTGGGCTCAGATGATTGCATGTTGTTGTCGTCTTGGAAGAATTCTTTGTAGTCACGCGATAGGTGACTCCTCCCTTGGATGATAGTGCGCGTGGGCATCGGCTACATTCTTAGATTGTTTTTTTCGGCTACTGGGTTCGGATGCAACTTTTCCGCTCCGGTTCGAAAATCTACTTTTCAAAGACTTTGACACGCAAAACTTTCTAAAAAAAAAACTTTAAGTGCAATATGCATAGACTCGACCTTATCACTTCGATTCCGGTCGTCGACGCGGGCCGTTGGGCCTACCCACGTGACAAGCAGAAACCAGGCACAGAGCTGAAAAAATCGGCGCCGAAAGCAATTTCTCAAGAAAAGCTTTTTAGACCTGATCCTTTGCAAAAAGGATATACATATATCCAGAAACGGACCACACAGGAAGTAGAAGTCAGATACAGCACCTCGAGTGCCTGTCAAGAAGGACTATATCTCTATATCGCCATATCTCCTATGCACCCTTCTTCTCATGTATCTCCTTCTCCAGCTTTCCCTTTAAACATTTCACCTCCAAATTCTCCTCCTCATTCTCCACAACATACACCTCCTCATGATGCTGATGATCAGTATTGCATGGGGGAGGGAAAGACCCAGATGACCCTTTTCTCTACCCAACAGGTTCACCAGACAGTATCCAAACTCACAGGATATACCAGATATTCCTGACTCACATATATCCATCTTAACCTTCCCTCCCGAAGACAATATTGGGTTTGGACACTTAATTGATAGGGCTTCCATCTATCACAATGTCACCATGCATTCAGATGAGGCAGAAGATTTTTTTACTAGACACTTTTAAACAATCCCAAAAATCTGTGCAAATACTGCCAATGATTAAAGGAGTCATTAAACATGCACCAGAAGTGTTTAAAGATCCTGTAAGAGCTAGAATCCGAAACCTAAGGATAGCGAAAAAGTACAGAGCAGCTCCTGGGGATCCTGCTTACATTAAAGGACAGCTACCCGTAGACTCCCAAGTAGTTTAAAACGCTAGGAAAAGAGCAAATTCCCAAACATCAGGCGAAGCACCACCTCCTGATAAAGAATCAAATATCATAGATGCTTCAGGGAAAAGAATAGCTGCCCAAGCTAGCAATGCATGGCGCATTGCTAACACACTGGCCCTCCTTGCAAGATACGACAGGGCTCACTATGATCAGCTAGAGAACCTCTTACAACATCTACCTGACCAATATGGCACAAGCAGATGACCTCGTACAAGAGAGTAAGCTTATATTAAATGCCTCCATTAAATGTGCACTAGATGTAGCAGACCCTGCATCCAGGGCAATAAACGCCAGTGTCCTCCTTAGACGTCACGCGTGGCTACACATTTCAGGATTTTAGCAAGAGGTACAGACTACTATCTTAAATCAACCATTGTGAGAAAGTGGCTCTATATATACTGGACTAGAATGAAGTACATTGTGTATGGAGTCCACCAACCCCAGAGGTAGAACAGAGGTTAAAGTCAGAACTGACCGTACTCTCCAAAGTGGTACCTTGGTCGAGCAGTAAGGCAGTACCAGAGGACAGTGTAAAGCATCTGTTGTACAGTCAGCAAAAGGTTTCACACACTCAAGGACTGAACTCCAGGCCAATTGTTTTTATATCCATAGATATAGTTGTTTTATTTTTTAGAACCAACGGTTATGAAAATATATTTTTCGAGTTATGAGTACGTGCACACAATGATTACAGTATTGGTAATTATCTTAAAACACACTTTAGCATTGAGCTCAATGGGTTTTCTAAATACAAGTACAGTTGATTAGTTTATTGGTTACTTTGGTAGTTCCAGGACTAGGTCTTAGATTCAGTCCTGGGGTGTAGGCTGAAACCAGATTAGCAAAAACGTTTTAGTTACTGTAGTGAATTTTCATGAATTTAAAGCGGTTTTAAAAGTTCACACTTAGAAACTTTCAATGTAAATCTGACAATGTTATTTAATGGGAGGAAATTCAGGTTGCAGGTAAAGTACGATCGCGTTACTTTTGTAACCCAGCACTGGTCTCATAGGGCCAGCACTGGGGGCTTAACTTAAAACAGGCAGGTAATTGCGTTTCAGTATTTCGTATGATTTTTAAAGAATATTTGCAGTTTTAAAAAGTAGACACTTAGAAGAAATTTCATAGAAATGCAGACAATGGGTTCCTATGGAGAAGATAGATTACTAGTAAACCCGCTAGGGATTGCTTTTGCGGTTCAGTACAGGGTTGAAAGGTACAGTACTAGCTTCTCCCCTGATCACAGGTGAGTTCTTTGGAATTTGGACTTTGGCTGATTTTATAGGAATATTTTCAGTTTTCAAAACTTCACACTTAGAAGATTTTGGAGTCAAAATGGGTCAATGTTACCCAATGGCAAGTGAATTACTGGTTTCCAGGTGAGTACTTGGTTGGTGAAATTAAGGTTCTGGGTATAGACTCGGGGGTCCCCCAGGGTCAGGTAAGAACAGTTGTTCAATCCCAGCGGCACAGGGGCGGCCGGGTGCAGAGGTAGGTAGGCCAAATGATATCCAGTGAGGGAAAGGGGGCCTTCGGTTGGTGGCTGCTGGCTAGCAGGCCTCGCAGCTCTGGGAACTGGGCTCCTGGTCACTTGCTCGGGAATAGGATAGGACGAAGGTCACAGCCAGCGGCACTCGGGCGGCTGGGTGCTTTTGAGCCATCGGGCGCTCATGAGCCATCGGGCGCTCAATGTTATCCAATGAGGATCTTGAAGAGGGAACAAAGGCTGCAGGCTTGGGGACCGAGACTCTCCATGGGCGACAAGCACTTTGAGCGATAAGTTGGGATCTAGGAGCACAGGTAGGTACCCAAAAGGGAGGTGTGAGAAGGTGGCCTGATATGCAGTGCTCACTATTCTAGTGAACACTATGTATCAGTCCAGCAACCCTTATTGATGATTGGTTGTAAGTCAACCTTATAGACCAGCTATCCTAGTAGCGTGGATACGAGCAGTCTAAGGCTAAAGACTCGAGAGGGCGTGTTAAGCCAGCTGTTTACCACACATATACCCCTTGAATACCAAGTGAAAGGACACCACACAAGTGTTATGAAAATAAACAGATATTTATTAAGAATCACAACAGCCCTGTACTCTTTAGGAGGACAGGGTACTAAGCACAAACCAAAACTCTTACAAAAATACTTAAGTTAGCACAGTATATACAAATGCCCGAGGGGCACGGAAAACCATATACTCTGAAAGTGGAATGCGAAATTACTAGCAGGTAAGTACAGTACTAATAGGCTTTGGAATCGCTAGGACTTGACTATAGAATCGTTAGATTACTTCTAGGAGACCCAGGGGACTCGGGTGCAGTGTGTGCACTCTCACGCGAGATGCGGGACAAAGTCTATGGTAGCTAGAAATTGCAAAGTTAGTGTTCTCGGGCGAACCCGACCTGGTAGGGAGAAAACGAAAGTGGATCCTGACCCTTGGATAGTGAGGCTATGCTGGGGCACCGAAATGCCGAAGTTACCTAGCCCAGGGGCTGCAGCTGCATAGGACTCAAAAGACGTCGGGAATCCTCGTTGCCGGACCAGGAGCCTGGACGAAAGAAGTTGCTGGCAGGCGACCAGTGAAGAAAGTTCGGTGGATCCAAGCCTGGATCGATGGAAGATGACACCTGAAAGCAGAGGGGACCAAGTTCGAGACTACTAGCCAGTAGTCAGTGGGCACCAGGAGGGCACCGGATGGTAGCCACCTCGACAAGGTGAGTGGGTGACGCTGTGACCGCAGATCTCACGGACCAGGAGGCGTTGTCGGCGACCAGGATGGAGGAGCGATCTGTCCCACGATGGATGAAGCTGTCGGCGTCGCTGGACCCAGGATTGGGCAACAAAGCCTTGGCAAATTCAAGCCCACGCGGTGGACCTAAAATGGCGTCTGGAGTGGACCAGGAGGGTCCGGGGTGCCTCTCTTGAAGAAGGAAGCAAGGGCCAGTCTGGAGCAACCAGACCAGCAGCAGTGATGTCGTCGGGCGTCGTGAAGAAGGCCACAAGCCAGCCGGCTAGTAGCCACACAGCGCGGTGAGCACGCAAAAGCAGAAGGGCCCCACGCAGATCGTGGAGATGCTGGAGGGCTGATCTTCGGTGCTGGAGCTGCTCAGGGTTGGGGCTTCTCGGACCCCAAAGCACTCACCAGTGGAAGACTCGGTGGGCTTGTTACAAAGAAGTCGTGCAGTCTTGGCGATCGTCGGTCCCTCGAGGTCTCGTCGCACCCACGGTTCTCAGCTTTGCTGTAGAGGTGAGTAGAGGTCAGAGGTGCCAGGGAAGCCCGGTCTCGTCGAGCTGGGTCGTCGGATTCGTGATGAAGGACTTGCAGCAGACCGCAGTGTTCTTAGGATGGTGCCTGCGGATGCAGGGTGACTACTCCTTAGCCACAAGGGAGAATCTTGAAGAAGAAATCTTGATGTCCTTTCGTAGAAAGTCGTGTCTTGATTCCAAAGATGATCTAATCTGAACAGGGGGCCCGCTCCCATCTTTATACTAAAAAAGGGGGCTGACCCGGTGACTAGGTCCTGCCTATGGGTGGGACTAGGAGGGGGGTGGTTACACCCCTCTGCCATGCCGGACTTTCCCCAGGCCAGGGGCTGGTGTGCCCCTGGAACTGGTTCTGACCGGCCTATGCGTAGTGAGCACCGGGGTGCCACTCAGCAGTCACCTTCCTGTAAAGCCCTGCCTACCCAGGATACACAAAACCATGTCTGGGACGGTGCTAGCACCGCCCCTGACAGGAAACCCTTTGTCCAGGCTCCCCTCGCTGGAAGGACTCCCAGCTACAGGGGGTCAGACTCGTGTCTGTGGTGGCAGCATCCATTTTGTGGAGCTGAGGCTTCGTTTAACTTTAACCGGGGATCACAGTTACATACATGTCGTGTCCCTCTAGAAGGGTGGAATGCTAACCCCGTCGCCAGAATTGGCGAGGGGTTAGTATTCCAATTCGTATGACACCTTACTCGACATGTTTTGATAAAGCAATACCAAAGTTAGCATTTAACCGCGAGGATTATAATGCACTTAAGAGTATATGGTATGCAATATCATGGAACAGCTATTAGGACTTGATTCCGCAAGCTGCAGACAGGCTCAGCTCATGCCAGAGCACCATCTCACACGATTCCAAGCACTCTGCCTTCAGGATTGTTAAGGCCTGCCATAGGAGTGACTGATAGGAATCTGTGTGTCCATTTTAGGGTTAGATATAGGTATACTATATCTACAGCAAAGGGTGATTACACGACTTTGCCCCAGCTGTCATGCAGCCAGTTGTGTCAAATTTAGGAGGCCAGCCAGGGGTGGCATAATACATGCTTCAGCCCCTGGTAGGCCCTGGGTACACCTATGCCCTGAGTTACAGGGTCTGATAAGGTGGCCCAGTCCCAATTGGAAATGTACCTAAGGTACATGGAATCCATTTTACAGAGAGAGCACTAGGCCTGGGGTCCTGATTGGCAGGGCCCCAGGTCGACTATGTCCAAAACCAGCTAAAACACAGGGCAAAAAGTTGGGGGCAACCATAGTCAGGAGGTACCTTCCTACAGGAGGCACAGGGGGCTGTAGGGCGCCAGGTGCAGGGGTGTCTTTAGGTGTTGGAAAAGCTTACCCTCGGTTGGGGTGGCCCCTGGTTCTGTGTCTGCAGACGTCTGCTTGGTCGTCGGAGGGTCTTTGGGCACTTGACTTCGGGTCCCAGTCGCCGGGGGACGTCCTCGTGGTCTTGGTTCGGGTTGGCCCCGCCTGGGCTCGGCTGGTGTAGTGGGCTGGTCTGGAGCTTCCTGGTGGGCACCAGGTGGGTTGTTGCAGCAGAGCCTCTGCTGAAGGGAGTCCCAATCTTCAAGAGGGTCTAGGCAGGCAGGTCCTCTGGGTGTCCCTAAGTTGCTGTCTGCGGGATCGCCTGGTTTAGGCAGGAGCAGGTTCCAGGATCAACAGGCCGGTAGGGCTGGGGCCAAGTCAGTTGTTGTCCTGTTAGCAGCTGCACGACGGGTCTTCTTCTTGATCTTCTTTCTGGTATCGGGATTTGAGGAAGGAAGGTTCAGGGAGCCCCTAAATACTAAATTTAGGGGCGTTTCAGGTAGGGCAAGGGCAGGGACCAATGGGTCCCGGTCCTGGGGTGAGTACACCCCCTACCCTGCTCCTCTCCTGTGGGAGGGGGGCAGGAGCCTGTAGGAGAGTAGGGTCTGCAATCCTTTGATCACCCCAGATTTTTGCTTTTTGCTTCACTGGTTTACGACTTCTCTGGCTGTGGGCCTGCTAATCAGACCCACAGCCTTGCTGTTCTCTCACTAAATTGACACGTGTACCTTAGGTGCATTTACCAATTGGTACTGGGCCACCTTATCAGACCCTGTAACTCAGGGCATAGGTGTACCCAGGGCCTACCAGGGGCTGCAGCATGTATTATGCCACCCCTGGCTGGCCATCTAAATCTGACACATTTGGCTGCACGACAGCTGGGGCAAGGTGGTGTAATCACCCCTTGCTTTAGATATAGTATACCTATATCTAACCCTAAAATGGACACACAGATTCCTATCAGTCACTCCTATGGCAGGCTTTGACAATCCTGAAGGCAGAGTGCTTGGGATCGTGTGAGATGGTGCTCTGGCATGAGCTGAGCCCGTTTGCAGCTTGCGGAACCAAGTCCTAATAGCTGTTCCATGATAACGCATACCATATACTCTTAAGTGCATTATAATCCTCGCGGTTATATGCTATCTTTGGTATCGCTTTATCAAAACATGTCGAGTAAGGTGTCATATGAATTGGAATACTAACCCCTCGCCAATTCTGGCGACGGGGTTAGCATTCCACCCTTCTAGAGGGACACGACATGTATGTAACTGTGAACCCCGGTTAAAGTTAACTCAAGCCTCAGCATCACAAAATGGATGCTGCCACCACAGATACAAGTCTGACCCCCTGCAGCTGGGAGTCCTTCCAGCCAGGGGAGCCTGGACAAAGGGTTTCCTGTCAGGGGCGGTGCTAGCACCATCCCAGACAGGGTTTTGTGTATCCTGGGTAGACCGGGCTTTAGAGGAAGGTGACTGCAAGTGGCACCCCGGTGCTCACTATGCATCTGCCGGCTAGAACCAGTTCCAGGGGCACACCAGCCCCTGAGCTGGGGAAAGTCCGGCATGGGAGAGGGGTGTAACCACCCCCCTTCCTGGTCCCACCCATGGGCAGGACCTAGTCGCGTGCCAGCCCCTTTTCCTAGTATAAAGATAGGAGCGGGGACCCTTCCAAATTAGATCATCTTTGAATCCTGAAACTACTTTCTACGAAAGGAACTCAAGACTTCTTCCTAAGATTTCTCCCTTGTGACTAAGGAGTAGTCACCCTGCACCCGCAGGCACCATCTAAGAACACTGCGGTTTGCTGCACGACCTTCCTCCGGAATCCGACCGACCAGCACGACGAGACCCGGCTTCCCTGGCACCTCTGACCTCTACCTACGTCTACAGCTCAGCTGAGATCCGTGGGTGCGACGAGACCACGAGGGACCGGCCATCTTCAAGACTGCATGACTCTTGCCCAGCACGACCGCCGAGGGATCCTCGAGTGAGTGCTTTGGGGTCCGAGAAGCCCCAACCCTGAGCAGCTCCAGCACCGAAGTTCAGCCCTCCAGCATCCACCAGATCTGCGTGGGGCCCTTCTGCTTTTTGCTACTCACCGCGTTGTCTGGCTACTAGCCCGCTGGCTTGTGGCCTTCCCGACGACGACCGACGACATCAACACTGCTGGTCTGGTTGCTCCAGACTGGCCCTTGCTCCCTTCCAAAAAAGGAGCACCCCGGACCCTCCTGGTCCACTCCAGTCGCCATTTTGAGTCCACCGCGTGGGCTTGAATTTGCCAAGACTTGTTGCCCCAATCCTGGGTCCAGCGACGTCGACAGCAGCAACCATCGTGGGACAACTCGCACCTCCATCCTGGTCGCCGACAACGCCTCCTGGTCCGTGAGACTGCAGAGCCCAGAGTCGCCCACTCACCTGGTCGAGGTGACTCCATCCGGTGCCATCCTGGTGCCCATCTAATCACTGGCTAGTGATTCAGAACTTGGTCCCCTCTGCTTACAGGTGTCTTCCATCTTCGATCCAGGCTTGGATCCATCCGAATCTCTTCACTGGTCGCCTGCCAGCAACTTCTTCTTTCAGGCTCCATAGACTGTAACGAGGATTCCCGACGTCTTTCCAGACCTATGCAGCCGCAGCCCCTGGGCTAGGTAACTTCGGCATTTCGGTGCCCCAGCATAGCCTCACTATCCAAGGGTCCAGATCCTTTTTCGTTTTCAGCCTAACTAGTCTGATTCGTCCGATATCACTAACTTTGTAAATTCTAGCATCCATAGACTTTGTCCCGCGTGAGAGTGCACACTCTGCACCAGAGTCCCCTAGGCCTCCTGCTAGTAATCTGAAGGTTCAGTAGTCCAGTCCTAGCAATTCCAAAGCCTATTAGTCCAGTACTTACCTGCTAGTAATTTTGCATTCCACTTTTGTAGTATATGGTTTTCCGTGCCCCTCTGGCACTTGTGTAAATTGTGCAACCAAAGTATTTTCGTAAGAGTTTTAGTTTTGTTGTGTGCTTAGTACCCTGTCCTCATAAAGAGTACAGGGCTGTTGTGATCTAAATAAATACACTGTTTATTTTCATAACACTTGTGTGGTGTCCTTTCACTTGGTGTTCAAGGGGTATATGTGATGGTATAACAGCTGGCTTAACACGCCCTCTAGAGTCTAGGCTAAAGACTGCTCTTGTCCATGCTACTAGGATAGCTGGTCTATCGGTTGACTTGCAACCAATCATCAATAAGGGTTGTTTGGACTGATACATAGTGATCACTAGAATAGTGAGCACTGCATATCAGGCCAACTTCTCACAGAACCTAGCTGGGATTGGGCAGGGTTCCCCATCTGTAAGATGGCCGGAGCCCAGGGTAGTTTTTCACCCCTCCTCCACCTGAGGGGTGGAGTTGGCACCCCCCCCCCCCCTTCCTGATGTGTTTTTTTTCCGTCAGTCTTCCCGCCAGAGTGGGGGTAGAACGGGTGGGGGCCAGTTGCTGGGTACAGCAGATGGTCTGGAGAAGCTATCAGAGGCGGATGCCTTTGAAGCTTCCCCCTGTCCATCCTGGGGGAGGAGACATAGCACCTCGCCCAGGATGTGTACTGTTGCAGGCCCAGGAGAGCGGGGGGCTCTCCACCCTGAGGTCCAGCAACATGTCTGCTAGGTGGCAGCCTCTGCAGCCACTCAGCTCAGACGTGGATTGTAGGTTCGGATTTTGGAGGGCATCTCTAAGATGCCCTCCTGTGCATTTTACATTAAATCCCACACTGACATCAGTGCGGGTTTAATGTGCTGAGAAGTTTGGTTCCAAACGTGTCAGTCTTCAGTGTAGCCATTGTGGTGCTGTGGAGTTCGTAATGACAACCTCTCAGCACCATATACTCTTAAATGGCATCACTGCACTTACAGTGCCCAGGAATGGCCCTGGGTACTGTAGGGGCACAGGGCTCATGCACCTGTGCCCTCACCTGGCATAGGGCACCCAGCTAGAGGGGTGACTGAAGTATGCCAGGGCAGTGGGTTCTGTGGGCATGGCACACAGGGAGGTGTGCCATGTAGACTCTTGTTTTAGTTCTGTCCTTAGACACTCAGCCTGCAAAGGCAGTGTGGGTGCCAGGGTGCAGGGCCCCGGAGGGTGACGCAATAGGTGCTGCAGTCCTCAGGGGTGTTCTCTGGTCACCATGCCCTGGATACCTAGGGTACCATTTACTAGGGGCTTACAGGTGGCCAGAGATGCCAATTGGGTCTTTTTGTTTCAGCATAGTTTTAGGGAAGGAACACAGGCCCTGGGTACCTGGATGGCAGGAACCTAGGCCACACTCAGTCAAAGCACATCAGCAGTTCAGAAAAAAGTGGGGGCATACCAATGCAAGAAAGATGGCACTTTCTCACAACTATTCAACCGACAACAGTTGTTACCCCAGTATTGGAACTTTCATAGATTCCCATGCTTTGTATCATTCCCCCTCGGAATAGGAGCATCTGTAAATAAACCAGCATTAGAAATGCAATAGGTCTCGCAGCATTAGAGTTAGTGCTTTTAGAATTGTTTATGGGTTTTTCTGTAAATCTTTAGCATGAGGGTGAGGGTGAGGGGTTGAGGGTGAGTGAGGGTGAGGCTGAGGGGTTGAGGGTGAGGGTGAGTGAGGGGTTGAGGGTGAGGGGTTGAGGGTGAGTGAGGGTGAGGGGTTGAGGGTGGGTGAGGGGTTGAGGGTGGGTGAGGGTGAGTGAGGGTGAGGGTGAGTGAGGGTGAGGTTGAGTGAGGGTGAGGGTGAGTGAGGGTGAGTGAGGGTGTGTGAGGGTGTGTGAGTGGGGGTGAGTGAGGGTGAGTGTGGGTGAGTGAGGGTGAGTGTGGGTGAGTGAGGGTGAGTGTGGGTGAGTGTGGGTGAGGGATTGAGGGTGAGGGGTTGAGGGTGAGGGAGGGTGAGGGGTTGAGGGTGAGTGGGGGTGAGTGAGGGTGAGGGGTTGAGGGTGAGTGAGGGTGAAGGTGAGTGAGGGTGTGGGTGAGTGAGTGAGGGTGTGGGTGAGTGAGTGAGAGTGAGAGTGAGGGTGAGAGAGTGAGGGTGAGGGTGAGTGAGGGTGAGTGAGAGTGAGGGTGAGTGAGAGTGAGGGTGAGTGAGGGTGAGTGAGGGTGAGTGAGAGTGAGGGTGAGTGAGAGTGAGGGTGAGTGAGAGTGAGGGTGAGGGTGAGTGAGGGTGAGTGAGAGTGAGTGAGGGTGAGTGAGAGTGAGGGTGAGGGTGAGTGAGGGTGAGTGAGGGTGAGTGAGAGTGAGGGTGAGTGAGAGTGAGGGTGAGTGAGGGTGAGTGAGGGTGAGTGAGGGTGAGTGAGGGTGAGTGAGGGTGAGTGAGGGTGAGGGTGAGTGAGGGTGAGGGTGAGTGAGGGTGAGGGTGAGTGAGGGTGAGTGAGAGTGAGGGTGAGTGAGAGTGAGGGTGAGTGAGAGTGAGGGTGAGTGAGAGTGAGGGTGAGTGAGGGTGAGAGTGAGTGAGAGTGAGAGTGAGGGTGAGTGAGAGTGAGGGTGAGTGAGAGTGAGGGTGAGTGAGAGTGAGTGAGGGTGAGGGTGAGTGAGGGTGAGTGAGGGAGGGTGAGGGTGAGTGAGGGAGGGTGAGGGAGGGTGAGGGAGGGTGAGTGAGGGTGAGTGAGGGTGAGTGAGGGTGAGTGAGGGTGAGTGAGGGTGAGTGAGGGTGAGTGAGGGTGAGTGAGGGTGAGTGAGGGAGAGTGAGGGAGAGTGAGGGAGGGTGAGTGAGGGAGGGTGAGTGAGGGAGAGTGAGTGAGGGAGAGTGAGTGAGGGTGAGTGAGTGAGGGTGAGTGAGGGAGGGTGAGTGAGTGAGGGTGAGTGAGGGAGGGTGAGTGAGTGAGGGTGAGTGTGAGAGTGAGTGAGTGTGAGGGTGAGTGAGAGTGAGTGAGGGTGAGGGTGGGTGAGGGTGAGGGAGGGTGAGGGGTTGAGGGTGAGTGAGGGTGAAGGTGAGTGAGGGTGAAGGTGAGTGAGGGTGGGTGAGTGAGTGAGGGTGAGTGAGTGAGTGAGGGTGAGTGAGGGTGAGTGAGTGAGTGAGGGTGAGTGAGTGAGTGAGGGTGAGTGAGAGAGTGAGGGTGAGGGTGGGTGAGGGTGAGTGAGGGTGAAGGTGAGTGAGGGTGAGTGAGGGTGGGTGAGTGAGTGAGGGTGAGGGAGAGTGAGGGAGAGTGAGGGTGAGTGAGTGAGGGTGAGTGAGTGAGGGTGAGTGAGTGAGGGTGAGTGAGTGAGGGTGAGGGAGGGGGAGGGTGAGTGAGGGAGGGGGAGGGTGAGTGAGGGTGAGGGAGGGTGAGGGAGGGTGAGTGAGGGTGAGTGAGTGAGGGTGAGTGAGGGTGAGTGAGGGTGGGTGAGGGAGGGTGAAGGTGAGTGAGGGTGAGTGGGTGGGTGAGTGAGTGAGGGTGAGTGAGGGAGGGTGGGTGAGTGAGGGTGAGGGAGGGTGAGTGAGGGTGAAGGTGAGTGAGGGTGAGTGAGGGTGGGTGAGGGTGAGGGTGGGTGAGGGTGAGGGAGGGTGAGGGTGAGGGTGAGTGAGAGTGAGGGTGAGTGAGGGTGAGTGAGGGTGAGTGAGGGTGAGGGTGAGTGAGGGTGAGGGTGAGGGTGGGTGAGGGTGAGGGTGGGTGAGGGTGGGTGAGGGTGAGGGTAAGTGAGAGTGAGGGTGAGGGTGAGTGAGGGTGAGTGAGGGTGGGGGTGGGTGAGGGTGGGTGAGGGTGGGTGAGGGTGAGGGTGGGGGTGGGTGAGGGTGAGGGTGGGGGTGGGTGAGTGAGAGTGGGTGAGGGTGAGTGAGGGTGAGGGTGAGTGAGGGAGGATGAGGGTGAGTGAGGGTGAGTGAGGGTGAGTGAGAGTGAGTGAGGGTGAGTGAGGGTGAGTGAGGGGTTGATGTTGAGGGGTTGAGGGTGAGTGAGGGGTTGAGGGTGAGTGAGGGTGAGTTAGGGTGAGGGGTTGAGGGTGAGTGAGGGGTTGAGGGTGAGTGAGGGGTTGAGGGTGAGTGAGGGTGAGGGGTTGAGGGTGAGTGAGGGTGAGGGGTTGAGGGTGAGTGAGGATGAGGGGTTGAGGGTGAGTGAGGATGAGTGAGAGTGAGGGTGAGGGGTTGAGGGTGAGTGAGGGTGAGGGTGAGTGAGGGGTTGAGGGTGAGTGAGGGGTTGAGGGTGAGGGGTTGAGGGTGAGTGAGGGGTTGAGGGTGAGGGGTTGAGGGTGAGTGAGGGGTTGAGGGTGAGTGAGGGTGAGGGGTTGAGGGTGAGGGGTTGAGGGTGAGTGAGGGTGAGGGGTTGAGGGTGAGTGAGGGTGAGGGGGAGTGCGGAAGCAGCACGGAGGGCAGGGAAGGGCGGAAGCAGCACGGAGGGCGGAAGCAGCACAGAGGGCAGGGAAGGGCGGAAGCAACAGGGAGGGCAGGGAAGGGCGGAAGCAACAGGGAGGGTAGGGAAGGGCAGAAGCAACAGGGAGGGCAGGGAAGGGCGGAAGCAACAGGGAGGGTGAGTGAGTGTGAGGGTGAGTGAGGGAGTGAGGGTGAGTGAGGGGTTGAGGGTGAGTGAGGGGTTGAGGGTGAGGGTGAGTGAGGGTGAGGGAGTGAGGGTGAGTGAGGGGTTGAGGGTGAGTGAGGGTGAGTGAGGGGTTGAGGGTGAGTGAGGATGAGTGAGAGTGAGGGTGAGTGAGGGGTTGAGGAATTGTTTATGGGTTTTTTTTGTAAATCTTTAGCATTTTTGTTTCCTGTAGCCAATGCTAAAGAATTACAAAAAAAAAGCCATAAACATTTCTAAAAGCTCCAACTCAAATGCTCCGAGACCTATTGCACTGTGTGAGGGTGAGGGGTTGAGGGTGAGTGAGGGTGAGTGAGGGGTTGAGGGTGAGTGAGGTGTTGAGGGTGAGTGAGGGTGAGGGGTTGAGGGTGAGTGAGGGTGAGGGGTTGAGGGTGAGTGAGGGGTTGAGGGTGAGTGAGGGGTTGAGGGTGAGGGGTTGAGGGTGAGTGAGGATGAGGGGTTGAGGGTGAGTGAGGATGAGTGAGAGTGAGGGGTTGAGGGTGAGGGGTTGAGGGTGAGTGAGGGTGAGGTTGCGGAAAATGGCAAGCATTACAAAGAAGGCCCCAAGGGCTACTGTACATGGGTTAGATAGCCAGGACACTGGCCCAAATCATTGGAAGGCAGACAGCGTAATTAAATAAAAGAGTATATGATGAATAAAAGGCTACAAGTGTGGCACATTGGGTATATAACCACGCTGCTGGATTCAGTCCTGCATTGCCGCATAATCCTAGTGGATCTGCCCATGGTAAATCCGAGTAGTGATTCGAGGGGTTCTACTTATGATGATGAAACCCGTATTTTGAAGGGACTCGTGAGTCATTTCGCATATTTCAAGTGTTGCAGCTGCATTTCTGTTTGAATGAAAGGTCCTGGCCTCTATAGACCAACGTGCTTTGTTAGCGCTGATGCAAGTCTGGTGGTACAATGATCACACGTTACATGTAATGTCACGTTACAAGAATCCTGTGCTAACCATCTCCCTTGTCAACTTCTGACTACATTTGAACGCCTTTTGGACACCTGTATAAACAAAACCGGTGGGAAGCGAGAGGAGCCGAGCCTTTCACATCGAGGTCGTGATATTCATCATAGGTAGAAATCACTTGTGTTAACTGGAGGGTTATCCCCTATCACAAAGAAGTAGAAAGAAAGGAGAGGGAGGCTGAGTAAGAAAGAGACGAAAGGAAACCGTGATGGCAGAAGAGGTTGAGAAGTCGGTGAAGAGAGAACAAAGAAGTGAGTCGGAGGGAGAGGAGACAGTGAACAGACAGAATCGTTTCAAGGACTGCGCAAAATGGGCATTTGCTAAAAGCCGCCCGCCTTTGAAAATGATCGGAGAAAGTCAGACTATTAAATTAAATTATGTATGGCCTCTTGCCTTGGTCTCTCGGACAGAAGTACATCACCCAAAGGCAAGATACAATCACATGACTGTGAGCGCAAGGGGAGGCCTATGGGCTCAAAGTAAGCCATAACAGTGATCCAGGGAGATTCTGTGTGTCAAGGACAATGCATTAGAATTGGAAAGATAGCAGAAGTGAGAAGGGAAAATAAAGAGAAAATGTGCAAGAAAGAGGGCTGGAACAGGAAAGTCAGAAGTAAATATGGTAAGATAAAAAGAAGCATGAACTGAATTAGAAAAAGGCTGGAAAGGGGAAGAACGATTGAACAAGACGGACGGAAGAGAGGGGAGGGGGGAGGAGAAATGCGACACGGAGGGAAGGGGAGGGGGCGGAGCGGGGAGGGGGCGGAGAGGGGAGAGGTGCGACACGGCAGGATGTGACCGTTGCGGCGGAAGGGCGTTAGACGGAAGGAAGAGAGGGGAGGGGGGAGGAGAAATGCGACACGGCGGGAGGGGGCGGAGCGGGTAAACAAAGACGGACGTGCACGCGCACGCGCTTTTAAGGTCAATGCGCATGCGCATAAGCTCAATGCGCATGCGCATTGACCTTAAAAGTCACGGGCACTGCAAGGAATCGCCACGATTCCTTGCAGTGTAGATAAAGAGTGGATAACTCGCAATAGTCTCGCTTGCTCGATGCGCATGCGCATCGACAGGCGAGACCTAAAAATCTCAGAACCATAGGTACAAAAGAGAAAATTAGGCCTAGGCCTCATCTCATTTTGTAGCATATCACCCTCTTTGTGTAAAAGAGCTCAAATTTCCGTAAGAACCAATCCGAATAGCCTCAACCCTTAAACCTTCCTGAGAGCCTCAGATTTTCTACCGCACGTTGTGCAAGGGAGTCTCCACTGAGCTCTGCTCAGTTTTTCTTTCTATTCAACTTGATTCTTCAACTTTTTTCTTCAAAATCTACAATGTCTGATAAGGAGAAGAAGGCTTTATCCAGGGCCTGTGCGAAAGAGGCTTTTTGTGGAGGACAAGCATGAGGACTGCATTTATTGCTTGTATCCTGATCACAAGGCCACAGATTGCAAAATCTATAGGACCTTTTCAACTCTGTCTATGAGAGACAGGGAGGGCTGATTGTTAACCTGGCTAGAGAAGATGAAGGCACGGAAGGAGGTACTGTCTTCAGATGAGGAGGATTCTACATCTGTGACTTCCTCCAGAAGATCTAAAAAGAGGGGTAGGTCTCCTCCCTCTACTTCATCTGAGCCCCCTGTCAAAACCCACCAAAAGATCTCTGATAGGTCTGGTAGGGTTAGTCCCATTAAATCTCCTCACCTAGGTGAAAAGGAGAGGCTGGGACAGGCTGCTGAGAAGAACACAGCCAAGAAGGTTGACAGGAGGTTTCTGTTCCTTCACAAACATCTGAGAAGAACACACCCAAGAAGGTTGACAGGAGGTTTCTGTTCCTTCACAAACATCCCAGAAGGAGAAGGATGGTAAAACTCTCGACGGTCACTCGAGACAAAACATGGCAAGAAACGGCGTCCGTCGACGACTAAAACAGCAGGTACGTAGACTACTGTCTCTCATAAGGATTTGAGTGTTCCGATGGCTCCGTCGACGGGCGGCTGTGTCGACGACATCTTCAATGACTGCGTAGACATTTAAAATGCCTTCCTGTTCATTGACGATGACTACCTTCTCGAGGTCGACTATCATGTCAACGAAGATACTGTCGACGGGCGCTTAGATGACAACTACGTCTACACCGGTGGCTGTGATGTTGATGGCGAGCTCGTCGACTATGCCGTCGATGATAAACCCATCGTCGACTATGAAAATTCCGTCGACTAAGACTGTTCCAGCGTTGACTATTCCGTCGACGAATCCTTCAACAATGGCTTCGTTGTTTCTTTCGATGACGACTCAGTCGACGATTCAAAAAATGCAGATTTCCTCACGGAATCGGCAGATAACACCGGAGAGGACTTCTTAAAGGCGAGTTACACCTTTGCCTCCTAATATGCTGCTGGATGACGAGTCTGATGAAGAGGTTGACTATATCCATTATGGGGATGCCTATAGTCCCTCGGATTTGAATGAAAAATGTCAAGATACAGATACTGAGGAGTACTACTAAACACCAGTATGTTCAGCAGGAACAACCTCCTCGAAACTTGGGTCAGGACATGGTGGCCATGCCAGCCTCTCTGGTTTCGGATTTGCAATTGATGCTACAAGACTATAGAAATAGATTTCCGACTCAACCAGCAGTACAATCGGAACGCCCGCCTTCTCCAACTGTACCCCCGACATCTACAATCATCGTGACAACAGTGGTCCCACTGGCTGTGGAAACTGAACCCAGAGAGGAATCCGGAGAAGTTGTGCATGATGTGTCTTCAGATGACGTTCAGGAAGATCTTATTAATGACCCTGACTTGGATTATGATGATAGTGGCCTTCAAGATCCAGATGCCACAGGACAGGACACTGCTACTTCTCTTCCAGCTGACATTGGGGGTTTCCATAACCTCATGGAAGGGGTATCTAAAAGATTTGGTCTGCCAATCACAACAGTACAGTCAGAATGTTTCCTATATGACTTTAAAGAGCCATACTAAGTCAGTCCGATCAATTCCTATAATAGAACACGTATGGTCAGAAGGGATCAAGGTCATGCAGAATCCGGCCACTGTCATTCCTGTTCTTCCCCGGCTGGAGAAGAAATATAAGGCCCCTGATGGCAGTCCTGCGTGCCTACTTGGACAACCAACCTAAGCCGGATTCTGTAATATCACAAGCGGCCCAGAGCAAATCAAAGAATCCTTCCACGCCACTTACTACACCCCCGGACAAGGAAGAGAGGCACTTGGACAATGTGGGCAAGAGATTCTCCTCTATGGCTAGTCTCCTTGTTCGAGCGGCTAATGCTCTGGCGATCTTAGGCAGGTACGATCGCCAGATGTGGTGTGATTTGGCTCAGTTTATAGAACAGCTGCCAGATTCATTAAGAGGAAGCCAAAAAGGTTCTCGTGGAGGGAGTAAGATAATCGTCGGAGGTCATAGATTGTGCTATGGACATAGCTTCTACGGCCTTTCGTGCTCTGGCTGGTTCAGCTGTCTTACGACGACAGGGCTGGTTGCGGGTGACCTGGTTTCGCCAAGAAGTCCAAAACAAGATCCTGGACCTTCCATTTGATGGAGAAATGCTTTTTGGTAAGCATGTTGGAGGCCCTCCAAAGTATTAAAAAGGACAGACACAGCAAAGTCCTTGGGGCCTTTGAATTACCGTAAGGTCCCATTCAGAGGGGCGAGAGGAAGAAGTTTCTCCTTTTTAGGGGTAGCCACCAACAGAGATATTCTTCTCGATCCTCACAATCATACAAGCTGCAGTATTCTAACAAACGCCAGGGCCAGTCTGCTTCTTACTCTCGTCAATCTCAGAGAGGACGTCAGAATAGTCAAGGACGCGACACTGCCAAGAGGCAATAGCTGCCTCCTGGCTCGTACTACTGCTCCTTCCTCCCCGAGAACATCAGTGGGAGGCAGGATATCTTTTTGTCTAGACAGCTGGAGAATTATAACATCAGACCAGTGGGTCCTGAATATTGTTCAGAGTGGCCATACTTAGAATTTCAAGATCTTCCTCCAACCAGAGCTCCAGGAGCCAGTCTCTCACAACATCTAGGACTACTACGTCTCGAAGCCCACCAACTTTTCATCAAGGGGGCAAGGAAAAGGTTTTTATTCCAGGTTCTTCCTGGTTCGCAAGACTACAGAGACTTGGCGCCCCATATTAGATCTACGGGAGCTCAACACCTATCTCATCAAACTGTCCTTCAGGATGGTCACTCTCCAGGATATTCTTAGTCTACTGAATCTAGGGGATTTCATGGCGACTCTGGATTTAGAAGATGCGTACTTCCACGTACCGATCCACCCAGCTCACAGGCAATATTTGCGCTTCACAGTAGGCAAGAGCCATTTCCAATTCAAAGTGCTTCCGTTTGGTCTTCGATTGGCACCAAGAATATTTACAAAGGTGTTGGCCCCGGTGGCAGCTTTCTTCAGGAAGCAATCTCTGGAAGTTTTCCCTTACCTGGACGACTGGCTAGTCAAAGCTCCTTCTTTCCAGGGAACTTCCAAGGCCATTGCAACTTGCATTCAATTGTTCGATCACCTGGGTCTTCAACTCAAGAGCAAGTCAGTTCTGCAACCGTCCAGGTCAACAAAGTTCCTAGGAGCCATTCTGGACTCCGAACATTGCAAAGCTTATCCTTCAGACGAGCGTCCAAATAAGTTAATGCTCTCTGCTCGCCAAGTGCTGAAGAGGAGATCCCAGTCAGTACGGCTCTACAAGTTTCTGCTTGGATCGATTTCATCTTGTATACCATTAATTCCGCATTGCAGGCTGCGAATGCGTCCTCTACAGGAGCAACTCGACAAACAATGGCGCCAAGCAGAAGGCTCTTTCAACGACAATTTTGGAAACACCAGAGATGGAAGCATGCTAATGGTGGATAGTGAGAAGCAACATCGCAGAGGGTCTGACTTTCAGGCTTCCTCCGTCTCCTATGGTCCTAACCACGGATGCTTTGTTAGAAGGCTGGGGAGCAGTGCTCCAGGGACTGCAAGTCAGTGGCCACTGGGATCCACAGTTGGAGCTGACTGCCATCCGGTTAGCTTTGCAAGCTTTTCTCCCGAGGATTCGAAATAATCTAGTGCTGGTCCGGAAGGACAATACAACGGCCATGCACTATATCAACAAGCAGGGGGGGACAAGGTCCCTAACTCATTCAAAGGAAGCTCAACGAATTTGGGATTGGGCAATTCTTCACAAGATCACTCTGACAGCAGAACACCTGCAGGTTCGCTCAATGTCACAGCGGATGCACTAAGCCGTCAAAAAGCAGCCAATCACGAATGGGAGTTAGATCTGCCCATTCTAGAGGAGGTGTTCTCGGTTTGGGGGACCCCGACCATAGACCTCTTTGCGTCTCCGGATAACACCAAATGCCGGTTCTACGCAAGCAAGGATCACCATCCGGGATCCTTGGGGAATGCACTTTTGATTGCCTGGTACAGCGCATTCTTCTACGCTTTTTCCGCCAATACCCCGAATACCGGGGTTACTCAAAGATCAAAGCGAAACCGTGCAAAATGATTCTGATTGAACCGACGTGGCCCCGGCAGTTCTGGTACACAAAACTCCTCCTGCTCTCCCAGGATCATCCCATTCGCCTGCGACTAGTTCAGTCCCTGTTATCGAAGTCTCAGGGTCAGGTGCTGCATCCGGATCCGACTTCGCTTTACTTGACGACGTGGCTCCTGAATACAGGGAATTCCAACATCTGAATCTCCCCAAGGAGTGTAGGGAGGTTTTGTCTCTGGCTCGAGCACCAAGCACTAACAAAACGTATAAAGCAAAATGGAAGAGATTCTGCCTATGGTGTCCGAGACAACAGCTCCACCCTTACAAGTCAGCTCCACATCAAATTTTACCATATAGCCTATCACTGGCTCAATCTGGATTGGCTCATTCTTTGGTGAAAGTTCATCTAGCAGCCATTTCAAGATTCCGGCAGACATCTTCAGGTCCTCCTCTTTGGTCTGCTAGAATTGTTCAACAGTTCTTAAAGGGCCTGTTTCGGATGTATTCTCCAGTCTGCCCTCCGCCACCAATTTGGCAACTTAATCCGGTGTTGGCTCAGCTAATGAAAGCTCCGTTGACCCCATTCACAGAACGCATCTTAAATTCCTTTCTTGGAAGCTAGCCCTCCTTTTAGCACTAACATCGGCTAGGAGAGGTAGTGAACTTCAGGCGCTGTCAATAGTCATTCCGACGACGGGGAATGATACAAAGCATGGGATTCTATGAAAGTTACCAATACTGGGAACCAAAGTTACAGGTAAGTAACTCGTTTTCTTTGGTCCAGAAGTAGACCCAGCTCTTGAAAAAATAAAGACACTGACCCAGTCAAGTCTATGGGAGCTCTGCAGTCCACCCAAGCGAGAGGCTCCTTTCTTCGCTCCTTCTACAGAGGAGGCTCCAAACAAGCTGGAGCAGACAATTCAGCTTCATTTAAGACCAATACACAAGCATTCCTCTTATAAAGGATACTTTAGAGGGGGATACAGAGGTTCGAAGCATGTGGGCTGCTGAATTCATATCTGTGCATAGATCGCCGCCTAGTGTTGGGTCCGGATGATTGCTCATTGTTGTCCTGAAACAGTCTTTGAAGTATCACGAGATAGGTGGCTCCTCCCCTGGACTACAGTGCGCATGGGCATAGACTCCATCCCCAGATTGTTTTTTTCCGCCATTGGGTTCGGATGCATATTTGTTAACGCAAGTTCGGAATTGATAAACTTTCCTTTTGGCCAAAATGCCATTAGTTATTGTCGGTATTGTCTTGCGATCGGTGCCCAGTTCTTGTTCCAGCTCAATTCCCGAGCCGGACGTCCAGAGGAGCCGCGTGGCTTTTCGGCACTGAAGGCCAGGTCGACGCCAGAGGCCTTATCGACAACACATCATGGAACGGAGCCAGTTCAAGAGATGTCCCGTTTGCAATTCAAAATATCCTCACATCGACGTCCACCCGGTGTGCAACAAGTGCCTGTCTCCGGATCACGATGAAGCCAGCTGTATGGCTTGTTCTCGCTTCCGCTCCAAGAAGACGATTCGACTTAGACGCGCAGCGCGCAAGGAGGCCCAGCAGACGGCACCTGACCCGGTGAAAATTTTCAATACCGAGGAGGATGAAGGAGTCTAGCAGGAAGTTCGAGAGAACCTGTCTGATCCTGCATCGGAGATCTACTCCAGTTACGACGCTGATATTGAAATGGTCGATAATGAAGACATCGTCGACTAGGTAGGAGACGACGATGGGGCCTTTGGGGCCGTGGAAGATAGCTCGAGCGAGGAGCTAGGGCCGAGACCAAGACACTTAATGAGGCTCAGGTCTAGGGATCGCCACATGGCCTTACCTGAGATCGTACACTTGGTTCGACAGCCTCGCCTCAAGGCCCGGCTTCGGACATTTCTAACGAGCCACTGGTTGACCGACCGAAACCGAAAGAGAAAGCATCGGTGTCTACCGAAAGCACTGGAGGCAAAATCGAAACCAAAAGTGCGTATTGCTTTGGTCGGCTCGAAGTCCTCTGAACTATCGGCACCGACTAAGCAAAAAGGTGTTATCGACCCAATGAGGTCGCTCAAGGGTGTCGAGCCAAAGACTGGGACACCGAAAAAACTGGTCAAGGACGTTGACCCGAAAAAATCTGCGCTGAAGGCCGTCAACACAGACAAAGGACTCAAAGCTCAGAAGGTTCTCGATCCTATGCGTCGACCAGACAAGGCTAAGAGCGGTACGAACCTCGAGTCCACGTCTGGTGGTGGCTTGAAGGAACCCATCGAGTCGACACGGCCGTCCGCATCCTTTTCGAAGCAGGTGTCGGAATCGCTAAAACGCATTAAAGAGAAGACTTAGACTGTCGGACCGAAGGATACTCCACCAACGAAGCCTACCACTAAACCTCAAAAATCGTCGGCGCCCATCCAGTTCACGCTGCCGCCGAAAGTGGTACCTAAGGCCTTCGCCCCTAAGGCGGCCGTCGAAGCGTCCAAGGCGGTGTTCACGGGGCTGAAGCCCACAACTGCGGAAGTGGTCACAAAGCATCGACAGCCTCCGCTTGAAGAGCAGTCGAGACAATTCATCGACGCACACACGGGTAGACTTTCTATTTACAAGCGAAAGATCGCCCCGGAACAGCCTATGGAGTCATACAAAATTCCATTGAAAAAGGATTCGACTAGATCACCCCTTCTTGTCGAACCTGTTCGAGGCATGTGGGCTGCTGAATTCATATCTGTGCATAGATCGCCGCCTAGTGTTTGGTCCGGATGATTGCACATCGTTGTCCTGGAAGAGTCTTCGAAGTATCACAAGATAGGTGGCTCCTCCCCTGGACTACAGTGCGCATAGGCATCGACTTCATCCTCAGATTGTTTTTTTCCACCATTGGGTTCGGATGTCTTTGGGTTTCCTCTAGTAGGAATCGATAAAAAACTTTCTTAAGACCAAAAGGTCTTTAGTTTATTCGTCGGTATAGTCTTGCATTCGGTCTTAGTTCTTCCAGCTCGGTTCCGAGCCGGATTCAATACACCCGCGTGCTTTCGGCGCGGAAGGCCCAGTCGACGCATCAGACACTATCGACTGTTCATCATGGACCGAAGTCCATTCAAGAGATGTCCCGTCTGCAACTCGAAGTATCCCCACATCGACGTCCACCCGGTGTGCAATAAGTGTCTGTCGCCGGACCATGATGAAGCCAAGTGCATGGCTTGTTCCCGCTTCAGGTCCAAGAAGACACTTAAGCTTTGACGCGCTGCGCGCCAGGAGGCCCAGCAAGCTGCACCAGCGCCTGCGGACATTTTCGATGCTGGGGATGTCGAGGAAGAATCTACCAGGGACATCAGTGAGTCGAACCCCGCGTCGGACGTAGACTACGACACGGACGCCAAAATGTTCGAAGCTGAAGAAGTCGTCGACGAGGTAGACGACGGGGCCCTCGGGGCCATGGAGGATAGCTCGGACGAAGAGCTACCTCAAACTGACGCTCGGGCCGTACCAATACATAAGGCTCAGGTTGAGGGATCGCCACTAGGCCTTACCCAAGATCTTACCATGGGTTCTACTGCCCTGCCTTTGGGCTCGGCCACGGACATTGCTAATGAGCCGCACCCTGGAAAATCGAAACTGAAAGTGAAACATACGGTCTCTACACAAACAGCGCAGGTGCACACCTCGAAACCGAAAGTGCGCATCGCTTTGGTCGGATCCAAAGCTCTGAGCCCTCTGCTCTGAAGAAGCAGAAGGGTGTTGTCGAGCCGAAGGCTCAAGTCAAGGGCGTCGAGACGAAGTCTGCCGCGCCGAAGACTAAAGTCAAGGCGGTCGAGCCGAGTACATCGGCGCCGAAGGCGGTCGACACCAGCAAAGGACTCTGTGACCCGAAGAAAGGTCTCGGTGACCCGAAGAAAGGTCTCGGTGACCCGAAGAAAGGCCTCGGTGACCCGAAGGTCATCGAGACTCCGCGTCAGCAGGACAGAAGAAGGTGACGGACTCCCTATGGCGCATCAAGGAGAAGGCCTCGACGGTCGGACCAAAAGATCCTCCCCCTCCGAAGCCGGTCGAGAGACCTCACAAGGCGTCGACGCCTATTCACTATACGTTGCCGCCGAAGGTGGCGCCGAAGGCTTTCACTCCTAAAGCGGTCGCCAGCGTCCCCCAGAAGGTTTCCTCGGTGCCGAAGTAGTCGACGGTGGTCCCCACCCTGAAGCCTCGACAACCTTCAGTAGACGAGCAACAAGAACACTTTATTGATGCCGAAACTGGCAGGCTTTCCCTCCACAAGCGGAAAATTGCCCCGGAACAACCAATGTAGTCCTACAAGATACCTCTAAAGAAAAAGGACTCTGCTTCCACTCCTGTCCTGGTGGAACCACTTTCTCCACAGACTCATGATGTCTCGCCCACTTACTCTGATGTGGACGCTGGGGAGGGCGATGATGAGGATGAGTTCAGCTATCCTGTCTATACAGACCCTGATGATACCAATGAACCCTGGGCTGCTGGTGCTGACCCAGGTGATCCTCATTCTGGACAAGACACTCCACTCTATTCTGTGAAGACGTCTCCCACAGAAGATTCTGCAGCATTCAATGCCCTCATTGAACGGGCAGCTAAAAATCACAAGGTCCAGCGCCATGCTGATCCTATTGACGTCGATTTTTCTTTTTGATACCTTTCAGTCTCGGAGAGGACTGTCAAGACTCTACCTATGTTAAAAGGTGTCTTAAAACATGCTGGAGAGATCTTTAAAGAACCTACCAGGGCGAGGGTGATAAACCCTAGGATTGAGAAAGTATAAGCCAGCGCCTACTGATCCTACCTACAGTTGCCTCTGGACTCTCTTGTCTTGAATGCCCGGAAGAGGGCTAATTCTCAGACTACGGGTGATGCTCCTCCCCCAGACAAGGAATCTAAGGTCTTTGAGGCATCAGGGAAAAGGGTGGCAGCACAAGCGGCCAACATCTGGCGCATTTCCAATACGCAAGCGCTTTTAGCGAGGTATGACAGGGCACACTATGACACACTGGAGACCCTGTTGCAGCACCTGCCTGATGAATACAAGGAGGCAGCCGAGATGCTTATTCAGGAAGGGAAGCTGATCTCTAATGCTTCAATTAAGTGCGCTCTGGACGCGGCTGACACCGCATCCAGGGCTGTCAACACTAGTGTCATGCTGAGACGACATGCCTGGCTCAGAATCTCTTGATTTAAGCCAGAGATACAAACCACCATCTTTAATCAAACAGTGAATCCAGATCATCTGTTTGGCCTAGAGGTTGACACCACCTTAGAAAAGATTAAGGACACTGACACTGCTAAATCCATGGGTGCCTTACAGTCCCAGCAGTTTCTGGGTGGGTCTTTTCGTCGCTCAAGCACTAGAGGCGTTTCCAGAGGCCAGCTCTCCCAAACCACGCAGTACTACAAAGGGAACACGCAGTCCACATACACCAACAAAAGTCGAGGTGGATATCGTGGTAACCGCGCCAAGGGCAGGGGTCGTGGAAACAACAACTCCAGATCCTCTGCCACCAACAAACAGTGACGCCTTGTCACTGCCCCCCGACCATGCAACACCGGTCGGGGGGAAGACTTCAGCAGTTCCTGCCGGTCTGGAGAACCATCACCACAGACAGGTGGGTCAGAAAACGTATACAATACGGTTTTTGTCTGGAGTTAACATCCACTCAGCCCAACTTACCCCCAAGAAACCGTCCTATGTCCGCCGAGCATTTGCACTTATTGCAGCAGGAGGTCCTCGTCATGCTGCAAAAAGGAGCAATAGAGCTCGTGCCTGTGCAGGAAAATGGCACAGTGGTCTACTCCCTGTACTTCTTGATACCAAAAAAGGACGGGTCCCTCAGGCCCATCCTGGACCTCAGGCCCCTCAACCAGTACATCCTGTTGGAGCACTTCCATATGCTGACCCTGCAGCAAGTGCTTCAGTCGCTCAGTCAGGGGGATTTCCTCGCAACTTTAGACCTAAAGGATGCGTATTTTCACATTCCACTGCACCCGTCACACAGAAAATACCTCCGGTTCACCATCCAAAACCAACACTACCAGTTCAAGGTTTTGCCTTTCGGAGTGACCACGGCACCCAGGGTGTTCACAAAGTGCCTGGCGACAGTGGCGGCGCACCTAAGGAGACTGAACTATCACGTCTACCCTTATCTGGACGACTGGCTCATCCAAGCTAAGTCAGCCCAGCAGTGTGCCGCTCACGTGTCCCACACCATTCACCTCCATCACGACCTGGGATTCTCACTGAATTACCCAAAATCCCCGCCCACATACGGCAGTATCTGGGTGTGACGATAAACACTCTGGCAGCCACAGCACAGCCAAATTCAGTGAGGGTCAGCAGCATTCTATCGCTGATACGATTCAAACCCCGACACTCGCTTCCAGCGAGAGTGTTCATGCAGTTAATAGGCATGATGGCCTCCTGCATCTCCATAGTCCCGCACGCGAGGCTACATATGCGTCTGCTTCAGGAGTGCCTAGCACGTCAGTGGACTCAGGCTCACGGGCAGTTGAAAGACCTAGTGTTGGTGAGCGGTCGGGCATACAACTCTCTGCATTGGTGGAATCCACGAAACCTTTGCAAGGGACGACCGTTCCAAGAGCCTGTGCCACAGAGCATCCTGACAACGGACGCTTCTCTCCAGGGATGGGGAGCTCATCTACTCCATTACACTGTGCAGGGGCTATGGACGCAACAGCAACGGACCTTGATGTATTACATTGATAGGACCAAGGATTTTAGGAAAACTAAACAACTCTTTGTTGCCTTTGCGCCACAACACAAAGGTAACCCCATTTCCAAAGCTGGTATAGCTAGGTGGATAGTTAAATGTATTCAGATCTGCTATCTGAAAGCCAAACGTACTCTCACCATTCCACTGCGGGCCCACTCCACACGGAAGTTGGGGGCCTCCATGGCTTTCCTTGGAAATATCCCTTTGGAAGACATATGTAGAGCAGCCACATGGTCTACCACACACACATTTACGAAACACTACTGTGTAGATGTGCACTCCAAACAGCAGGCAGCTGTAGGGCAGGCTGTTCTAAAAACACTTTTTCAAACTGCTGCAGCTGGCACATGCGGCCGCCGCTAATGGAGGGACTGCTATGTATTCTATGCAGATATGAATTCAGCAGCCCACATGCCTCGAACCGAATATGCTACTTACCAGTATGCATCTGTTCTTGGCATGTAGGGCTGCTGAAATTCATATCGCCCGCCCTCCTCCCCGGCGCCTGTAGCGGCTGCAGCACTCAGAATTACTCTTAGCATGGTAATCTCTCACGGTGTTACACTCCATCTTTGCCACAATGGCTAAAAACAATCTGGGGATGGAGTCGATGCCCATGCGCACTGTAGTCCAGGGGAGGAGCCATCTATCTCGTGATACTTCAAAGACTCTTCCAGGACAACAATGTGCAATCATCCGGACCCAACACTAGGCGGCGATCTATGCACAGATATGAATGTCAGCAGCCCTACATGCCAAGAACAGATGCATACCGGTAAGTAGCATATTCGGTAATAATAAGGGAAGAGATCGAAGTAACAACAATCGATCCTCTTCCACCACTTAAGTGACTTCCTCCAGCTCCCCCAACAGCATACCACTCATGTAGGGGGAGATTAACACAGTTCGTACCTATCTGGAATTCCATCACAACAGACAAGTGGGTAAGACAGATTATCCAGTATGGTTACTGCCTAGAGCTTACAGCTACCCCTTCAAATATACTACCCAGACAGCGTCCAATGTCCACAGAATATCTAACGCTGCTCCAACGAGAGGTTCTCTCATTGCTGCAAAAAGATGCAATATAGCTAGTTCCTTTGCAGCTTCAAGGAACAGGTGTCTACTCACTCTACTTCCTAATACAACATATCCATGTCTTCCCATACTTAAACGATTGGCTCATAAAAGCCAAGTCATTCAACCAGTGTGTTCAACACACATCTCACACAATTCAGACACTGCACAACTTGGGGTTTACAATAAACCACACCAAGTCACATCTACAGCCCTCATGTACATCAATACCTAGCGGCTACCATAAACTCCAATACAGCTCTAGCTTACCCCAGTCCAGCCAGAATACATAGCATTCAAGCCTTAGTCACAAGGTTTCAAAACCAACACTCTCTCCCAGCCAGTGTTCATGCAATTAATAGACCTGATGGAATCTTGCATTTTTATTGTACCATATGCAAGACTGCAAATGCGCCCATTGCAGGAATGTCTAGCACATCAGTGGAATCGGGCACAAGGACAACTTACAGACCTGGTGTTGGTGGACAGCCGCACACGTCGTTCTCTGCAGTGGTGGAACACCAAAAACTTGTCCAGGGGGGCGGCCGTTCCTCGAACCCGTTTCACAGATAGTACTGACAACAGACTCATCCCTCACAGGATGGGGAGCACATCTGCTCCACCACACAACTCTGGAAAGATGGACCGCTCAACAAAAGGTGCTCCATATCAATCACCTAGAGTTGCTGGCGATTTTCCTGGCATTGAAGTCCTTCCAAGTGCACTTACGGAACAAAGCTGTCTTAATCCGGACGGACAACATGACAGCCATGGACTACATACAAAAACAAGGAGGCACACATTCCCTGCAACTGTCCCAGCTCGCACAAAACATTTGGAAATGGGCCATTCCACAAAATATATATCTGCTTGCAGAACAACTTCCAGGAGTTCACAATCAAATAGCCGATCTTTTAAGTCGACAGACACAACAGATTCACGAATGGGAACTACATATGCAAGTTCAACCATTCTTTCACAAGTGGCGTCATCCAGACATGGACCTGTTTGCCACAAATGAAAACTTAAAATGCCCAACCTTCGCTGCCAGGTTTCCACACCCGTTGTCCAGGGGCATTGCTATATGGATGAACTAGTCAGGCAGATTTGCGTACGCTTTTCCGCCAACCCCACTAATACCACTAGTGGTACGCAAGCTCAGACAACAGTCTCTCAAACTGATCCTGGTAGCTCCTACATGGGCACGCAAACCGTGGTTCACCACACTGCTAGAACTCTCTAGTTCCACACCAAGAACTGTCTCTGACACCATCCATGCTAACGCAGAACCATGGAGACATCAGGCATCAGATCCAGGTCAACTGAATCTGCGATCTGGCTCCTGAAGTCTTAGAATTTGGTTACCTTAACCTGCCACCAGACTGTATGAATATCATTAAAGAAGCCAGAAGACCTACTACTAGAGCTTGCTATGCTGCTAAATGGAAAAGATTTGCCATTTACTGCAATAATAATCAAATTGATCCTTTAGATGCTTCCATCCAAAATATTATCTGCGATCTTCTCCATTTACAAAGATGTAATCTGGCTTATTCATTTATACGTTTACATCTTGCAGCCATTGCCGCATATCTACAAAACAGACAACATATGTCATTGTTCAGAGTACCAGCAATAAAAGCTTTTATGGAAGGATTAAAAAAATATTCCTCCTAGGTTACCACCCTCTCCAAAGTGGAACCTAAACATTGTTCTTACCAGGCTCATGGGACACCCTTTAGAACCTGAACACAAATGTGAACTACAATTTCTCACATGGAAAACAGCTTTCCTTTTTGCTACTACCTCTTAGTCAGTGAGATTCAAGCTTTCACTATAGGACCAAGTCCTTCGCAAAACAACAACTATTTGTAGCTTTCTCTCCACCACATAAAGGCAACCCCATTTCTAAATTAGGAATTGCCAGGTGGATTGTTAAATGTATACAAATATGCTATTGCAAAACAAAACGCACATTAATAGTTCCTCCTAGGGCGCACTCCACACCCAAACTAGGAGCCTCCATGGCTTTCTTAGGAAACATTCCCCTTGAAGACATCTGCAAGGCAGCAACATGGTCTACAACACACACCTTCACTAAACACTATTGTGTTGATGTGCAAGCCAAGCAGCAAGCTGCAGTAGGCCAAGCTGTCCTTAAAACGCTTTCAAACTACTGCAACAGACACACATGACCACCGCTAGGGGCGACACTGGCGCACAATCAATGCAAAGTGTAGAATCTACAGCTCATATGCCTTGAACGGAAAATGCTACTTACCAGTATGCATCTGTTCTTGGCATGTAGAGCTGCAGATTTCTACGCGCCCTCCTACCTCCCTGGGACCTGTATCTGTTCCAGTTTTCATCTTAATTAGATATACACGCATGGACATCCTTTCTTTCTACTGACTCCATCATTTCTCATCATGGCGAAAAACATCTAAGGATGGAGCCGATGCCCATGCGCACTATCGTCCAAGGGAGGAGTCACCTATCTCGTGACTATAAAGACTTTTTTTCCAAGACGACAACAACATGCAATCATCCAAGCCCAACACCAGGTGGCGATCTAATGCAAAGTGTAGAAATCTTCAGCTCTACATGCCAAAAACAGATGCATACTGGTAAGTAGCAGTTTTCATATGTATAAACCCATGTATATATTCATATATATCTATACATAATCATGCAGCCTAATAAATATGCTAAAGAATGCCTCAATTGCATTGAATTTTTTATTCAAAATCACCATATACATTTAACATATCTAGTACACAGAATATAAGCACATTTAATTGCCGAACATATCCTTTATTTGAAAGAAGAAAGGCAAGAAAGTCCAAAGGCATTGTTAGCCAATAGGTTGCATTGAACATAGCAGATCAAACTGGCACTGTGCCTTTAAAACCTCCGAGACCTACTCTATCCAATCATGTTCCATAGTTGACAGTAAAGTCTGTTCTTTTTTTCTTCCTTCTTGTGAGGGGATCCTGAGCACAGAGCTCTTCTGTTTTGACATTCCTGTCAAACTTTTCTCTTCAGAATTTTTCACCTTCACTCGTACCTCCTGTACTTCTAACAATTTTTTGACTGAAATGTCAGTCAAAAAGTGCCATCTGTGTTTAGCAAATTCACTTCGTGTGACAAAAATATGGCAAAATCCGACACACGCCCGGTGTGTATTGTTGGTTTGCCTTCACATCATAATGCAGATACACACTATCCCTGCCAATACCTCTCCAGAAGAACGTTGAGAGCTGGTGATAAGATTAGACTTCATGCCCTGCAATAGAGAAAAGGTACGACCTTCAAGTGGCCTTTTAGGGTCCCAAACCCCTTTCAAAAATCCCTCCTATGAGCTTATTTTGCATTGTTAGCCCCCCACTTTTTGCCTAGTTTTGATGAGCTTTCAATTGTAGTGCACGGGGTCCCTGCAAACCGGGTCCCCTGTGCCAGTACTGCTTCCCTAAACAAATCCCCAATTGGTGCTTCTACCCCCTGTAAGCCCCCAGTTAATGGTACTCTTGAATACCTGTTGCCTGAGAGCTGAAGAGGGTCCCCTGGGACCATGCCACTGCCCTTGCACCCAGTGAGGGAGAAAACAGTTGACTTAGCACTGCCTGAAGTCATAGGTAAGTCACCCCTCTAGCCGGCCTCACAGCACTAAGGTAGGGTGCACTATACCACAGGCCAGAGCATATCTGCAAAAGCGATGTGCCTCTAATTTTGGGTTCCCTTCCTTTATATTGTAAGTTCCAGTGAAGCCACAGAGTACATTGCCTGGAAACTCAACAACTCGTGTTCCCTAGCACCATGATGGCTTCACTGAACAGAGGAGTGTTTGGAACCAAACTACTCCTTTCAATAAATCCACACTGATACCAGTGTCATTTATTGTACTATGTACCCAGAGGTAACCTCCATGGTGCCTCCATGGCCTGCCACCTTTGTAATACAACCCCTAGCCTCTGCTGCCAGCAGCAGATGGCAGCCCCTCGTTTACACCCCCCACTTTTGATGGGAAAACTTTGAGAATGTGGTTTGCCCAAATCTGCCCACTCCACCCCACTGGTGGAGGAGACTAAGTTGAGCACACTTTTCAGTCTTATCTGTGGGATGGGGGAAAAGTAGAGGCAAAAAGCAATGAGGACACGAAGACATGGATTAAAGTTCTCGAAGGCCACCTCTACGGTGACTTCAAAACACTTGAAGGCTGAAAGTCACATAAACAAAGAGCCCCACTTTCCCTGACCAAAGGACACCAATGTTGGCAAGCCTTCTAGCCAACCATCCACCTCACCAGGCACACAAGAAGGGGTGAAGGTCAAGGAGCTGAACTGCTGAGTGTCAAAAGGAAGACTACACTGTGGGCTGAAGATAAACCTAGAGCTCGAGCAAAAGAAATGCTGGCTTGAGAAGTAGGGCACGAGGTGGGACCTGAAGTTAGTGGATGCAGCATCAGGGAAATCTCTCGGACATGGTCCAGATCTCAGAGAGAACAGCACAGGACCTGAAGTGGTGGTTGACCAACCGCTATTGGGTCAGAGGCAGACCCCTCTCCCTTCCCCAACCATATCGCACAGTAGTGGCAGAAGTGTTGCTCCTGGGATGGGGCAGCAATTTGGGAGAAGTGGGGAATCAAGGCACTATTGATTCCGTCTAAATCTGGACTCTGTATCAACATGCTGGAGCTCCGAGCGATTCAATTGGCATTGAAATCAAAAGCAATCTGATTCACGTGTTCATGGACAACACCACTGCCATGTGGTACTGCAACAAACCGGATGGGGTGGGGTCGTGGACCCTTTTTCAAGAGGCCCTCAATCTCTGGACGTGGCTGGAACAGCAGGGCATATCCCTGGTGGTTCAACACCTGGCAGGTTCCCTGACGGCCAGGATAGATTAACTCTGCTGTCCATTCCTAGCCGATCACGAGTGGTGTCTCCAACCGGAGGTGGCACAAGTTTTTTCAAAAGTTGGGTGAGCCTTGGTTAGATCTGTTCTGCCAAGAACGTGCAATGTCAGCAGTTTTGCATGCAGAGTTTTCTAAGCGGCACTCGCTCGGTGACTCTTTTAGTCTTTAGTGGAGCTCAGGCCTCCTGTACAGCTTTCTTTTGATATCACTCCTGTCCAGAGTGCTCCAGAAAATCAGGAGCGACGGGCCCAAATTATTCTTGTGGCTCTGGAGTGGACCTTGAGACTCTGGTATCCAGAGCTTCTCTGAGCATTGGTCCTCCGATCGAGCTGCCCAATCAGTAGGATCTTCTGTCACAGTAGTAGGGGAAGGTCCTCCACCCAAACCTATAAACGCCTTCTTGCATGGAAATAAATAGACAGCAGTTAAAGGCATTCAACCTTCCTCCCAAAGTCTGCAATGTTTTTGCCAGCCAAGCGTCCCTCTACCAAGACAGTGTATTCCTGCCGGTGGCAAATGTTTTAAAAATATTGTACAGAAAGGTCTATTGATACTTTCTGCTTCCCTCTTTCAAGTCCTTATCTATATTTTGACCCTTTTCCAGCATGGCCCTGCTCTTTGCATTCTTAATGGGTATCCCCAGTCTGCCTTCTTTAAATCCTCTATGGTGAAAAGATTTCTTAAGGAGCTTGTGCTAATTTTCTCAACTGCCCCATTAATCATGCCTCAGTGGGACATTCATTTGGTTCTCAAATTCCTCATGTGTGCTCCGTTCGAGAGTCTGCACAACTCTGGCTGCAAACAGCCTTTTTGGTGGCAGGAACTTCTGCCACGAGGGTTAGCAAATTACAGGCTCTGTCAGCCAGGCCTCCCCACAAGACCATCTAACAAGATAAGTTGGTGCTTCGGACTAGGGCCTCTTTCTTACCTAAATTTCTCTGTGCCACGTGGGCAGTCAGTCACCTTGCCCACTTTTTTGCTCCTCCGTACCCCTCTAAAGAGGAGGAGCAACTCCAGTCTGGACCCAAAAAGAGCATAGTCGTTCTAACTTGACTGCACAGAAGTTCCTGGTGGACGACCAATACTTCGCTGGATCAAAGAAAGGTCTTATGGTGCGGAGGACTATCTCACGATGGGTTGTCCTCTGCATCAAAATTTGCTAGGTTCTGAACAAGAAACAGCCTCCTGAAGGCATAAGAGCTCTTTCCACCAGAGCGAAGGCTGCTACCACAGTGTTGCAATGTGGTGTCCCAGTCCTCGACATTTGTCAGGCAGCAATGTGATAGTCTCTATGCACATTCACTAAGCATTACATCCTAGACAGTCAATTCCGCAGAGGCTGCCTTTTGGCCGCTCGGTCCTGGAGGGCTTCCTGGTCTAAACTTGTCCACAGTCCCTCTTCCTGGAATGGTATTGATCTATTCCCAGGTAAGGAATCTGTGGCTAGATATCTTTATCAGATTGACAAGTTACTCACCTTCGGTAACGCCTTATCTGGTAGAGACATGATATAGCTGCAGATTACTTACCGACCTACCCATCCTCCCCGCACTGTGTACAGTTTTTTTGGGTCAAGACTGATGATCCCTTACTGGGCCCTCGTTGTTCTAAACACACCACTGTCAGTGCCCTTCATGGCTCTGCACTCCTAACATGGAAAGTCGTAAAAAGTAATGGGCATCAGCGTGCTGAGGTGATGCCAATAATGGTGACGCAGACATCACTTCTGACATCATGTGGAGCTGACTGCCACCTACCAGCACACAAGGGTATTGCTCAAGCAAAATTCTTCTGGATCCAGCTTGACACATGTGAAATTCTATGGTAGGAATCTATGGCTAGATCATGTCTCTAACAGACAAGGCATTACTGAAAGTAAGTAAATTGTCTCACGGTACAAACACAATGGTTACTTTATTCGTATGACTAGTTTTGCAATTTGAATAATTTTCTAGATTCACGTGCAACCCTCCCACCTCCCTAAAGAGTTGAATGCAACAGGGCAGGGTAAAAGTTGCACCAAGGGAAGAAGCCAAAGTAGAATGCTAAAAAATGAATCTAAAGATCGAAACCACTCACAGGGACTTCAGAGGCATATCTATAACCTCTCAGATGGTTCATAGTGCTAAAAAGTGTACACCACCACCCTTGTTTGAGAGTAAAATAAAACTAGACTATTCCAGACCCAACCATAAGATGGTGGAATAATGGACAGCATTTGAATCCAGAAAATTCTACAGGCTGCAAAACTGCTTCTACGTCGAAGTAACCATTGTTTTCTTTCGTGGGAATTTTCATTTAAAGCCATAACCTGAAGGTTTATAGCCGCGGTGCACTGTAAAAGGTTTTCTCTTTTGATAGTCAAAATGAATTGTTGGTTTCATGGATCAAAATGAATTGTTGGTTTCATGGATCGCATGATGTGGGGCATTGCGGGAGCCTGCTTAGATATAGGAGCAGCGTTCATCTTCCGTAATTTCAGCTGGCAATCCATCTGGCCCCATTTCCCCCCCTCCCCCCTCCCCCTTTTGTTGGGGGAGAGTAAGCATTGGAGTATAACTCTTTTCTTTCTGTTCATGTACTTTTTTCTTTCTTAAACAATAAATTGTTAATGTGATTATTGTTGCCCTCAATAGGTTCGCCTTTACCTATGTTTTCAAAACTTTTCTACAGGATTGACATAGTTATTGTTAGTTGTGGAGGATAATTGTTTGTCCGTATTGTGTACTAACCATATAATTGTCCTTAAACTGTTTGATTTTAACAGCAATTTCATGATTTTAATTAGTTTTTTGGTTTTTTGTTCTACAGGCAAAAGTACGAATGCGAGGTGCAGGGTTGGGGGCCAAGGGCAGCTCTTATGGGGTATCCACTTCAGATTCTTACAAAGATGCTGTGCGGAAAGCCATGTTGGCTCGCTTTACAGAGATGGAATAAGATATTTTCTACTACCACACTTGTAAATTGTACCCCAGTTTATTGTAACTAAACTTAAATTCAACCGGGCAGTCCTGCTTGTAAATTGGTGTTAATGCCACTCAACTTTTGTAGCATTCTTGTATTTTTATCATTTCTCACTTGACTCTTGTACAGAATATTGTATATCTTTTGAAAGCGTCAAACAATGAACATCAGAAACATCAATACTGGCTGTATTTTTTTTATACGATCTCTGTACATTTTGTAAATATTTTATTGTTTGTGGAGCTACTTGTTTGTGACCTTATACATCCCCATCTCTCAAAACATCACCTTATGAGTGTGGGGGCAGTACTACTTTCCCTTGCTCATCTTTTCTTTGTTAAATCTGCTCTGTCTTGTATCATAGGAAACGTGCAGATTTTGTAATATAAATCTTGTGTACATATTTCTTGTGTAGATTTTCATTTGTTGCCATTTGCACCTTTTGAGAAATAAATTGGAAAAAAATCTGTGTAATTTCTTAATCTGTCACATTTATTTTCTGAAACCATATTGCACTTTTCATTCTGGTGTATACTTCTGCTAGCAGGTTCTTCACCCATTTAATATCTCCAGGTGCCTTACTGTGCCCAAAACATTCATAGCCTTCCTGTGAGAAAGTGGTTCTATATATACTGGACCAGATTGAGGTACAGTGTGTATAGAGTCCACAATCCACAAACCCCAGAGGTATAAAAGTGGTTAAAGTCCGGCCTGACCTTACTCTCAAAAGTGGTAGCTTGGTCAAACAGTAAGGCAGTACCAGAGGTCAGTGTAAAGCATTTGTTGTACACACTCAGTCAGCAAATAATTTCACACACTCAAAAGACTGAACTCCAGGCCAATTGTTGTTGTCCAGTATTAGGGTGTCTTTCATAGATTCACATGCCTGAATCATTCCCAGTCGTCGGAGTGGGAGTCCCACGGTACATAAAAAAGCAATAACATGCAATAATGTCCTTGGAAAAACTTGGTAACAACCAACCAGGAAGTAAAGTAGCCCAAGCTACAAGAGTAAAAACTTCCACACATGACTATCCTAGTCATTTTGTATAGACCAAACTGCAGCCAATCAGGCAACAGCACCCACCAGAATGTTCTCCCCAGAGGCTCAGGCTCCCAGATTTTCTACTGCACGTCGTGTGAAGGGAGTCTCCCTGAGCTCTGCTCAGTTTTCAATTTTCTTCATTTTTTCTTCATTATATCAGTTTTGTAATGTCTTCTTACACGAAGTCTATCTTCAGACCCTGCGTCACTTGTGGAAAGCTGAGACCTTTTCCTGTGAATCCTCATGAAGAGTATATGGACCAGCACTCTGCCTGTCTCTGACATGGTAGGAGGAGAAGGGGTTGTTCTTGTGATTAGACTATACCCCCCTTTTGATGTGGGAGGATTTTTTTGTTTGTCCTGCACATTAAGGTTTTGAGTGATGCTTCTCCTCTACTTCACCAGCTGAAGTAACATCACAATTAAGGGGTCTCTGGCCTTGTTTGAGTCTGCCTCCCACATCTACGCCGACGAGATTTACTCTCATGCGTCTAGACTCACTCTGCGCATTTTTCTATGTGAAAATGTGCCAGCTTGTCGACGATACGGTCGATGTACTCTCTGATGGCAATCTCTGCTGTCACTGGTGCTCTGCGATGACAACGGCTCCAGGCATTCGTCGACGACAGCGAGGACAGCGCCCTCCCGTCGACTACTGAGTTTTGTCGATGGTTAAATTTAGTCGACAGTTGGCCTCGTCAACGGTAGGCCTCGTCGACGGTGGGCCTCGTCGACGGTAGGCCTCGTCGACGGTAGGCCTCGTCGACGGTAGGCCTCGTCGACGGTGGGCCTCGTCGACGGTAGGCCTCGTCGACGGTGGGCCTCGTCGACGGTAGGCCTCGTCGACGGTAGGCCTCGTCGACGGTAGGCCTCGTCGACGGTTGGCCTCGTCGACGGTTGGCCTCGTCGACGGTTGGCCTCGTCGACGGTTGGGTGAGGGAAGAGGTATGTTTTTCTCTGATTAAAAAAAAATTAAAAAACACAAACACGTTCGTTCAGTTCCTATTATAGACTTTATTTAAAGCAAGAAGGTGTTAAACTCATGCAGAGGCCAAACTCTGTACCGGCGTGTTTTTTTTTTTTCCCACGCCTTGACAAGAAATGTGAAGCTCCAGACTATTCACCTGCTTGTCTAGTCTCTCAGCCTAACCCTGACTCAGTCATTACTCAGGCGGCACAGCGATTATCTTGCAATCCAGTTGGGCAGGTATGCCGCCAGATGTGCTCTGACGGGTAGGCGCTGGTAGAATTTATTCCAGAATCCTGCAAGCCTCACGCTTTGAAGATCCTGCAGGAGAGAGAAGTGCATCAGATAAAATACACTGTGCAGCGACATTGCATGTAAAGGTTTTTCTACAGCTCACAATAGGGGCAGTCTGGCAAAGACAATTTTGCTTCAATGCTACGTCTTATGCAAGGAGGTTCAAACTTAAATACTTCACTTGCCTTTTCATAGAGGATCCCTCTCTGGCAAGCATGTTGATGAGGCACTGCAGATCATCTTAAAGGACACAGATACTGCCCGCACCCTCTTGACTCTCCAGTATAGATTCGCAGCCTTTTCGTGGTGCCGAGGACGTAGCTCCACGTCCTATTTTCAAAGGAGTTCCATCCAGTATTGGCTCCTATAATCAGAACCAACAGCGTTACTCAAATCAAACTCAGTCGCATAGGCAAAGTACCAACAGGTCCTACATAGAAAATAATCGTACAGCCGAGGCAACTCTTCTAAGAAACAATGGATTACCTTGGAGCCCACCTTTATTCCTTCCAAAAACTTCTGAGGTCTAATCTCACTTGTTCGAGGCATGTGGGCTGCTGAATTTATATCTGTGCATAGATCGCCGCCTAGTGTTGGGTCCGGATGATTGCACATTGTTGTCCTGGAAGAGTCTTCGAAGTATCACGAGATAGGTGGCTCCTCCCCTGGACTACAGTGCGCATGGGCATCCTCTCCATCCTTAGATTGTTTTTTTCCGCCATTGGGTTCGGATGTGATTTCCAACTCTGAGTTCGGAATCGATAAAAAACTTTTCTAAAAAACCTTCGGGGGCGTCTGTATTGTTTTTGCGATCGGTATCGACACCTCTTTCTGTGTTTTCTACTCTGAACGTCCAATCGGGCCGCGTGGCCTTTTCGACACCAAAGGGCCGATCGTCGATGGAACGAAGTCCATTCAAAAGATGCCCCAACTATAACTCAAAATTTCCACACATAGATAAACACCCTGTGTGTAACAAGTGTTTATCTCCGGAACACAATGAAGCCGACTGCCTAGCTTGTGTGCAGTTTCGATCGAAGACGCTTCGAAGAGCAGTGAGGCAGACTATGCAGATGCCAGCGCCTGAACCGGAGAACATCTTTGAAGACGACGAAGACGTCGTCGAAGCTGAGGACTCGGACCAACAGTCGGAGTCATGTTCCGACCCCTGCTCCAACTACTACGTCGACGACTAAGAAGACCTCACCGAGGTAGAGGATGATGATCCAGGCATAGGAGCCGTCGAGGACGACTCCGGCGAGGACACTGGGCCAACCGTGAGTACGGAGCCCAGTACATTTAATGATACGCTTCCAGAGGCTCAGGTCGAGGCATCGTCGGAAGGCCTTAGCCAAGATCAGAACATCGATTCTATAGCCCCGCAAATTAGCCCGGCTAAGAACATAAGGCAAGAGCCATCGGTCCAACATTACCATCCCTTGGTAATCTCAAAACCGAAAGTGAAGGAAGCAAAACCGAAACTGATAGACTTTACAGTCTTCGGACCGAGAGGTGCGGAAACATCAGCGCCGACAAAAAACAAAATGGCTGTCGACCCGGCTGGGTCGCATATGAGGGGTGTCGAGCCGAGGGCCAGTACAGACATGCCAAAGCTAAAGGCCGTCGAATCGACAAGATCTATGTCTACGCCTGGCAACATAAACAGAGGACACCCGCCGATAATGGTTGTCGATCCGAAGCAGAAAGTTGACAATCCGAAGCCGGTGCAAATGAAGGCATTCGACCCGAAGGCAAGGATCGAGGCGAAGGGGTCCGTCGAGCTGAGGCAACAAATCATCCCCCCGAAGCAGCAGGCTTCGAAGCCGACACAAAAGCAAAAAGTGGTTCACGAACCAAAGAAAACTGTCGGATCGATAACCATTTCGGCACCGAAGAAGTTCATCCAGCCAACAAAGACTGTCGATGTACAAAAGTCACTCGGACCGATAAAATTTGGACTTCCAACGCACATGAGGCAAAAGACGGTCGAACCAACAATGGAAATCGACCCGACGCCAGCAAAAAAGGCGATTACCAGGAGAAGAGCTCAAGCACATGAAGAGCAAGAGCCCTCGACAGAAGAACAATCAAAACTGTACGTCGACCCCGATACTGGCAATTACCCTAATTAAAAGGAAAATCAGACCAGACACTTACAGTGAAACCTATAAGATACCACCAAAGAAGAAAAGACTCTTCTACATCCCCTACTCTCTTTGAGCCTATCAGACCACATGTGCAAGAGACTTATACATATTCTCCCACACACACAAATGAGGATGTAGAATGAGGATAATGAACTTTATAATTATCCTGGGGACAATGACCAGGACAACCAAACTCAACAATGGTCTGACCCTGTAGATCCTTTAGACTCTCAGCCCATGCAAGACAATACTGCCTATCCTGTTAAAACTTCGCCTACTGAGGACACAGCTGCTTTATATGCATTGCTAGAAAAAGCAGCATACAACCATGTGTAAATGCATGCAGACCCCATTGAGGAAGACTTCATTTTTAATACTTTCAACACCTCTGAAAGATCAGTCAAAACATTGCCAATGTTAAAGGGGGTGCTTAAACACGCAGGGGACATATTTAAGGCAACAACCAGGGCACGGGTAATTAACCCCAGGATAGAGAGAAAATATAGGCCAGCTCCAGTCGACCCTACCTACATTAGAGGACAGCTACCCTTAGACTCTTTGGTAGTATCCAATGCACGTAAACGTGCAAATTCACAAACTACTGGCGAGGCACCACCTCCAGACAGGGAATCTAAAATTCTGGAAGCCTCAGGCAAAAGGGTAGCTGCTCAAGCAGCTAACATATGGAGAATTTCAAACAAACAAGCCCTGTTAGCTAGGTATGACAGGGCCCATTACGACACTCTAGAGCAGATTCTCCAGCATCTGCCTGACCTTTATAAAGAACAGGCAGAATACCTAATACAAGAGGGAAAGCTCATATCGAACGCCTCCATCAAGTGTGCGCTAGATACAGCAGCCAGGGCTATCAATACCAGCGTCATGCTTAGACGACATGCGTGGCTACGCATATCTGGGTTTAAAAATGAGGTTCAGAGCACTTTACTAAATCAACCTGTGAACCCTGATTATTTGTTTGGCCCTAATGTGGACACAATCCTAGATAAAATGAAAAAGGATACAGAGACAGCCAAGTCTATGGGAGCCTTGCAATCACAACAATACAGAGGTGGCTCCTTTTGTCGCTCCGGCAACAGAGGAGCTGCAAGAGCAAGCTCAACACAGCAAACCTCATACAACAAGGGGAACACGCAAAACACCTACAACAAAAACAGTAGAGGTGGATACCGTGGCAATAACAGCAAAGGTAGAGGACGAGGGAATAACACCACCAGATCCTCTACCAATACCGAACAGTGACTTTTTGTCACTACCCCCAGACAATGTAACACCGGTCGGAGGAAGATTACAGCAGTTCCTGCAAGTCTGGAAAAACATAACCACAGACAAGTGGGTGAGGCAAATTATCCAGCATGGCTATTGCCTAGAATTGACCTCCACACCACCCAACATTCCCCCAAGACACCGTCCTATGTCCGCAGAACACCTACACTTATTGCAGCAAGAAGTCATCAGCATGCTACAAAAAGGGGCCATAGAAGTAGTACCCTTAAAACACCAGGGTACAGGGGTCGGACCCCTAAACCACTACATTTTATCAGAGCATTTCCATATGCTGACTCTACAGCAGCTGCTACCACTGTTGCGTCAAGGAGACTTCCTCGCAACACTAGACCTCAAAGACGCATATTTCCATATACCAGTACACCCAGCACACAGGAAATCTCAGGTTTACAATACAAAATCAGCACTACCAATTGAAGGTCCTTCCCTTTATGGTGACAACAGCTCCAAGAGTTTTCACCAAGTGCCTAGCGACGGTAGCTGCACATCTGAGAAGACTGCATATTCATGTCTATCCGTATCTGGACGACTGGCTGATACAAGCACAGTCAGCCCAGCAATGCGCCAGCCACATGTCACGCACTATTCACCTCCTGCACAGTTTAGGCTTCTCGCTGAACTATCCAAAGTCCCATCTTCAGCTGGCCCACGTACATAAATACCTGGGAGCGACTATAGACACTCTGGCAGGGAAGGCACAACCAAATTCTGTCAGAATAAACAGCATTCAGACGCTAATCCAAAGGTTGAGGGCCCAACACTCGCTCCCAGCCCGAGTGTTTATGCAACTAATAGGCATAATGGCCTCATGCATTTTCATAGTCCCTCACGCGCGACTACACATGCGTCCGCTGCAGGAGTGCCTAGCACATCAGTGGAACCAGGCTCAAGGACAATTAGGCGACCTAGTGTTGGTGACCAGTTGTGCATACAACTCTCTGGATTGGTGGAATCCACAAAACCTTTGCAAGGGACGACTGTTCAAAGAGCCTGTACCACAAATAGTCTTAACAACGGACGCATCACTGATAGGGTGGGGAGCCCATGTCCACCACACAGTGCAGGGCTTATGGAACACGCAGCAAAAGAAAATGCACATCAACCTACTCGAGTTGATGGCTATTTTTATGGCACTGAAAGCTTTCAAAGTACATCTCTGCAACACGACAGTGTTGATCCGGACGGACAACATGACTGTGATGTACTACATACAGAAACAGGGAGGAACACACTCCACAGCTGTCACATCTAGCTCAGAGCATGTGGAAGTGGGCCATTCAAAGAAACATTTTTTTCATGGCAGAAAACCTCCCAGGCAAGGACCATCAAATAGCGGATCTGCTCAGCAGACACAGCCAACAGATGCACGAGTGGGAGATTCATCCCACAGTGCTCCAACCATACTTCCTACAGTGGGGACCACCAGAGATAGACCTGTTCGCCTCAAAAGAAAACGCAAAATGCCAGTACTTCGCCGCAAGGTTCCCACACCCGCAGTCTCAGGGCAATGCGATATGGATGAACTGGTCAGGCAAATTTGCCTACGCTTTTCCACCAGCACCGTTGATACCGCTAGTGGCACGCAAACTGCGCCAGCACTCCATGACGCTAATCATGGTTGCTCCAACATGGGCGAGGCAACCGTGGTACACCACGTTCCTAGACCTTTCCGTGGTGCTTCATCAAAGACTAAACTAACACCCAGTCTCTTAACGCAGAGAGACATTCAGCACCCAGATCCCCAGCAGCTGAACCTTGCAATCTTGCTCCTGAAGTCATAGTTTGGCTTCCTAAACTTACCTCCTGACTGCATGAATATTATCAAAGAGGCAAGAAAACCTACCACAAGAGCATGCTATGCGGCAAAGTGGAAACGTTTTGTCATTTACTGTAACAACAATGACATAAACCCACTAGATGCATAATTTCTAATTAAAAACATTTATAAAGCGCAGCGTACACCGAACGGTTTCTTGGCGCTAGTGGAGGGGATTGGCTACAGAGACAGAGGGGAGCCCGGTATTGGGCCGGAGAGGGGGTTTACACAGGGAATGCCTGATTAAAAAGAAACGTTTTTAGATCCTTACGGAAGGATAGATAGTGGGTAGACGCACGTAGGTGGTCCGGAAGGGAGTTCCAGAAAGTGGGGGCCAAGATTGAAAAGTTGGACCCACTCCACTTTTTGCGTCTGAAGCGTGGGATTTGGAGAAGGGACTTGGAAGAGGAACGAAGTTGTCTAGAGGGAACGTATTCTGTTATTAGTGAGGAGATGAAAGCAGGTGCGGTGCCTTGACGAGCCTGGAAAACCATGCAGGCGGTTTTGAACAGAGAACGTTCCTTTATCAGGAGCCAATGAAGCTCCCTGAGGAGGGGTGTGGAGTGGTGGTAGCGTGGGAGACCAAAAACCAGCCGGGCGGCTTGGTTTTGGACCACCTGTAGCCTCCTTAGACTGTATGCTGGTATGCCGTTGTACTCAAACTATCATATGTTATCTTTTGCACCTACACCGCTGCAACCTAGCCTATACATCCATTAGGATACACTTAGCTGCCATAGCAGCTTACCTTCAAAACAGGCAACACCTTTCGCTATTCAGAGTGCCTGCAATTAAAGCATTCATGGAGGGGCTCAAACGAGTGATCCCCCCAAGACACCCACCTTCACCTGTCTGGAACCTAAACGTTGTTTTAACCAGACTAATGGGACCACCTTTTGAACCTTTACACTCATGTGAAATACAATTTTTAATGTGGAAGGTGACTTTTCTTGTAGCGATTACTTCGCTTAGAAGAGTTAGCGAGCTGCAAGCCCTAACTATTCAAGAACCATTCTTCCAAATTCACGCAAATAGGGTCGTGCTTAGGACAAACCCTAAATTTATGCCAAAAGTGGTATCTCACTTCCACATCAATCAGACAATAAAACTTCCAGTGTTCTTCCCAAACCCACAGTCAGTTCCTGAAAGGGCTCTACACACACTAGATGTTAAGAGGGCTCTCCTATATTACATAGACAGGACAAAAGATTTCAGGAAGACAAAACAGTTGTTTGTTACCTTTTCACCACAACACAAAGGAAACCCCATTTCTAAATCTGGACTAGCCAGATGGATAGTTAAGTGCATTCAAATGTTATCTTAAAGCGAAACGCACTTTAACAGTTCTCCCAAGAGCGCATTCTACACGCAAAATAGGGGCCTCCATGGCTTTCCTAGGAAACATTCCTCTAGAAGAAATATGTAAAGCAGCCACATGGACAACCATACATACTTTCACTAAACACTATTGTGTTGATGTACATTCCAAACAGCAAGCTGCTGTAGGACAGGCTGTTCTAAAAACTATTTCAGACTGGTGCAGCTGGCACAGAAAGCCACCGCTAAGGGAGAGACTGCTATACATTCTATGCACAGATATGAATTCAGCAGCCCACATGCCTCGAACGGAATACGCTACTTGCCAGTATGCATCTGTTCTTGGTATGTAGGGCTGCTGACATTCATATCGCCCACCCTCCTCCCCGGTGCCTGTCGCAGCTGTAGCATTCATTCATTCTAACTCATACTTTCTTGCATGGATATCTCTTACTGTACAACACTCCATCTCTGCCGCAATGGCGAATCTAAGGATGGAGAGGATGCCCATGCGCACTGTAGTCCAGGGGAGGAGCCACCTATCTTGTGATACTTCGAAGACTCTTCCAGGACAACAATGTGCAATCATCCGTACCCAACTCTAGGCGGCGATCTATGCACAGATATGAATGTCAGCAGCCCTACATGCCAAGAACAGATGCATACTGGTAAGAAGCATATTCCTTATTCCATTTAGTCAAAGGTGACAGAGGACCGTTGTTTTTTTTTTAAACGTCATTTCCAAGGGCACACTCTAGAATTTGTCACATTTCCCTATTTCTTCACCTCAAAAGGGACCTCCACCTCCTAATCTACAGGAGTCGTTTGCACAAGTGTCTATATGGATACAAACAGGGACCGTCTGAGTGGTTCCGAATCTCCAGCAGAGTTTGGGTTTACTCTCAGTTCCTCATCAACAAGCAAATCAGGAAAGTAGCGCCTGATTTTAGATCTTTGCGCAAACTTTACAGATGTGTTACCTCAAAGTCCTAAAGTTCTTATGCCAGAACAACTTTATAACTACACTCAACCTCCAGGATGTCTATTTTCATGTGCCAATCGTTCCTAAGCTCAGGAAGTGGCTACGCTTTGCAATAGGTACAAAACATTTTCAATTAAAGTCCTACTTTTTGGACTTGGGTCCGCTCCATGTGTCTTTACGTAGATCCTGGCACCAGTGGCAGCTTAGCTACGTTAGCAAGGCATACAAATTTATCATTACTGAGACAACTGTATAATAAGGACTCGCTCTTATTTACAATTAGTCCAGCACACCCAGACTTGTCAATCACTGTTTCAAAACCTGGTTTTCAATAAAAGTCCCAACTAGTCCTAGCTCCGATATAAACATTTCTCGGAGCATCAATCAATACACTCCTAGCAAAGGTGTTTGTCTCACATGAACGACGGGCCTGCAGCTCCCACTTGGTGGTTCTTTTACGCACATAAAGGTCAGTTTCAGTAGATCCTCAGTCATTCCTGGCCACGGTCTCCACCTGCATCCCATTGGTTCCCAACTACAGATTACACATAAGAAAAATGCTAATGGAGCTAGACAAGCAGTGGTTGCAATTCTCCAGTTCATTCGAAGATCTCATTCAAATCACTCCTCGGATGCGAACGGCTTTTTATTTGGTGGGTACAAAGAAATTTGTAGAAGGGGAGTGCGTTCCTTCAAGAGGCTCCAAATTACAGTCTCCACAGACTCATCCCTTGAGGGTTGGGGAGCACATCTTCAAGGGCTGAAGGTCAGCGGAAATGGAGCCCTCAAGAAAAGGCTTGGCACATCAATCTGCTAGAGCTAAGTGCCATCTTCTTAGCCCTCAAATCCTTTCGTGCAATTCAAGGGGCCACAGTATTGGTTCGCACAGACAATACTACAAGTATGCTATGCTGAGGGAAAACTACGGGGTCGCTTACAGCAAACTTGCGGATGACGTAGAGCTCTGGATTAAACTCCCGTTATCTCTGATGGGGAGGATTGCCTTAATGAAAATGGTCATTCTCCCGAGGTTTCTGTTCCTGTTCAATAATCTCCCGATTGTCCTCTCGAAAGCCTTCTTTGCAACCCTGAACAAACTCTTGGTGCGACTAGCGTGGGCCGGGAAACAACCTAGGGTGCAGTGGAAGGTTCTGCAATTACCGTATGAGCAGGGGGGCTTAGCTGCCCCGGACCTGGAACGCTACTACAGGATAGCGCAGGCCTCCCACCTCCACACCTGGATACATGGCAGCCGAGATGTTCCACACGTGATGCTGGAGCGGCTGTTCGCGGACCCTACTCCGCTTCCGGCTACCATTTGTGGCCCACAAGACCGCAGAGTTGGCGTACTAGACTCCCTCCTGTCTACCAACCATGCATGGCACTCCATTCTGCAGAGGCAAAACAAAGAGCTGATGTACGCTCCCAACATGCCTCTACAATGGGCGCTCTGGCTACCAACCTTAGCGGAACCGGGTGTCCATAGGGCCCTTCACGAACTGGGTGCTCTTACTTTGGGGGACCTATTCGAGCATGGACAGGTGAAGACGTGGGCACAGATCTCACATCGGAGGGAGTGCCCCACACTGCTCCAACGCTTTCAGTACCATCGGGTCCGTAGCGCCCTGCTGGAGCTGCTGGGCCCCGACATGGAGGAACCCCCTGCGGTCCCGGAACTGGTGTATGTCATTGACACCGTATCTCCGAAGAAGCTGATTACTAGATTATACAGGATAGGGCACGAGCACACGGCCCTGCTCTACACGAGGGCGCGACTGGCCTGGCAGACTGACCTGGGCACACACGTCGATGACGGCATGTGGGCCTACTGCTGTGCAGCCACCAGGCGCATTTCCCTGAACGGGAGGCACCGGTTGGTCCACTTTAAGTTCTTACAGAGGGTATACCACACACCGGAGAGGCTCCACAGGTACGGTCTCCGTGACACCCCACACTGCGAGAGGTGCCGGGCCCGGGTTGCGGACTTCCTGCACATGGCCTGGGGCTGCCCGGGAGTCCAGAGGTATTGGGCCAGCGTCTTCGCTGAATTGAGCGCTATAGCGGACTTGGACCTAGCAATGGACCCAGCCCTTGCTCTACTGGGGTACACCAAATCGATTCCCGTCGCGGTTAGGAAACTGGTGAGCATGGGACTGCTCCTGGCGAAGAGGGTAGTCGCGTTATGCTGGATGAGGGGGCCATTACCTACGCTCAAGTGATGGGTTAGCGACATGAAATACTGCAACACGCAGGCGGACACATACAGTGAGCTCCTACCGCCCGGGAGTCGCCCCAAGAACTTCTGGGGGCTGTACCAGACCTACTTGTCCTCCAAGCTGGACGGGGAAGTCTCGGAGGAGGGCGAGGGGGGAGACCGAGGGAGTGACGTGCAAGAGCCACCGGATACACATGACTAGGGTGCTCCTCCGCACAACTAATGTACTGTAAGCGGTAGGGATCTCCCCATCCTACTAGAAGTGTGAACAGGGGGGAGGCACACCGGATAGGGGGAGGGCGGTAGGCCGCACTAGCTACCACAGGTGATAGAGACGTCTACAGGCGGCTCGGGGAGCACGAATGAGGGACCAGTTGAGGGGGGGGGGGGTGTTTGGAGGGTTGGGGTTGGTTGGGGGGGGGGAAATATATAAAACTGTCTTGCTTTGCCAATTTATTCGAATTGCACACTGCTTTGCAGATGGTACGAGCCTACAGAGGAGGCCTGTCTCCGGCTGACCTCCAACGAATTCTCACACTGGACTCTATGATGTTAATGTGTCATGGTATTTGTATTTGTTGTTGCATGGAGACCTGTTGCCGGCCCGGGATGGGTTGTAGGCAAGTGATTGCGTTTACATTGTGCTGTGCTTTTTCATAATAAATACAATAAAAAAAAAAAAAAACAATACTACAAGTATGCATTACTTAAACAAACCGGGAAGAACGAGGTCGGTTCTTCTATCTCCGGAAGCCCAAGAGACATGGGTTTGGGCGATATGACTCAGGGTCAATCTCTTAGCTGTTCATGTGCCGATAGTTGCAAATGTGCTGGCGGACACCCTCAGCAGGACAACGGTGTCCAACCACGTATGGGAACTGCAAAAGCCAACGGTGGATGGAATCTTCCAGCAGTGGGGTCATTCTGATCTGGACCTCTTCGCGACCAAGAAAAATAGCTAATGCCTGTTCTTTGCAAACTGGCATCCCCACAGGGACTCTCAGGGGAATGCGTTTTTGATAGACTGGTCTCAAATATATGCTTACGCCTTTCCTCCGATACTGTTGGTTCCCCGAGTTCTCCGGAAGATGAAGAAAGAGCTGTCGCTTGATTCTCATCGCCCCCAGTTGGCCTCTCCAATACTGGTTCACCGAACTTCTTCTTCTCCTCTCAGAGTGCGCTCCAATACAGTTTCAACCAATACCGAATCCCCCCTCCATTCAGAATGGTCAAATTTGCCCTCCGGATCCGGCTTCTCTAAAAATAACAATTTGGCGCATGAGCACCTTGAATTCGCTCGTCTGAATATCTCTGCGGATTGTAAGGAGGTACTGGATAACGCGTGAGCACCTGCTACAATACAGACTTAAATGGAAAAGATTCTGCATTTGGTGTCAATCTGCTGGGGTTCACCCATTTCATGCAACGCCGGACCAGATATTACCTTTTGTCTTGCACTTGGCAAGATCAGGCTTATCTCATGCAACGTTGAAGGTCTTTTTGGCAGCTATTTCAAGGTACCGTCAGGATGGGTCCACCTCCTTTATTCAAGAATAAAACAGTTCTTTAAGGGACTAGTCAGAATGTTTCCTCCTGTACATCGTCCGCCTCCACCATGGCATTTTAATGTAGTATTAGCGCAGCTCATGCACCACCCATTTGAACCAATTCACAGGGTGTATTTCAAATTCCTAACAGGGAACGTTTCTCTTTTGCTAGTGAAGAGTCAGTAATGTTCAAGCTTTCACCTTTCTTACAATTCATGTCCAATTCTGTGGTGCTACGTACAAACCCAAAGTTTATGCCTAAGGTCCCTTCGGGTTTTCACCTGAACGAACCAGTCATCTTAAAGATGTTTTTTCCTAATCAGCAATTGCCTGCGGAGAGGGCATTACATGCTCTTGACATCAGAAGATGTTTTAAAATTCTATTTACAAAGGACCTCTGACATTCGCAAATCCGATCAACTGTTTGTTGCCTATGGAAAGATACAGCAAGGACAAGCAGTGTCTAAACAAACCATAGCTAGATAGATTTCTGCAGCTATTGACTTTTGCCATCTACAATCTGGAAGACCTTTACAGACCACTCCAAGAGTTCACTCTACAAGAGCTGTTTCTTCCTCGACTGCTATTTTCGCTGGAGTTCCTAGTCCACAAATCTGCAGAGCAGCGACTTGGTCCAGCAGACATACTTTCACCAAGCATTATTGTTTGGATGCTGCCAGCTAAGCTGATACGTCAGTGGGTCAAGCGGTTTACGCAATCTTTTCAGATAAGATGAGCCACTGTTTTCCCTCCTCTGTTCTACTTTCCAGACGCTTATTCCATGCCTATATTGGGTGCATTCTCATGTGATTGCAAGTTTTTTCATCCATATATGAATGTTGGCATTTTATTATGTAAATGTATATACTTGCTATGTACAAATATGTTACAAATGGCGTCTTCCAAGCATTATTTCGGTACTGCTATCTATTCTGATTCAGGCATGTGAATCTATGAAAGACACCCTAATACTGGAGAAGAACAATAGTTACTTACCTGAAATCTGTGGTTCTCCAGTATTGGTGTATTTCATAGATTCACATGCAACCCGCCCACCTCCCCTCAGAGGCTCTTGGCTAGAAGGTTTTTAGCTTCACTCTTGTGCGAGAAAATCTGGGAGCCTGAGCCTCTGGGGAGAACATTCTGGTGGGTGTTGTCGCCTGATTGGCTGCAGTTTGGTCTATCGCCTGATTGGCTGCAGTTTGGTCTATACAAAATGACTAGGATAGTCATGAGTGTGGAAGTTTTTACTCTTGTAGCTTGGGCTACTTTACTTCCTGGTTGGTTATTACCAAGTTTTTCCAAGGATGATATTGCATATTTTTGCTTTTTCATGTACCGTGGGACTCCCACTCCGACGACTGGGAATGATTCAGGCATGTGAATCTATGAAAGACACCAATACTGGAGAACCACAGATTACAGGTAAGTAACTATTGTTCTTCTATCAAAATATATAGTGGTTTAATTTTTAAAACCAACAGGCATAAAAATATACTTTTCTCAATAGGAGTACTCTCGTAATTACTTTGCCAGGAAGCAATAAAGGTTGTGAACACAATAGATACAGGGGTTGCAGAAGGCAACACAATTCTAGACACACTTTAGCATTGAGCTCAATGGGTTTTCAACATGTAAGTACAGTTGATTACTATACAGATTACTTTAGTAATTCCAGGACTAGATCCTAGATTCAGTCCTGGGGTCTAAACTGAAACCAATTTAGTAAAAACGTTTTAGTTACTGTAGTGAATTTTCATGAATTAAAAGCGTTTTTTTTTTAATTTCAAAAGAATTTTATTGGTAGTTTCAGACATAAAACAGAACAGCAAAATAAAATGGATGACAATCGTAAAAATGTACATACAATAGTTAGCAATTGGTTCCAAAACATACAGCTGAGGTGTAAAATTGGATAAGCGCCGAAATGGAAGATAATAGATACCAATAAATAAACATACCACTAAATAATACAACACAAAACACTAAAATAAAGGAAGCAGATCTTACATGACGGCACATAGAATAACGGAGTCCGCTTTAGTGACCCATGGATGATCCACAATTTGATTTCATCGAAGAAGTGAACAGCAATATGTTCCGTGATGCAGGAAAGCGAGTCCAGCCACGGAAGAAATGTGACATGTGAGGACAAGGTGGCGACTAGTTGGTCAAGGGAGCGAGGGGTTGGTTCAGGAAGGCTTGTGGGCATTTAAATAGTGTTTGATAACTTTATTGCGGTCGTAGACCATAAAAGCACAGATAAAATATGTACATACACGGAATAGAATACATAAAAAGATACATGGTTAAAAAGTAATTAAACAGTAAGTTATCAAAATAATGGTATCAAACATCATAATTGATCACAGTTTATCGCAATTCATTAGAGTGAGCCTTCTGCGCCACATACCATATAAAAAACGGGATACCGCAAACACAATAGAAGGGGAGGTGTCATATCTTAAAATTCTAACAACTTGTACACATTGCCTTAAACCAAGACTTCTGCATAACGGTGCCAACCAGCATCTCCTTATTGTACTATAAGCTGGGCAGAGGAATAAAACGTGAACAATATCCTCTTTAGTGTTGTTACAGACTGGGCAAATTCCCTCTTCTCGTCCATTCCATTTGCAAGTAAATGCCCCAATAGGTAGGCAACCATGTCTTGAGTTAGGGAGTTTATTGATTGATTAATTAAAATCTTTACAAAAGACAATTACTCTGTTAAAATAATAATAAATCATTAAAATTACATTTTTGAGTAACAGTAAATCTTAAAGTTGTGGACATTCTTTAAAAACTACTTAAAAAGCAATTCATATGTTCAGAACTAGGGAAAATATATTATCATTGTAAATTCAAAATAGCATATTATTCCATTTTTTTCCATACTATTATTAAAATTTTGTCAAGGCAGAGTTAATGGATAGAGCGTCTGAGCAAAGGCATCGAATCAAAGCTTGTCTACATGTCCTTATCCCTCTCTCGTTAAATAACCTTTTTAGTATTGATAGTCTTTCATTTCTCAGTTCAGGACAGACATAAAAAATGTATTTTATTTTCCCCACCAGATTTGCACAACCTGCACAGTTTGTTATTATCTGGTTTTTTCCATGGTGGTGCGTGGGCTTCACCCGGCCATGTTCCAAATCGTGCTTTGATGAAAAGCTGTTTGCTTTTCAACGACCATGCCGTGTCCAAGTATTGTTGTGGCCTCTTTTTCGTATAGCCATTTATTATGGACCACGCATGTTTCCTTTTGACAAAGGTAGCTTTGTCACTAATCATTGATAGGTAATGCAAATGCTACTTACCAGTATGCATCTGTTCTTGGCATGTAGGGCTGCTGACATTCATATCTGTGCATAGATCGCCGCCTAGTGTTGGGTCCGGATGGTTGCACATTGTTGTCCTGGAAGAGTCTTCGAAGTATCACGAGATAGGTGGCTCCTCCCCTGGACTACAGTGCGCATGGGCATCGCCTCCATCCCCAGATTGTTTTTAGCCATTGGCCGAGATGGAGTAAACCATGTGAGTGATGCCCCTGCTATGAGCATATATAAATATGAATACTGCAGCTGCTACAGGCGCCGGGGAGGAGGGCGGGCGATATGAATGTCAGCAGCCCTACATGCCAAGAACAGATGCATACTGGTAAGTAGCATTTGCAGTTCGAGGCATGTGGGCTGCTGAATTCATATCTGTGCATTGAATACATAGCAGTCCTCCTATCATTGGCGGCCGCCCGTGCCAGCTGCAGCAGTTTGAAAGTGTTTTGAGAACAGCCTGACCAACAGCTGCCTGCTGTTTAGAGTGCACGTCTACACAGTAATGTTTAGTAAAAGTATGTGTGGTAGACCATGTGGCTGCCCTACAAATATCCTCTAAGGGAATGTTCCCAAGGAAAGCCATAGAGGCCCCCAACTTTCTGGTGGAGTGGGCTCTTGGTGGAATTGTGAGAGTGCGTTTAGCCTTAGCGTAACAGATCTGAATGCATTTTACGATCCACCTAGCGATACCAGCTTTGGAAATAGCGTTACCCTTGTGGTGTGAGGCAAATGCAACGAAAAGTTGCTTGGTCTTTCGAAAATCCTTTGTCCTGTCAATGTAGTACATTCACGCCCTTTTAACGTCAAGGGTGTGGAGCATCCGCTCCGCCAGCGACTCAGGATTTTGAAAAAACACTGGCAACTCAATTGTCTGGTTTATGTGGAATTGAGATACAACCTTGGGTAGGAATTTAGGGTTAGTGCGGAGCACCACCCTGTTGGCATGGACTTGGAAAAAAGGTTCTTGGATGGTGAGAGCCTGCAACTCACTAACCCTCTGTAGCGATGTAATTGCTACTAAGAAAGCCACCTTCCAAGTCAGAAACTGAAGCTCACAAGAGTGTAGTGGCTCGAAAGGAGGACCCATCAGCCTTGTAAGAACCACATTGAGGTTCCATTCTGGAGCTGGTGGTGTCCGTGGTGGAATGACCCTTTTGAGTCCTTCCAGAAATGCCTTGATAGCAGGAACCTTAAAAAGTGATAGGTGTTGCCTATTCTGGAGGTATGCGGCCATCGCAGACAGGTGAATGCGGATGGAAGAATACGCCAAATTGCATTGGTACAGATGGAACAGGTAACATATGATGTTATGAATGGAAGCATCTAGCGGGTTAATGTCGTGGTTTGCACAATAAGTGACAAACCGCTTCCATTTAGCCGCATAACATGCTCTAGTAGTGGGCTTTCTTGCCTCCCGAATGATGTCCATGCAATCGGGGGGAAGATTGAGGTAGCCAAACTCTAGGACTTCAGGAGCCAGATCGCCAGGTTGAGCTGTTGCGGATCTGGGTGCTGAATGTCGCCATGGCTCTGCGTCAGAAGGCTGGGTGTGAGATGGAGCCTTTGATGCGGTACCACGGAAAGTTCCAGAAACGTGGTGTACCATGGTTGGCGAGCCCACGTCGGAGCAACCAGGATGAGAGTCATCGAGTGCTGCCTGAGCTTGCGTGCCACCAGCGGTATCAGAGGTGCTGGGGGAAAAGCGTACGCAAATCTGCCTGACCAGTTCATCCATATCGCATTGCCCTGCGATTGCGGGTGTGGGAACCTGGCGGCGAAGCTTTGGCGTTTTGCGATCTCCCTTGTGGCGAACAGGTCTATCTCTGGATGACCCCACCTTTGGAAGTACGGGTGGAGTACAGATGGATGTATCTCCCACTCGTGCATTTGGTGGCTGTGCCTGCTGAGCAGGTCCGCCATCTGATTGTCTTTGCCTGGGAGATGTTCTGCCATCAGGAAAATGTTCCTCTGAATGGCCCACTTCCACATGCTCTGAGCCAGATGAGACAGCTGCGGAGAGTGTGTGCCCCCCTGTTTCTGAATGTAGTACATGGCCGTCATGTTGTCCGTCCGGATCAACATGACCTTGTTGCACAGATGTACTTTGAATGCCTTTAAGGCCATGAAGATCGCCATCAGTTCCAATACGTTGATGTGCATCTTCCTTTGCTGTAGTGTCCATAGTCCCTGCACTGTGTAGTGGAGTACATGCGCTCCCCATCCCTGGAGAGAAGCGTCCGTCGTCAGGATAATCTGCGGCACAGGCTCTTGGAACGGTCGGCCCTTGCAAAGGTTTTGTGGATTCCACCAATGCAGAGAGTTGTACGCCCGACCGCTCACCAACACTAGGTCTGTTAGTTGCCCGTGAGCCTGAGTCCACTGACGTGGTAGGCACTCCTGAAGCGGACGCATATGTAACCTCGCGTGCGGGACAATGGAGATGCAGGAGGCCATCATGCCTATCAACTGCATGAACACCTTCGCTGGAAGCGAGTGCTGAGGTCTGAATCGTTGGATCCGCGTCTGAATACTGGCGACTCTCACTGAATTTGGCTGCGCAGTGGCTGCCAGAGTGTTTATTGTCGCGCCCAGATACTGCCGTATGTGGGCGGGCTGGAGATGGGATTTTGGGTAATTCAGTGAGAATCCCAGATTGTGCAGGAGATGAATGGTGCGGGACACGTGGTCGGCGCACTGTCGTTCCGACTGTGCTTGAATGAGCCAGTCGTCCAGATAGGGGTGGATGTTTTGACGTCTTAGATGCGCCGCCACAGTCGCCAGGCACTTTGTAAAGACCCTGGGCGCTGTGGTGACCCCGAAAGGCAGAACCCTGAACTGGTAGTGCTGGTCTTGAATTGTGAACCTGAGGTACTTCCTGTGTGGAGGATGCAGGGGAATGTGAAAGTATGCATCCTTGAGATCCAGAGTAGCCAGGAAATCCCCCTGCCGAAGCAGAGGGAGAACCTGCTGCAACGTGAGCATATGGAAGTGTTCTGACAGAATGTACCAGTTGAGGGGCCTGAGGTCCAGGATGGGCCTGAGGGATCCGTCCTTTTTGGGGATTAGAAAGTACAGAGAGTAAACTCCTGTTCCCCTTTCTTGCAGTGGCACAAGCTCTATTGCCCCTTTTTGCAGCATGACTATGACCTCCTGCTGCAACAAGTGCAAGTGCTCGCCGGACATAGGACGGTTTTTTGGAGGTATGTTTGGTGGAGTGGAAGTAAGTTCCAGACAGTAACCGTACTGGATAAGAGATTTGACCCACCTGTCCGTGGTGATGGATTTCCACGCGGGCAGGAACTGCTGGAGTCTCCCCCCGACCGGTGTTGTGTGGTCGGGGGGCAGTGACAAGGCGTCACTGTTTGTTGGCGGTGGAGGACCTGGAGCTGTTGTTTCCACGTCCCCTGCCTTTGACGTTGTTGCCCCTGTAACCACCTCTACCCTTGTTGGTGTATGAGGTCTGGGTGTTGCTTTTATAGTACTGCGTGGATTGCGATGCCTGACCCCTTGAGGTGCCTCTGTTATTGGAGCGGCGAAAGGAACCACCCCGAAACTGCTGGGACTGGAGGGCCCCCATAGACTTAGCAGTGTCCGTGTCTTTTTTCATTTTTTCGAGGGTAGCATCCACCTCAGGGCCAAACAGGTGGTCTGGATTAACTGTTTGATTTAAGATGGTTGTCTGTATGTCTGGTTTGAAGCCTGATATCCTAAGCCATGCATGCCTACGCAGTAACACGCTAGTGTTTACAGCCCTGGAGGCGGTATCGGCCACGTCCAGTGCACACTTAATGGAAGCGTTGGTGATTAGCTTCCCCTCCTGAATCAACATTTCAGCCCCCTCTTTGTACTGATCAGGTAAGTGCTGAAGAAGTGTTTCTAGGGTGTCGTAGTGCGCCCTATCGTAGCGTGCAAGTAGGGCCTGCGTGTTTGAAATGCGCCAAATATTAGCTGCCTGCGCAGCAATACGTTTTCCTGAAGCTTCAAAGATTTTGGATTCTTTGTCTGGGGGAGGAGCATCACCCGTGGTCTGCGAGTTTGCCCGCTTGCGTGCGTTGGATACAACCAAAGAATCCAGTGGCAAGTGTCCCTTGATGTACGTTGGGTCAGTGGGCGCTGCCTTGTATTTTTTGTCAATACGAGGATTGACGACTCGCGCCCGAGTGGGCTCCCTGAAGACCTCTGGCGCGTGCTTCAGCACTCCCTTGAGCATAGGCAATGTTTTGACCGACTTTTCAGCCACTGAGAAAGTGTCAAACAGAAAATCGGCATCCACTGGGTCCGCATGGAGGTCGACATCATGATTAGCCGCAGCTCTCTCAATTAGAGCGTTGAAGGCTGCAGAGTCCTCTGTTGGCGAAGTTTTCGCTGCAAAAAGCTGGGGTTCGTGACCTGACTGAGGGTCCTCAGGGTCGCCTCCAGCAGACCAAGGTTCATTGACCTCCTCTGGATCCGAGTACGCCGGATAATTGTACTCGTCCTCCTCATCTCCGTCACCTTCTCCAGCGTTGGAGTGAGTTGGTGAAAGTTCTAGATTTTGTGGAGATGCAGGCTCCATAGGGGCAGAAGTACCCGCAGAGTCCAACTTCTTCTTGAGTGGAATACGAAAATGTTCTAACCCCGGCTCCGGGGTAATTTTCCTCTTAAGGAGAGAGAGTTTTCCCGTGTTGGCGTCGATGACAACCTCTCGATGCTCTTCGTCCGCAAGTGGCTGGAGACGAGGCTTCGGCACCACCAATGACGCTTTAGGCGTCGACACCAGCTTCAAGGGCACCCCGGCCCCATGTCTTGGAGCGAAAGCCTTCGGCGTCGTCTTCGGCGGCAGCGTGAAGTGGATCGGCGCCTGTGCCTTTGCCGGTTTCTGTGAAGGCTTCGGCACCACATCCTTCGGTTCGGGAGCCGATGCGTCCTTCCGAATACGTTGAAGGGATTCCGTGACCTTTTTGGTTAAGGACGGGGAGGGCTGGCCCGGCCCGAGCGATTCCCCAGAGTCCGGAATAGGGTCGGCGATCAGAGGCACGGTCTTCGGAGCCGACACATCACCACCCTTGGCCTTGACGACCGGAATCGGCGCAGCCAGAGCTTTGGGGTCGTCTTGACGCTTCTTCGAGGCCTTTTTCGGGTCATCGACCTCGACCATCTTCGGCGCCGACGCAGCCGCGTCGGTAGTCTTCGCCTTCGGCTTCGACACCGGGGTCTTCGGGCGGCCATCTTGGCGTGGCTCTTGATGAGGGCGGCCATTTTGGACCTCTTAGGCGCTTAGGCCTCTGGAGCCTTCTGTCCCACCATTGCGACTTTCACTTTCACTTTCGGTTTCGATACAGTCGGTGTGGACCCTGATGGTTTCACTTTCGGTTTCTTTACCGGGAGTGGCGCATCACCAATGTCCGTGGCCGGGCCCGGAGGCGGGGTCGTGGGACGAGTATTGAGATCTTGGGTAAGGCCCGAAGGCGATCCCTCGACCTGGGCCGTATAATGGGGATTGACCCCTGAGTCAGTCTGAGGATGCTCCTCCTCTGAGCTATCCTCCACGGTGGCAATGGCCCCGTCGTCGTCCCCTACCTCTCCGACGACTTCCTCAAACTCCTCGTCCCCTGCGTCGTAGTTGTCATCTTCCGACGCCGGGCTGGAGTCCGAAACTTGTAAGACGGTGTCGTCCTCAACGTCTTCCTCGAAGATGTTGTCAGGCGGGGGCGCTGATAACTGGGCCGGGAGTCTAGCGGCCCGACGAAGCTTGAGTCTTCTTACACCGGAACTTGGAGCAGGCCATACACCTGGCCTCATCGTGGTCCGGCGACAAACACTTGTTGCACACTGGGTGCACGTCGAGGTGTGAATACTTTGAGGTGCACACCGGGCACCTCTTAAACGGAGTTCGTTCCATGTTAAGTAGTCTGGAGCGTTGTGTAGGCCCGTCCGCGCCGAGAGCACGCGGAAGGGCAGCAAGTGTACGGAGCTGAGGAATAAACAGACCCGAACGATGAACAATACCGACGCCAAACCTAAAGACCTTTTGGTCTCAAGTAAGTAAAGTTAAACAACTATCGATTCCGACAGAGGGAACCGAAACACATCCGAACCCAATGGCGGGAAAAAACAATCTGGGGATGGAGGCGATGCCCATGCGCACTGTAGTCCAGGGGAGGAGCCACCTATCTCGTGATACTTCGAAGACTCTTCCAGGACAACAATGTGCAATCATCCGGACCCAACACTAGGCGGCGATCTATGCACAGATATGAATTCAGCAGCCCAAATGCCTCAAACTCAGTTGTTTTGTTCACAGCTTTTTTGAACGATTCGTGTTATAGGAGAGGACCAAATTCCTTTAACCTCAAATTCCTCCAAAGCCATGTCCAAGTATTTCCAGGCAGGTGATTTATTGTTTCCTTCAATTTCTTTCCATAAAAGCTGTGAAATTTAAGTTGTCCTTATCATTTTTTACTCTGTTCCATACTTTAATAGCATTACCCTTTCGTGCGATCAGCTGGTTATTCAGACCGAATTCCAGCCTGATCTGGGCTTGTGAAGCATTTTTTGGAAGGCGGAATAGGGATTTAAAAGTTTTTGAAATAGCGTTATTAATGATCATAGCATCTTTCCCATTTAGGGCCTCGCTGCCATAAGTTAAGGATGGTAATAATTTAGCCGATATCACCTTAAGGAGAGGTTGGTAGGTTAGGTTACTCGTTGACTTTTTGATGATCCCAAATGCAGCTGTTAGGGCATTTGCTTTCCTAATGATATCAAGTTTTTGGGGGGTAAAGTTGCCGTTGAAAATGACTCCCAAGTATCTATAGGTTTCAACTTGTTCCAAGTTCTCCTTCCCCAGAAACCATTTTGATTTATATTTCCGTCTTGAGTTTTTTGTAATAACCATAACTTTAGATTTGGTTTCATTTATTACCATATTGTTTTCTATGGCATATTCCATTGTACGAGTTATTAAGCGTTGTAATCCCACCTTTGTGTAACTTAAGAGAATGACGTCGTCTGCATAAAGTAGATTTGATATGGTTTTATCGGCAAGCTTGGGCGAGTGAGCATTTATGTCATTCAAGGCATCCGTCAGATCGGCTAAGAACAAGTTAAATAATAGAGGAGCCAGTACGCACCCTTGCCTCAGGCCTCTTAACGTAGGTATTTCCCTAGTTAGTGACTGACCATTACCGATACGTACTCTAGCCCAAGTATGTGTATGTAGCAGACGGATCAGATGAAGTAAAAAAGGAGGAATCCCTTGTAGGCATAGTTTTTGCCACAAATGTTCTCTGTTCACACAATCGAACGCTGATTTAAAATCAATAAAGCATAGGTACAGAGGTTGCCTTTTTGTAATTGCCTTGTCAATTAGGACTGATAGAGCTAAAATGTTAGTAGCTGTTCCTAGACCTTTTATAAAGCCAGTTTGATTAGGTGGAAGAATACAGTTGTCCTTTGCCCAGTCTGAAAGTTTTGATAGCAAAATCCCTGCAAATAGTTTTGCGTCGCTATCCTGTAGGGTTATTAATCGGTAGTTTCCAGGCAATGCCCAATCTCCTTTTTTGTAGATCGGGGATATTAGGGACCCTCTCCAGGTTTCAGGTATCCTCCCTTTCCGGACTACTTCTTTAAAAACCCTAACAAGATATTCTGCCCATGTGTCTGAGTCCTCCTTATACCATGTCTTAATTGTAACAAACAAGGTAGGTAACAGGGAAAGGGCGCACAGCAAAGAATCTGGCTAAAGGTAAGAAATGAACATATCATTAGTGATTGCTACTAGGCAAGAGAAGGAAGGTTACCTAACTTCCCAAAATTTTCTTTAACAAATTCCAGGATATAAGGTTATATCAAAGTTCCTGCCGAGCAATCCATAAACCAAATGTGATATTTTTCAGAGTTCATGCAGTAAATCTAAACAAAATAAGTCCATATGTTGTCCAATAGCCAGTCAGACACCAGAGTCTTGGAGTACGTTGATCCGTATTTTTATTCCAGATTTCAAAGTTCAAAACATTCTCTGCAGCCAACACGTGTTTCGTTGGGCATCTATCTCATGCCAAAATAACTTCCTCAGGGCTGCAAGCCAAACAATAAAAATATGGTATAATATACCAGCAACAATAAACTCTTGTTTGTTGGAAAAGTTAATATTAATAAATAAGTCACCACCTAAGTGAAAAGAAGACATAGTTCCCAAATTTAAGTGACAAAATATAGAAGATCAAGTACATTCTATGTGACTCCCGGTGTCAAGATGTAACTAACAACAAAACATTCAGATATGTCGCCATACATAAATAACAATAATGTATTACCTAAATTTCAATAAGTTTTTCATCTGTGTTGAATTTCTTCCAAGGAATATTTATCAAGAGTAAATAACTATCTGGAATGATATAAGGAGGCTCTTAGCTCTGTCCCCACATGTCACAACCCGCCTTTATTACGAAACAGTAAGTTAAGTAAAAATCGTCCTTATTAAAAATAATTGCAAGGACTATAAAGTTGCCAATTCATTAGCCAATGAAAAAAGCGTCTATCACGTTAATAAACACTTTGTTTTGTGTTCAAACAAAGTCAATATTATATTAGATTCATTAGCTAACACGAACCCCATCATAAGTTGATACTCTCTCTTCGTTATTCATAAACATGAACCATCATAGACACGAACCATCATCACAGTGTTGCTATGATAATCTACTTCCGCGTATCTCAATAAAACCACGTTTTATATAATATCCTATTCTCTAAACATAAACACGAACCCTCATTAAAATATTACTAAGGTAAAGCTCTGTTACCTCTCCGGTGCTCCACTTCCGCGTTTTCAAATTAATGACGTCTTATTTGATATCTCATTTGCAGAGTCTATTAAGAAAAACCACAAGATCAGTATCTTGCGTGTTTATGTATCTGATATAGCTTCCATTAAGATTACGCTTAATCTCTCTTACCTATATCTCTATCAAAGTCTTATATATCTTGTGCTCATTCCTCCCGAGTTCGGCTTACTGGCGTGTACCTAGGTCGCCATCTTGCTTAAGTACAATACGTCTAAGTCGGGTTCTGCTAAGGCGGCTACGGTTAGAACCGCTTAGAGTTGGACCAAAGTTTTCTCAACACTAGTATTTCAAATATGAAAATAACAGATAAAAGATATAGAAATATATAAATATAGTTCTCGATCTTTATTTTCTTTTTAAGCAAATCTCAAGGGTGAGTGGCATATTATATCGCCGCCATCTTAGAATGGACAGTAGATACACAAAAAAGAGGAAGGTTTAAAGTGAATACTGTTTTATCGAAAGTCAGTATTACTGGGTCCTGCGGTAAAATAATATCTTGTCACGTAGGATCATAACTTTATCTATCAGTTATAACAAATATCTACTTCTGACTAGTCAAACTTTAAAACAGCCACCACGTTCTGGTACAGCCATGTTAGAACGGGTGATTCTACTAGTAATGCGTTGTTAACACGAACAGGCGCATGTTTACACCTACGTTTAATTGGCAGGCATATATTAACACCAATAAGTAATGTCGGTTAAAAAATACGTATTAGTACGTTTTTTACATAGAGGCGAATATTTGCACCAATGTATATTTATATGTACAGGTGTATATTAACACCAACAAGTCAAATCGGGTAGAGGATACACAGGATTCCCAGATACTCTACCTATTATTTAATTTGTGAAAAAGTAAACTTATTATAAAAATATGAAAAAGAGGGTTCTACTCGGCTATACGCTGTGGGGGCGACTAGTAGCAACAGTGCATCGAGCGTCCAGCATCATTCCAATGTTATATCCAAATCATTAATATATTCTAAACAACAACAGAAAGGGTCATGGCATTAACATTTGAAGTACCCAAGTATCATCCAAATAACCATACAACAAGTATTCTGCAATTTTCTGTTAGAAGGAAGCCAAATCAAATGCAACTTAGTGCAACAGCCCACAATAAAATCTAGGATATTACTACTCTCCCAAAAAATATTGTAGTGCTGTATCAATATTGAGTCCATCTTCTACCGCGCGAAGGACCATAATCCATCTTGCCTCCCTGCGTCTTAGTTTCAAAAATCTGTCTCCTCCTCGTCTATCCAGAACCACTTGTTCAATACCATGATAGAAGAATTTGTGATTCTCTGAATCATTCTTGTTTTGAATAGTGTGAAGCAATAGGGTACCTAGTGTCTCCATTCTTGAGTGCCCGATAGTGTTCCACCATTCGGTCTTTGAGTTGGAGTCTTTTTTTAACTATCTCAACACCAATGATCTGAATGTCATTCACCACCCATTATGACAAAGAAAAACTGACTTTTCTTGATATTGAATTATATGTTGAAGACAATAAACTTTGCAGCCGTATGTTTCGCAAGGAAACCAGCTGCAATGCATTATTACGAGCAGACAGCTGCCACCCCAGAAGCCAAATCAATTCCATCCCCTATGGGGAAATGATTAGAGCAAGAAGGAATTGTTCTAAAGATGCAGATTTTCATGCTAATATCAAAGATATGACTATGAGATTCAAAAATAGAGGATATGCGAATGTTGTTGTTAACAAGGCTGTTAACAGAGTACAGAAATTAAAGCGAGATGTTACATTGAGGCCCAAGGTTAAGAATGATGCATCCAATACAAATCAGAAGATTAGAATGATCACGAACTTTGGTAGAGGGAGCCACAAACTCTTCAGTATCATGAAGAAATATTGGCATATGCTTTATTCAGATAAAGATTTGAAACCTTTTCTAACGGACAGACCAAGCATTACCTATAGGAAGGGAATGTCTATTGCTAATATTGTTAGCCCAAGTTACCCAAAACCTTTTTCATATTCGGGTCAAAGTGACTGGTTACGTGTTCGCCCCAAAGGCTTTTATCACTGTGGAAACTGCAGCTCATGTTGGTGGGCAATGAGAAAGATTCAAAAGTTTGAGTATAACAATACAGGCACTTTCTATATTGATTCTTTTATTAATTGTGAAACTACTTTTGTGATTTGTTCTTGCCTGCCTATGTGGAAAAATTTATGTAGGGAGCACAGTAAGGAGACTCAAAGACCGGATGGTGGAACACTATCTGGCACTCAAGAATGGAGACACTAGGTACCCTATTGCATCACACTCTATTCAAAACAAGAATGATTCAGAGAATCACAAATTCTTCTATCATGGTATTGAACAAGTGGTTCTGGATAGACGAGGAGGAGACAGATTATTGAAACTAAGACGCAGGGAGGCAAGATGGATTATGGTCCTTTGCGCGGTAGATGATGGACTCAATATTGATACAGAACTACAATATTTTTTGGGAGAATAGTAATATCCTAGATTTTATTGTGGGCTGTTGCACTAAGTTGCATTTGATATGGCTTCCTTCTAACAGAAAATTGCAGAATACTTGTTGTATGGTTATTTGGATGATACTTGGGTACTTCAAATGTTAATGCCATGACCCTTTCTGTTGTTTAGAATATATTAATGATTTGGATATAACATTGGAATGATGCTGGACGCTCGATGCACTGTTGCTACTAGTCGCCCCCACAGCGTATAGCTGAGTAGAACCCTCTTTTTCATATTTTTATGATAAGTTTACTTTTTCACAAATTAAATAATAGGTAGAGTATCTGGGAATCCTGTGTATCCTCTACCCGATTTGACTTGTTGGTGTTAATATACACCTGTACATATAAATATACATTGGTGTAAATATTCGCCTCTTTATGTTAAAAACGTACTAATACATATTTTTTACCCAACATTACTTATTGGTGTTAATATATGCCTGCCAATTAAACGTAGGTGTAAACATGCGCCTGTTCGTGTTAACAACGCATTACTAGTAGAATCACCCGTTCTAACATGGCTGTACCAGAACGTGGTGGCTGTTTTAAAGTTTGACTAGTCAGAAGTAGATATTTATTATAACTGATAGATAAAGTTATGATCCTACGTGACAAGATATTATTTTACCGCAGGACCCAGTAATACTGACTTTCGATAAAACAGTATTCACTTTAAACCTTCCTCTCTTTTGTGTATCTACTGTCCATTCTAAGATGGCGGCGATATAATATGCCATACTCACCCTTGAGATTTGCTTAAAAAGAAAATAAAGATCGAGAACTATATTTATATATTTCTATATCTTTTATCTGTTATTTTCATATTTGAAATACTAGTGTTGAGAAAACTTTGGTCCAACTCTAAGCGGTTCTAACCGTAGCCGCCTTAGCAGAAGCCGACTTAGACGTATTGTACTTAAGCAAGATGGCGACCTAGGTACACGGGAGGAATGAGCACAAGATATATGAGACTTTGATAGAGATATAGGTAAGAGAGATTAAGCGTAATCTTAATGGAAGCTATATCAGATACATAAACACGCAAGATACTGATCTTGTGGTTTTTCTTAATAGACTCTGCAAATGAGATCAAATAAGACGTCATTAATTTGACAACGCGGAAGTGGAGCACCGCAGAGGTAACAGAGCTTTACCTTAGTAATATTTTAATGAGGGTTCGTGTTTATGTTTAGAGAATAGGATATTATATAAAACGTGGTTTTATTGAGATACGCGGAAGTAGATTATCATAGCAACACTGTGATGATGGTTCGTGTCTATGATGGTTCATGTTTATGAATAACGAAGAGAGAGTATCATAATAACATTGTGATGATGGTTCGTACTTATGATGGCTGGTGTTTATGAATAACGAAGAGAGCAGTATGTTTACATACTGACACAGGTTACACTTATGATGGGGTTCGTGTTAGCTAATGCATAACGTGATGATGGTTCATGTTTATGATGGCTCGTGTTTATGAATAACGGAGAGAGCAGTATGTCTAAATGCTGACCCAGGTTACACTTATGATGGGGTTCGTGTTAGCTAATGAATCTAATATAATATTGACTTTGTTTGAACACAAAACAAAGTGTTTATTAACGTGACAGACGCTTTTTTCATTGGCTAATGAATTGGCAACTTTATAGTCCTTGCAATTATTTTGAATAAGGACGATTTTTACTTAACTTACTGTTTCGTAATAAAGGCGGGTCGTGACATGTGGGGACAGAGCTAAGAGCCTCCTTATATCATTCCAGATACATTTATTTACTCTTGATAAATATTCCTTGGACGGAATTCAACCCAGATTAAAAACTTATTGAAATTTATGTAATACATTATTGTTAATTATGTATGGCGACATATCTGAATGTTTTGTTGTTAGTTACATCTTGACACCGGGAGTCACATAGAATGTATTTGATCTTCTATATTTTGTCACTTAAATTTGGGAACTATGTCTTCTTTTCACTTAGGTGGTGACTTATTTATTAATATTAACTTTTCCAACAAACAAGAGTTTATTGTTGCTGGTATATTATACCATATTTTTATTGTTTGGCTTGCAGCCCTGAGGAAGTTGTTTTGGCATGAGATAGATGCCCAACGAAACACGTGTTGGCTGCAGAGAATGTTTTGAACTTTGAAATCTGGAATAAAAATACGGATCAACGTACTCCAAGACTCTGGTGTCTGACTGGCTATTGGACAACATATGGACTTGTTTTGTTTAGATTTACTGCATGAACTCTGAAAAATATCACAATTGGTTTATGGATTGCTCGGCAGGAACTTTGATATGTCTTAATTGTGTATATAGTTTTCTTGCAAGGGGAGGCTGTATTACGTCCAAAAACTCCTCCCTCTTAGACACGAGTTTTATCTGCAAAAATTCTGTAGACAAACTGCCCAAAGTTGTCGAGCTATGCAGAAGGCTTAGGTTGAAATGTCTCAAGGATGTTGTCGAGCTATGCAGAAGGCTTAGGTTGTAATGTCTCAAGGAGTTAAATAGTTGTCAAGGGTGATCCATAAGTGTCTGCGCGGGGGGCACCAAGGGGATTGCTAAAGAGCCGTATAGGCGGCTCAGAGACTTAGTACCCAGTTTAACCATCAGGCATAATTAGCTTTCTGGGTATCCTTCCAATTATTGAGGACCACCTTTACAGCAGCGGTGAGTAGAAGGTCAAGCAAGGTCCTATCATTGTGGCTGAGGGATTTGGCTTTCAGAAACCCAAAGACTAGGTATGGTAGTTCCATAGGTGGAGAGAAAGAAGACTTTATCAGTAAATTCGAAGACTTTATCCCAGAATGGGGCAACACATTCACATTGGAGGATAAGGTGATCCAGGGCACCCTCCGCACAGTTACAGTTCCAACAGAAAGCGTCAGACCTGATGTTGTGGGCAAAAAGACTCGCCGGCGTCCAAAAGGCTTTATGGAGAAGCCAGAATTTAGTTTGGGATAATGTGGGGCTGATTTTGTGACGCATGCAGGAATCCGAGGTTTTGGCCCAATCCGTATCAGAGATAGGGAAAGGGAGCATGATGTCCAAAACTGTTTGATATGAGCAGTGAGATTGGAAGCTGGGGTCATATGAGTTTATATATCCATGACACCTGATGACCTAGCCTGTTTAATCTGGTAAAGTAGGACGGAAGGGAGGGAGGGTTGGAAGAGAGATTCGCTTAGGTGATTGCTGTTTTTATATGTAGGAAGGAATAGAACTCAAGTGAGCTGAGGTTAAATTTGGATTGAAGGTCTTTAAACGATAGGGGGTATGCCCCTTCATAAAGTTGGTGTGGAAAGTAAATGCCCTTTTCCACCCAGAGGCGATTGTATAGTGGTTTGCCTTTGTAGAGCACCTTGGGGTTATGCCGTATTGATTCCCATCGTGACCGTTTGATGGAGGCATCCAGTAACTTATCCACTTTAAGAAGGGCTATTCTTGTATTTCTAAAAATAGGTCTCGAACAGGTGATTGAATTTAATTTAGTGAACAGGGCAGTCGCTGGGGTAACATTCCTAAGGAGGTCCTTCTCTATCTCAAGCCACACGGGGAGCAACCATCTGGTGGAGATAGCCAATAGGAGCCATGTTTTGCAAGAAACGCAGTTTGATACCTTTTGAAGTCCGCTAGTTTGACTCCACCTGCAGACTTGTCTAGGCGAAGTTTCTTTAAACTAATTCTTAATTTTTTTCCCTCTCCATAGAAAGTTTGGGAGTACGACGTCCAATTTGTGATGGAATTCCGGGGATAACATAAGGGGCAGCATGGTGATTAGATAGTTGACTTGAGGGGAAATCATTTTGATGGTCTCAATTCTTCCCCACCAAGTAATGAAACGGGGGGACCACCCGTCCAGTTGTGTTTTAATTTTATCTAAGGTTATTTTTTCGTTGCGTTGAAGGGTTTCAGCAAGAGTGCTTCCAAATTCGACCCCAAGGTATTTAATGAAGCCTGGTTGCCAGTACAGGCCCGAGTTACCCAACATGTCTCTTGTACCAATTATGTTCAGCGCTTTAACCTCAGACTTATCTCGGTTTAGTTTATAGCCACAATGTAGGGAATAGGTTTCTATGGAGGATATGAGGCCCTCAATGGAGGAGTCTGGCTGTTCAGTGATCGCAAGTATGTCATCAGCGTATGCCGCCTGTCGCCGAATTCCACCCCCTTGATGTTCTCGTTACTTTTTATGGCAGCTAAGAGGGGTTCAAAGGCCAGGAGCAAAAGGGCTGGAGAGAGGGGGCAACCCTGTCAAGTACCTTGTTTTAAGCGAAAAGGTGTGGAAAGGGAGCCGTTTATGGCAATTCGGGCTGACTGGGAGGAGTAAAGAGCCATAACCATGTCGATATAGGGCTTACCCAGATTAAAGGACTGCATACAGTGTCGTAAAAAAGCCATGACACCCTATCAAACGCTTTTTCAGCGTCTAGGGTGATGGCAATGGAAGGAGTGGCGGTTATTTTGGCTTTCTCTAATACATGACAGAGTAATCTAGTATTATCATTGGATAGCCAGTGTTTGAGGAAACCCACCTGTGAATTACTAATTAGCTTGGGAAGGAATGTATTCAGACTGTTGGCTAAGATTTTAGCCTAGATTTTACAATCTAGGTTTATGAGGGAGATTGGACGGTAGTTTTTTGTCAAGAGAGTCTTTCCCTTCCTTCGGGATAACAATTATGGTGGCCTTGCTCATTGCGCAGTGACAGCACCCTTGGACATAAAGGACTGGAAAAGGTTCAAGAGGACCGGGCTAACCATTCCCACAAACTCTTTATAAAAATTGTCTGAAAAGCCATTCGGGCCAGGGGCCTTGTTGCTTTTAAGGGATTTGATGGAAGTGGAGATTTCCTGTAATGTGAACGGGGAGCCCAATTTGGAGCTGTCCTCGGAGAGTCTAGGGAGGTCTAACGAATTCAAGTGTTTGGTACATGCAGCAGAGTCGAACGCTAAGTTGTTTTTATAAAGGTCCTCGTAGAGAGACTGGAAGGTGTGCAAGATGTTGATGTGTTTGGTGTGAATGTTATTGGCCTGGTGGTTAATGGAAGCAATAAGGAATTGTTTTTTTTAATGTGTGAGGTAAGATGCGATAAATTTTCTGGCTTTATTGCCCTCATATAATTTTAGTGACTTAAATTTGTTTATCCATACCCCTGCTCTTTTGTTTAGAATTGCATTATATTCGTACTTCAATTTAGTAAGGCGGTCTAAGATGGATTTATTACCCAATTCGGCTGCGTGGGAGATCTCTAGAGCCTTGACATCTTTCTCCAGGTTTTCCAGATCACGGTTCAGTTTTTTGTTCATTTGTGCTCGTATGCCAATGATAACCCCCCTAATCGTGGCTTTAAAAGCATCCCAGACGACTGAGATGTCTGAGTCTGGCAAAATGTTCAAGGTAAAGAATTCACGGATGGCGGTCTCTATCTTAGTCTTATTTTATTATAGCGCCAACGTTTCGGGGGGAGGATCGAGCGTGAGCCTACTAGCTTGGTATGGATGCAAGAATGATCTGAGACCAGTTTGGGAGCAATGTCAGTCTCCTCTAGGAGATGAGTGAAAGGGCTAGAAATTAAAATGTAGTCGATTCTCGAATAAGAGTTGTGGGGGGCCGAATAAAATGTGTAGTCTCGTCCGTGAGGGTGTTGTAGGCACCATGAATCGTGAACGTTGTATTTGGAGCAGAGACTGGTCAGAGTATCATGGGAACGTGACAGGTGGTATGTGCATTTGGATTTGTGGTCTAGGAGGGTATCTAGGGGAAGGTTGAAGTCTCCACCGACAAGAGTTAATCTTGGGGAATGGTTTCTATTGCAGATATCTGAAAGAGACACGTTAGTGATAGATTCCTTACCTTAGAATAGAATATCCCGAGGCGTCAGACTGGATCTGGAAACTTTTGCGTAGCAATACCCCTGCGCGTCGGTAGGCGTCTGCGACTCCGCGTCAATCGTCGGCGTCGTTGGCGTCGGAATGACGTAGTCGGAGTACTTAGATGCCGCCCATGCGCGCTGACGTCAGTTCTTCTTTTTTCCGCGCCAGCTAGCGCAGATCCGGAGAAGCTCTACCCCCAGTCACTTTTTGATTGAACTTTTGATCTTTTTGATCACTCATTTTCTATTGAGTCTTCGACTCTATCGGTGGCGGTAGGGATGCCCGGGTTCAATCCCTGCTCAAAGTGCGACCGACTGATGTCGGTCACGGACCCCCATCGCCGGTGCCTGAAGTGCTTAGGCCTCGACCATGACGATCGAACCTGCTCCGACTGCCGGGCCCTGACGTCGAAGGCTAGGCGGGAGCGGTCCCGCAAGCGACTCGAGCTGAGGCAGTCGGCGCCGCTCCAGGTCCCGGTCCCACGGGAGGTCGAGGGTCAGGTCGCGAGGTCGGAGTCATCGAAGCTCCGGGAGTGGACATCGGTCGTCAGGCTTCAAGTCCTAAGGTAAGAGGCATGAGAGGTCGGAGCGACGTCATCGTTCCTCCGCCCCGCCCCGACGCTCGCACAATGCGGCCGTGGGTTCGGGCGACACCGCCCGCGCAGCTCCGTGGGAGTCGCAAGCGTCGCCGCCTGCCCCACACCTTCGGGTCCCTGGGCACGGCGCGACGCCGGAGGAGATGGAGCGGTACCGCATGGCCATGAGGTCCCTCCCTCCTCAGTCGGGTTCCGTGGTGCCTTCGGGCCAATCGGCCCGACCGGAGGTTCTAGCGGGTCGGGTGCTTCGGCTCCGACGCCGCCGGGTGCTTCGGCCCCGGCGCCGCCGGCGACTTCGGTCTCGGCGCCGCAGGACCTCACCAGATCCGCTTCCGGATCCGGGTCGTCGCCGGTCGACCTCACCGGCGCCGGCCCAACGGGTGTCGCCCCCGGCGCCTGCTGTGGACGCTGTCCCCAACGCCTCCTTCTGTCCAACTCTGGCGCCGTAACGGCGCCGCATCCGACGGCCTTTGGAGATTTTTATTTCCACGAGGAGGCTCCGTCTACTGATCCTGTTTTGCAGGGTACGGGGGACGAGGAGGAGGATTGGGAGGGGTCTGAGGACCCTCTGGCACTAGATTGCCAGTCTCAACAGGACTGGACATATGAGCTTGGGGAGGCTAGTGGTCTTGACACTTTGCCAGACACTGGATTTAGCTCCCCTCCGACTGTGGCTTCGGAAGCGGGCTCTACATATAGTGTAGTGTTGACGAAGGCAGCTAAGGCCTTAAACCTTAAGCTCCCCGTCGCGGCCGTGAGGACTAACCTTCTCTCTGAGGTCCTCAAACCGCAGTCAAGCTCCAGTGAGCCTCTGCTGCCGTTCAATGAGGCCTTGTGTGACGTTCTTGTTGGCACTTGGTCCAAGCCCGCCACAGGTCCGCCTGTGGATAGGAACATGGCCAGACACTACCGCCCGGCCCCGGCGACCCATGCTTTTTGTCCACCCATCCCACCCCGAGAGTCTGGTCATCCAGGCCTCCAACTCCCAGACCGCATTCCCTTCGGCCCCGACCGACAGGGACAGGGAATCCAAGAGATACGAACAGTTCGGGAAGAAGGTGTTCTCGTCTGTTAGCTTAGGGCTGCGGTCTGTGAATACCGCCTGTCTCTTGGGCCGCTACACCCACACTCTGTGGGACACGGTTGCGGAGGTGCTGCCACAATGCCCGGAGGAGGTCCAGGCTAAACTCGCCCAAACCCTTGCGGAGGGCCGAGATGCAGCACGCTTTTCTATCCGGTGTGGACTGGATACAACGGACTCACTGGGCAAGGCAATGGCTACGACGGTGGCGAGTCGACGCCACGCCTGGTTGCGGTCCGCCAACTTCTCGGCCGATGTCCAGGCCACACTTCTGGACATGCCGTTTGATGGCCGTCGCCTCTTCAGCGACAAGGCAGACCATGCGCTGGAACGTTTTAAGGACTCCAGGGCTACGGCCAAGTCCTTGGGCCTCACCGCCCCACGCCAGCAATCTGGTGCCTTTCTCTCCTTTCGTGGCCACGGAAGGGGCGCCCCCCCCACGTACTGCCAGACAGGCGCCGCAAAATGTTCAACAGCGCGGTGGCGGACGTGGAAACCGCCGTGGCGGCGGTTGGGGACAACGGCGAGGCCAGTCCACACCTCCCGCAGCAGCACCCGCCTCCAAACCTTCCTAGTCTGAGTTTTCAGTTCCATGTGACGCCTGTGGGAGGCAGGGTTCGCCATCACCTCTCCCACTGTAGCACTGTCTGACCACTGGAGGGAGCCCACGAGCCGCAAGCTGCAACGGAAACGCCAGAAACACCCACATCGCCGGAGCGAGACGGACGCTGTGGCTGCCTGCCTGCCTGCTTGCTCCTGTCTCCTGACTGCCGCTTCCTGAGCCGGGAAAGTCGTGAAGCGCTGAGAACGCCAAGCCGGCAGGAAGAAAAAACTCGGACACATTCACGGTCGCATTTATTCACCACAAGCGGCAGGTGAGCAGCTGGGCGGCTCGGTGTTCAGGCGGCACACGAGCGGAGCTGGGTATAGAGTCATCCATAGAGTCATCCAGGACTGGGAGCCAAGGGGGGGGTAGCAGAGCGCCAGAAGCAGGCTGGGGCTCAGCTCTTTCTTCTTCCTTCAACTCACCCCCAGCACCTGCATTACCTGCCACATTAAAGTCATCCCCCCCAACGTGGCCCCTCCACAGCCAGAGACCCGTGGCAGGGTTCCTTGACGGGGACCCCTTGGAAAACTCCGCCGCACCCGCTTCCCCCACCACAAACAAGTGTCTATCAAGGAAAGACCCCACTAGAATCTGTATTGAATCGACTCTGGCAAAATCAGCGGGTCTGAGAGACTGAGAGACTGCGAGCGCGGCTGCCGTTAGAGGCAGCTGCGAAGTAAGAGCCCGGGGGCGGTGGCCTAGGCCGGTCTGACTAGGTCCGACCTCGCCAGTGGTCCCCCCCTGTGTGCCCCGCTCGCCCCAGCCAGATCCTCAGTGGTCGCCAACAGTAGGGCAGACGCCGGGGAAAACCCCTTGCTGTTTGTCACTGATACATCGCAGCGACCTCCTTGCTGCAAAAAAAAAAAAAAGTGACAACCAAAACAGAGAAACAGAGAAAAACAATGAGGACTAGAAACTCGTCCTTATTGCAGGCACAAGAAAAGCCCCGACCACACAGAACAGCCAGAAGACGGAAGGCAAAACTCTTCTACCCCCCAGGCATGGGTGGCCTTTACTCCGGACCTGGGCTGTCAGAGGGGGGCACCCCGGGAACTCCGGGTGCGACTGGTGCAACACCGACGTCCCTAGGATTACAATCTGCATTCCCTGCTCTGTCATCGTCGCAAGCTGGGCAAGATGGGAAACGTCACAAACCGGTTCACCCTACTCTTAGCCCCGGGGCAGACATCCCTCCAGGAAACAGAGACATAAGAAGCTTCTTTAACCCTCTGGCCACAAGCCCAGGCGCACCAATCAGATCCTCAAGCTGTACTCCACCTAACAAAGCCACAGAGGACAGCCCACCCTCCAGCCGCACTGCCTCATGGGCCCCAGGAAGGCCCCTGTCACCAATCATAACTACGCTACAGGGTGGCATACCTTCCAAGCCAGAGGCTTCGGGTAGGGTTGCACCTACACTCGATTCAGATAGACCAGCAACGCCCCTACATCGCTCATGGGAAGATTCTCCCTTGAACTCGATCCTAGACGGGGCCCTCACGGCTAATATATTGATCAGCACATGTAGTGCGCCCCCGGCAATCGGGGGGCACACGCCTGACGCAACCAGCCACACACATGAAATTTTTGAGGGAGGAACCATCACAGAAATACTGGCCCGGCACTCCCCACGTGCGAACTTGATGCCTCGGAGCACGCAGGCCCAAGATAAAACTACCTTGTCACCATCTTCAATGAGTAGAAGCTCGGATAGGGGGGAGAATCCCCCAGTGATCACAGACCATCTAACTTTGATCAATGAGACACTCATCTCTATGACAGGTGCGGCAATAATGCACGCCGACAAGCTCGATGCCCAGATAAATATCCTACAAACTGTTGCAAACTTAATTTCTGGAATCGACTGCAAATTGGACCATCTCAACTCCCTGATTCGCAGAGCACAGGACAGCACACTCTTCAAGCCCGTACCGTGCTGCTGCAGTCCAATCCTGAACAAGCTAGGTAAACTTCCGGACATTATGACCACACTAGTTGAGGACCTCAAGAATGAAGTCGGCAAAACCAAGGATCCGATCTCTCAGGAACCACCTCCGCAACCTTCAAAAACAGAAAGTTTAAGAAACCCAACAAACCACTTTACACAGATTAACAAATAAGATATAACAGCCTGGGAGGCACCATTACCCATGCCCAGCATGAGCAGGCCAGACGCTACTACAACCAAAATACAAAATCATGCGCTCCAGCATATTACCACATCAACCAGCCAAGATGTCCCCATCTTATCTAGGAAAAACAAGAAAAAACTAAAAAAACTCAACAAGGTAAACAGAAACAAAGCTCTCGCTCCCAGAACTATCCGGGACTGGCTACGGCCTGAGAATGCAATGTCTTCCCACATCGTGAAACAGGAAACAACCAAACTGGGAGCAACAGTGAAAACACCGGAAACAAACAAGTCAAACGCTGAAGACACTCACCTGACCAACCCAGCAATAACCTTGCCTGTCACCCCCCAACCAGTCTTAACAGCACCACATCCAAGACAAGCAATGGAGCCTTATGGCCAAAGCTCCGCTGAAGCAACTCAAGCAAACCCAAACAGATACGACCCTCAGGTCGCTGCTTTATCAACATCTGCGAAGGGCCGCGCAACACAAGCTTCCCTGACTATGATGGATTTCAGGGAAATCGAACAGCCGCTACTAACCGTAAGCGCCCCCAGTCTGTCACAGATGGAAGCCCAATTGCGACACTTGGGACCACTGGGGCTAAACAGACAGGACACAGTACAAATACCACAAATAGGAGGCCATGGGGCGGACTCCCTCTGCCAAACAAGCCACCCCCAGGATTGCAAGATAACGTTGTACCCTGACTATGCCTCCCAGGGGCCGTGGGATATTCTTAACCGTGGCAACTTATTAAAACTTTTTGCAAATATCCCAGGATTGGAGGGAACTAATACTACAGACATTGACACCATCTCTTTTCTCGAGCCAGAAGCGGAGGAGAAAACCGAACCCACGGAGCTAATCTTCGTGAGCCCGCACAAGGCCGAGGTCCTGAGAAGCCAGTACAAGCTATTGGAAAGCTGGGGCATAATAATAAAATCTTCGCGCACACAAAAATACCCATTCCCTCTAAAAACTCAAACCGCACACTCCCAGATGGGAAGCATAGTTCAGCGAACTGGAGGGATCTCATGCCTGAATGCCCATCCCACTGATGGGCCACATATGGTGTCCACCCTCCAGGGGTCCAAAGGTGCTACAAATAGTGGACCAACCATCAGCACCCCAATTAAAATAACAACTAACACGAACCAGGGCACACGCATATGCGCAACCTTGGGATGCGCAAGTAAAGATTGGTCTTGGCTGTCGCTAGCATTAAACTCAAGACCCTAACACAGCCACTATGCCTCGAGCCACCTCTCTGCACCATGATTATCGCCCAATAAAACCCTCCAGACAGGGATCATCCCTGGGCTGTCTGAAAATCATGACCTGGAACGTCGCAGGACTCAGGGGGCTGCTCCTTAATAAAAACGCAGTGACATTCATGGAAGAGGCAGACATCCTCTGCACACAAGAAACCTGGCAGCTCCAACCACTTTCAATAAGAGGATACGCAGAATATGGAAAACCTGCAAAAAAGCTCAACATATTCGGAAGACCTTCGGGGGGGTTATGCGTTTACATAAAGCATTCACTTAATCTGGAATTTGAGGTAATTCCTAATCTCCCAGACAATTTACAGGCAGGCATCCTGAAAGGCTGTCGCCTGACAAATGGTCTTAATGCGCTCTTATTAATCAACCTCTATCATAACTCACATGGGCCTATATTTAATCTGGCCACCCTGACAATGCTCCTTGAGACCTTAATCCTCCAACATCCGGCCCTGGAATGCATCATCCTCGGTGACTTCAATACCCCTAATATAGGGATATTAACCACACGAAGACTTCAGCCAGGGGCTACAAATGCACTGAATGATCTATTAAAAACTTACAAGCTGGCGACAGCCCACTCGGTCCTCTTAAATCTGAGCCCAGGGTCTTTTGTCGGCCCTACATATAACAACCATACAACGATCGATTACATTATCCTCAGTGAAAAACTGCAACCTCTCATGTCAGACTTCACTGTTCAGCCGCGCAACGATAGCGACCACGCTGCCTTAACCATCACATTGAACCTCATTGCGGATACTCGCCACAGGCTCGAATACATTGGCGCATCAAACAGCGAAGATCTGATAATGCTGCCCAGAAGAATTAAATGGGCACAGACGTCTATTACATCCTTTAACAACTGGGCAAATCAGTGGCCAGGCTGGCCACAGGTAAAGGGTGCAATAGCAACCTGGAATACCACCACTGAGACCCTGGCTGCGATCCTTCGTGGAACCTCAAACAGCACATTTAACAGGGACCCTCAATCCACATACGGACACAAGGCGGAACTTAAAATCAGTGCCAAACAACTGAGCAAGAAACGTAAACTCTTCTATAAACACGGCACTAGCCAAATGAAGAAACAACTCCAAGAGGCCAGCAAAAGTCATTCAAAGAAGGTCTGGGTGGCTAAACGAGAACACTGCGAAGCACAATGGCTGAAAATCTTTGACCTACTGAGCCCAGGAAAATCGCAGGAGTTTTGGCACTATATAAGCACACTCGGACGATGTACAAACCACCGAGAAAACTCCCTCGAGGCTCCTATCTGGGTCGCTCATGTAAAAGCACTCTACATTGAAACCGGCCCTGTCATCAAGCAAAATGAAACAATCAATGCTGGAGCTGACTTAGATCTAATCACTGAGATGACTGCCCCGCCGGGAAAACTGTTGGTGTCAAAAATCCTAAAAAACATCAGACAAAATGGTGCCCCGGGGCCTAATGGCCTTCCCGGACACTTATTTAGGGCTAACATCGACTTCTGGTCAAAGACCCTGACCCACCTGTACACCGAATGCTGGCTTCTGGGGGATGTTCCTGACTCATGGAGAGGCTCGCTACTACAGCCAATCCACAAAAAGGGACCCAAATCTGAACCATCAAACTATCGCCTGATCGCCCTTCTAGACCTCGAGGGCAAAGCATATGCCAGTGCGATCCTGAGGGACCTTACAGACTGGACGAACGCTGAAGGTCTCCTGCCATTCTGTCAAACTGGATTCAGACCAGGGTCCGCCACAGTTGACAACATTACTGCACTCGCTTATCTGGTCCACCACGCTCGGACACGCAAAAGCCCCCCCTTATTCGCCTGCTTTATTGACTATTCGGCGGCGTTCGACGGGGTAGATCGTGCAATCTTGTGGAGAAAGCTGGCCCAATGGAACATCAACCCAGCTTTGTTGAGGGCGATCCAATCTTTGTATCACAAAACGTGGGTAAGAATTAAACTCTCGAGGGACCATGCATCAGCAAAGATCAACACGGATCGTGGGTTAAAACAAGGGTGCGTGCTAGCTCCAATGCTATTTAATCTATATACAGCTGACATGCAGAGAGCCTTGTCTGGAGCATCATTGCATATCCCAAAGATCGGCGGGACAAAAATTCACTTTATGCAATACGCCGACGACCTGGTGCTCTTGGACCACACGAGAATTGGGCTACAAAAGGCGTTGACGGCACTCGCCGCATACAATGACAAAAATAAGCTTGTAGCAAACTCGTCTAAGTCCAAAATCATTATCTTTGGAAAGCACCCAAAGAAAAAATCATTAAAATGGCGGCTTGGCAACCTTTTGCTGGAAAGCACTCAGCGGTATACTTACTTGGGAATTTGCTTTCAGGAGTCGGGGCTCTCTAGCGCACACCTAAAGAATATTCAAGGCAAAGGCAAATCTATAACCTACGCCATTTGCAAGCTGCACGCCTCTCTATATAGCCCGTCCACAATTGCTATCCAACGTGTACTCAAAGCAAAATTAATGCCGGCCCTAAACTATGCACTCCAAGCATTTCCAGGGAATCTGCATAAAGAACTAGAAAAAATCCACTGCAGAGCCTACAAGAGATTATTCCATCTTCCGAGGTGTGTCAGAAACACTCTCGTCCGATTGGAGTTCTCACTCAATCAGCAATACTTGGAAGAGATGGCAGCCCTAAGCAAGTACTACTTTTTAACGACGACGGCCAAGGAGAATACACTTAAGGCAACACTGAATTGCATCTTCAGAGAATCGGGGAACCCTTGGTCGGCCACTCTCAAGGCGGCGAAGGACCAACTCAATCTTGCCTTTGAGTCTTGGAATCCCGAACATGTCAGTTACAGTGCCATCAAAAACTCCATCAAAAAACAATTACGGGCACGGTCAATAGAATTGGACCTGGAGTCGCTGGCAAAAAAGAACCTACACGGGACCTTGGTCCTACCACATATCCTGCATAATCCCAAACATCACCTCAAGCAGGCCGTGGGCCGCGCAGCCCTTCATAAGATCTTAGCCTACAGATTACACCCGCTGCCTCTCAAAGAACTTTATGCCTTCGCCACGGCCTGCTCAGGATTTCGGGAATGCAGGCTCTGCAGGTACAAACGTGAGTCACTGGCCCACTTACTATTTTGTTGCCCGGCCCTGCGCGCGGCCCGCAATCTCTATCTTAGGCCAATTCTAAGACAATCAGGACTCCGCACGGCAAAGGAGGCGACCACCTACCTCTACACCTTGACAACGGTAAAGCACATGGCCTCCTTCGGAAAGTTCATTTATCAGACACGAACTCTGCTAATGGCACGGGAGGGCCTCCCCCCATAGAGACTTAGAAGACCCATGCCTTAATATGACCCTCCCTCATCGCCATCCCGCCCCATCGGAGGCACAAACTTCTTTGGTTTTAACTTTTGTAATTTTATAATCTTGTATTTTGTTTTAATGTAATGGTTTTGAGTAACCAAACAATAAAAAGAATTCATTCATTCATTCATTCATTCACTGGCGCACAGTCACTTCGGACAGGTGGGTGCTGCAGATCGTCTGAAGGGGCTACTCCCTCCCCTTTGAGGCGACCCCTCCATCCATGCCACCGCGTGTCGTGGGATCACTTGCAACTTCTGCAAGAGGAAGTCACGGCCCTCTTGGCCAAGGGGGCCATTGAGCGCGTTCCTGGGCCAGAAATAGGGTGTGGATGTACCCAAGAAGGGCAAAGGGGGCCTACGCCCTATCTTGGACCTGCAGAACGTCAACGGCTTCCTCCGGAAGGAGAAGTTCAAGATGCTGACTTTGGCTCAGTTCCTAGCTGCCCTGGACCCGGAAGACTGGATGGTAGCGTTGGACTTGCTGGACGCTTATTTTCACATTCCCGTCCTGCCGGTCCACCGGTGTTACCTGCGGTTCATGGTAGGCCAAGAGCACTTTCAGTTTACTGTGCTCCCCTTCGGCGCTTACCAGCGCCCCACGGGTGTTCTCAAAAGTGATGGTGATGGTGGTGGTCGCAGCTCATCTGCGCCGGTTAGGGGTTTCAGTCTTCCCCTACCTCGACGACTGGTTGTTGAAGGCGGGCTCGCCCCAGACAGTCGTCAGCCACCTCCAGACTACGGCCGACCTCCTGCATTTGCTGGGGTTCTCCATCAATGTGCCGAAGTCGCACCTGTGTCCCTCTCAGAAGCTCCTCTTCATCGGAGCGGTTCTCGACTCGGCGCAGTTTCGAGCTTACCCTCCCGAACAGCGGGTTCGGGATATACAGGCTATGATTCCAATCTTCCAGACGTTATCCCGAGTCTCGGTCAGGTTGACGCTGCGGCTTCTGGGGCTGATGGCCTCCTGCATCCTTCTGGTGCATCACGCCCGGTGGCGAATGCGGGCTCTGCTGTGGGACCTGAAGTTTCAGTGGGCCCAGCATCAGGGCAACCTGTCCGATCATGTCTTGATCTCGGAGGGCACTGCGAGACAACTGCAGTGGTGGCTCACGGACCGCAATTGGGTCAGTGGCAGATCCCTCTCCCTGCCCCACCCGGAGCACGTGGTTGTGACGGACGCGTCCCTCCAGGGCTGGGGAGCCCACATGGGAGAGGCGGAGATCAGAGGCCTCTGGTCTCCGGCGGAGTCCCGGCTCCATATCAACCTTTTGGAGCTGCGGGCGATTCGTCGAGCACTGAAGGCATTCCTCCCCTCTGTCCGAGGGAGTGTAGTGCAGGTGTTCACCGACAACACCACTGCCATGTGGTACTGCAACAAACAAGGCGGGGTGGGGTCGTGGATCCTATGCCAGGAGGCTCTGCGCCTCTGGCAGTGGCTGGAACATCAGGGCGTGACTCTGGTGGCTCAACACCTGGCAGGTTCTCTGAATGCCAGGGCGGACGAACTCAGCCGTCGGTGCGTGATGGATCACGAATGGCGTCTGAACTCGGACGTGGCGCAAGGTCTCTTTCAGCAATGGGGAGAGCCTTGGTTAGATCTATTCGCCACAGAAGAGAACGCGCAATGTCATCAATTCTGTGCGTTGGAATTTCCAAGGCGGCACTCGCTCGGAGACGCTTTTCGTCACGAGTGGAGTTGCGGTCTATTGTACGCCTTTCCGCCTATACCACTTCTGCCCAGAGTGCTAAAGAAAATCGGGCGCGACCGGGCCCAGGTCATCCTTGTGGCTCTGGACTGGGCTCGAAGATACTGGTATCCCGAGCTACTCAGCATGTCAGTCGATCCCCTGATTTGTCTGCCACTTCGGGAGGACCTTCTGTCGCAGCAGCAGGGGACAGTCCTGCACCCGAACCTGTCCAGTCTCCACCTACAAGCTTGGAGATTGAGCGGCGACAGTTGAGGCCATTTGACTTGCCTCTTGAAGTCTATGATATCATTCTGGCAGCCAGGCGTCCCTCCACAAAGTCGGTATGCGCCTGCAGGTGGAACAGATTTGTGGCATGGTGCACAGCAAAGGCTGTGGATCCTCTCTCTGCACCCCTTCCTGAAGTTCTGCTCTTCCTTCTTTCCCTTGCCCAGCAGGGCTCTGCTCTGGGCACTCTTAAGTGGTAGCTTTTGTGAGAAGGTGGCCTGATATGCAGTGGTCACTATTCTAGTGAACACTATGTATCAGTCCAGCAACCCTTATTGATGATTGGTTGTAAGTCAACCTTATAGACCAGCTATCCTAGTAGCGTGGATACGAGCAGTCTAAGGCTAAAGACTCGAGAGGGCGTGTTAAGCCAGCTGTTATACCACACATATACCCCTTGAATACCAAGTGAAAGGACACCACACAAGTGTTATGAAAATAAACAGATATTTATTAAGAATCACAACAGCCCTGTACTCTTTATGAGGACAGGGTACTAAGCACAAAACAAAACTCGTACAAAAATACTTAAGTTAGCACAGTATATACAAATGCCCGAGGGGCACGGAAAACCATATACTTGAAAAGTGGAATGCGAAATTACTAGCAGGTAAGTACAGTACTAATAGCCTTTGGAATCGCTAGGACTTGACTATAGAATCGTTAGATTACTTCTAGGAGACCCAGGGGACTCGGGTGCAGTGTGTGCACTCTCACGCGAGATGCGGGACAAAGTCTATGGTAGCTAGTAATTGCAAAGTTAGTGTTCTCGGGCGAACTCGACCTGGTAGGAGGAAAACGAAAGTGGATTCTGACCCTTGGATAGTGAGGCTATGCTGGGGCACCGAAATGCCGAAGTTACCTAGCCCAGGGGCTGCAGCTGCATAGGACTCAAAAGACGTCGGGAATCCTCGTTGACGGACCAGGAGCCTGGAAGAAAGAAGTTGCTGGCAGGCGACCAGTGAAGAAAGTTCGGTGGATCCAAGCCTGGATCGATGGAAGATGACACCTGAAAGCAGAGGGGACCAAGTTCGAGACTACTAGCCAGTAGTCAGTGGGCACCAGGAGGGCACCGGATGGTAGCCACCTCGACAAGGCGTGTGGGTGACGCTGGGCTCGGAGATCTCACGGACCAGGAGGCGTTGTCGGAGACCAGGAAGGAGGATCGAGCTGTCCCACGAAGATAGAAGCTGTCGGCGTCGCTGGACCCAGGATTGGGCAACAAAGCCTTGGCAAATTCAAGCCCACGCGGTGGACCTAAAATGGCGTCTGGAGTGGACCAGGAGGGTCCGGGGTGCCTCTCTTCAAGAAGGAAGCAAGGGCCAGTCTGGAGCAACCAGACCAGCAGCAGTGATGTCGTCGGGCGTCGTTCAGAAGGCCACAAGCCAGCCGGCTAGTAGCCAAACAACGCGGTGCACAGCAAACAGCAGAAGGGCCCCACGCCGATCGTGGAGATGCAGGAGGCTGATCTTGGGTGCTGGAGCTGCGCAGGGTTGGGGCTTCTCGGACCCCAAAGCACTCACCAGTGGAAGACTCGGTGGGCTTGTTACAAAGAAGTCGTGCAGTCTTGGCGATCGTCGGTCCCTCGAGGTCTCGTCGCACTCACGGTTCTCAGCTTTGCTGTAGAGGTGAGTAGAGGTCAGAGGTGCCAGGGAAGCCGGGTCTCGTCGAGCTGGGTCGTCGGATTCGTGAAGAAGGACTTGCAGCAGACCGCAGTGTTCTTTAGGATGGTGCCTGCGGATGCAGGGTGACTACTCCTTAGCCACAAGGGAGAATCTTGATGAAGAAATCTTGAAGTCCTTTCGCAGAAAGTCGTGTCTTGATTCCAAGGATGATCTAATTTTAACAGGGGGCCCGCTCCCATCTTTATACTAAAAAAGGGGGCTGACCCGGTGACTAGGTCCTGCCTATGGGTGGGACTAGGAGGGGGGTGGTTACACCCCTCTGCCATGCTGGACTTCCCCAGGCCAGGGGCTGGTGTGCCCCTGGAACTGGTCCTGACCGGCCTATGCGTAGTGAGCACCGGGGTGCCACTCAGCAGTCACCTTCCTGAAAAGCCCTGCCTACCCAGGATACACAAAACCATGTCTGGGACGGTGCTAGCACCGCCCCGGACAGGAAACCCTTTGTCCAGGCCTCCCTCGCTGGAAGGACTCCCAGCAGCAGGAGGTCAGACTCGTGTCTGTGGTGGCAGCATCCATTTTGTGGAGCTGAGGCTTCAGTTAACTTTAACCGGGGTTCACAGTTACATCCATGTCGTGTCCCTCTAGAAGGGTGGAATGCTAACCCCGTCGCCAAAATTGGCGAGGGGTTAGTATTTCAATTCGTATGACACCTTACTCGACATGTTTTGATAAAGCAATACCAAAGTTAGCATTTAACCGCGAGGATTATAATGCACTTAAGAGTATATGGTATGCAATATCATGGAACAGCTATTAGGACTTGGTTCCGCAAGCTGCAGACAGGCTCAGCTCATGCCAGAGCACCATCTCACACGATTCCAAGCACTCTGCCTTCAGGATTGTCAAGGCCTGCCATAGGAGTGACTGATAGGAATCTGTGTGTCCATTTTAGGGTTAGGTATAGGTATACTACACCTACAGCAAAGGGTGATTACACGACTTTTCCCCAGCTGTCATGCAGCCAGTTGTGTCAAATTTAAGAGACCAGCCAGGGGTGGCATAATACATGCTGCAGCCCCTGGCAGCCCTGGGTACACCTATGCCCTGAGTTACAGGGTCTGATAAGGTGGCCCAGTACCAATTGGAAATGTACCTAGGGTACACGGAATCCATTTTACAGAGAGAGCAGTAGGCCTGGGGTCCTGATTGGCAGGGCCCCAGGTCGACTATGTCAAAAACCAGCTAAAACACCGGGCAAAAAGTTGGGGGCAACCATAGTCAGGAGGTACCTTCCTACACAACCCCCCCCCCAAACGAAAGGAGATAAGGCTATCCTTGTCCAGGTAAGCCTCTATTACCTAAGTGGCCATATAAGGAAGGACCAGCTCTGGCTTGGTTGCCCCCTGTGTCATGGTCCACTAGGCAACCCCTCACTCTAAGGGTATCTGAGGGTCTCCACCATAGGGAATCTCTGCCTTTGGTGTGTCTTGGGAAAGAAGAAGGCTGATGCTGGGATGGAGTACTGAAGTGAGGCTCCTCTACCTTTGGGCTCAACTTCCTCCAATCACCATTCATCATGTGGGCCTTTCTTTCTTTAGCTGAGATGCACTGAGCTCTCAGGGTCAGCCTCTGGCTTCCTAAAGCTGGAGGCTGAGTCCCTCTGTTTGGCTTACTGGAGGGACAGGTCAGGTCTGGGGTTTTTAGGCCCCATGTTTGGCTGTGCCCAACAGTGTCCAGCTGTGGGAGTTCCCTAACTACTTTTAAGGGGGATCCCTCAGGAGTCTGTTCTATTTTCACTTGGCTAGGTTTACCAGCTTCAGTGATCCTAATCTGCTGATTAAGGGGTTCTTTTGGACAGGGGGCCCTTTGGGGTCCACCACTGGCCTCCCTGATCTCTTCAGCCCTGGGCTGACTGAGGCAGGGTAGAGAGGTGCAGGTTACCTGTTCCAGACTGGGTCCCACCTGGGAAGGGTCCACTGTCATCAGGGGCTCTGCCAGGCTAGGCCTGACTACCTCTGGGGCAGTTCCTTCAACAGGGGTAGAGTCAGTTCCCTGAGGAGGCTGGCTCTCACCTAGTGTCTGGGAGGGGGAAGACTCTTCTTCCTCCTCAATGCTCTCTGTTTGAGTGGAGTGATCCATTGTTTCAGGCTTCACAACCTCACTATCTGTTTGAGTAGAGGCTGAGACCATTTCAACCTTGCCAACCTTTTCAGGAGGGCACTCAGTCTGTGTTTGTGCTGTGACTGTCACAGCCCTCCTATCCTGTTCTGGAAAGTCTGTCTGAGCCTGGGCAGTGGCTACCACTGCCCTTCCAACCTTTTCAGGGAGGAATGGTGCTTGGACTGGGGCTGTAGCTATTACTGCCCCACTAACCTGTCTGGATAGGCCTATCATTCTGGAGTGAGTTTCTTGCTCCACCTCAGCCCAGGCTGAGAGTTCCAGGTCAATCCCCAGTAAGCAATCTACAGGTAGGTTATCTGTCACTGCCACTCTCATGGGCCCTGTGACATTACCCCAGCTGAGCTTGACTACTGCCATGGGATGCCTTCTCTTCACTCCATGAATGTCTGTCACCTGGTAAGTAAAACCAGGGGTCAGTTGAGCAGAGGGGACCAGATGGTCAATCACCATGGTGATGCTGGCCCCTGTGTCTCTGAATGCCTCAACTTTCTGACCATTCACTAAAACCTCTTGTCTATACTTCCCCAAAAGGTGGGGTCCAGTAGTGAAGTTGGCAAACCCCATTCCAGTCTCACAGACAAGAGTGTGGTCAGGGAACCTGGCTAGGCCATAGTCCTCCTGATGGCCCAAAGTAATGCCCACCACATTCTTGGGGGCACTCCCACCACCTGGGGGATTACCACTAGTGGTAACAGGAGGTTTAGGAGTATTACCTGGGGGTATATTTCCCTTATTGCCATTTTTGGGGCAACTGGCATCACTTTTGTAATGGCCCACCTGTTTACAGGTATGGCAATAAGGTTTCTTTTGTTCAGAAGGAGTGTTCTGGGACCCACCACCCTTGTTGGAGTTTTGGGGCCCTTGGGAAGTCTTCTCTGTGGATTTATCCCCACCCTTCTCTTGAGGCTTGGTTGATTCCTTTTTCTGGTCACCACCCTGGTTTTTAGGCCTGACCCTGGTTCTGACCCATTTGTCTGCCCTCTTACCCAATTCCTGTGGAGAGGTCAGATCAGAGTCTACCAGGTGCTGGTGTAATAACTGGTTCTGACAATTATTTAAGATTTGCTCCCTCATAATTAGATTATACAATCCTTTAAAATCAGTAACCTTACTACCCAGTAGCCAGCCTTCAAAAGCCTTAGTGGCACAATCAACAAAGTCAGTCCAATCTTGAGACTGAGTTTTCTGGGTGTCTCTGAACAGCATCCTGTATTGTTCAGTGGTTAAACCAAACCCATCAACCAGTGTATTCTTCAAGATTTGGTAATTGTTAGCATCCTCAACTCTAGTAGTGAGAAGCTTATCTCTACCCTTACCATCAAAGGAGAGCCACAAGATAGCTGCCCACTGACTTTGGGGAACACCCTGCACAGTGCAGGCTCTCTCCAAAGCAGTAATCCATTTGTGGATGTCATCCCCTTCTTTAAAGGGGGGCACTATCTTATTCAGGTGCTTTGTATCAAAACTCCTTTCCCTATTGCTAGGTTTATTGCTGCCACCAGTGGGCTGTAGCCCACATAATTCTTGCTCTCTAGCAAGGGCAAGTCTCTCTTTGGCCTGGGCAAGTTCTTCCCTTTCAATCCTCAGTTTGATTGCCCTTTCTTCAGCTTCATACACTCTCCTCTTAGGGGAAGACATCCCTCTGTGAGAAGAGTTGAGAGAGCCATTGGTTCGAAGGGATCTGTTAGAGCCTCTTGATAGAGACCTAACTCGTCCATTCCCAATGTTAAGCTGACCTGAGAGTGGGCCCAGGGGTCCCCTAGTACCAAGCTCATGTCTGCTTAAGTTGGACCTGGTTAGTCTACTGACTTCTACCTGTCCCTTATCTGCCTCATCCCCTGACAACTGGTCCTCATCCTCATCCTCAGCATCATCTGCTTCCTGGAGGGGATGGTCCTGGCTATCAAAGGGTCCCTGTAAGGAGGGCAAACTCCCATCTGGATTAGAAGGGTCTGGGTTACCAGCCCTACTGGCATCATAAGCCTCTAAGAGACCAATCAGAAAGGAGGTTGTGGGGTTAGACCCCTGTTTTAGCTTCCTGAGGGTACACACTTGTCTCATCTCGTGGAAGCTAAGAGCAGCATATTTTGAAGTAAGGACCTGTGGAGGGTCCACTGACACAAGGGGATACTCAGAGTTTCCTCCTTTGTCTGACATGCTGATTCTAGTGTGGTGTAAGTGATGCACCTACCTACACTATGTGTTTACGTACTGATCCCTTGCTAAGAGTTGCAGCCAAGGTGTGCTAAGCCTTGAGGAGCTGCAACAGCTGGTTCAGTAGAACTCAGAGTATTCTAAGCTTAGTTATATGTACTAACAGTACTTATGTGATCTTTCAACAAGATATTCTTAGGATACGTGTGGCAAAACAACAGCAAGCTCAAATCCCAACCGCTGCTCACCAATGTGAGAAGGTGGCCTGATATGCAGTGGTCACTATTCTAGTGAACACTATGTATCAGTCCAGCAACCCTTATTGATGATTGGTTGTAAGTCAACCTTATAGACCAGCTATCCTAGTAGCGTGGATACGAGCAGTCTAAGGCTAAAGACTCGAGAGGGCGTGTTAAGCCAGCTGTTATACCACACATATACCCCTTGAATACCAAGTGAAAGGACACCACACAAGTGTTATGAAAATAAACAGATATTTATTAAGAATCACAACAGCCCTGTACTCTTTATGAGGACAGGGTACTAAGCACAAAACAAAACTCGTACAAAAATACTTAAGTTAGCACAGTATATACAAATGCCCGAGGGGCACGGAAAACCATATACTTGAAAAGTGGAATGCTAAATTACTAGCAGGTAAGTACAGTACTAATAGCCTTTGGAATCGCTAGGACTTGACTATAGAATCGTTAGATTACTTCTAGGAGACCCAGGGGACTCGGGTGCAGTGTGTGCACTCTCACGCGAGATGCGGGACAAAGTCTATGGTAGCTAGTAATTGCAAAGTTAGTGTTCTCGGGCGAACTCGACCTGGTAGGAGGAAAACGAAAGTGGATTCTGACCCTTGGATAGTGAGGCTATGCTGGGGCACCGAAATGCCGAAGTTACCTAGCCCAGGGGCTGCAGCTGCATAGGACTCAAAAGACGTCGGGAATCCTCGTTGCCGGACCAGGAGCCTGGAAGAAAGAAGTTGCTGGCAGGCGACCAGTGAAGAAAGTTCGGTGGATCCAAGCCTGGATCGATGGAAGATGACACCTGAAAGCAGAGGGGACCAAGTTCGAGACTACTAGCCAGTAGTCAGTGGGCACCAGGAGGGCACCGGATGGTAGCCACCTCGACAAGGCGTGTGGGTGACGCTGGGCTCGGAGATCTCACGGACCAGGAGGCGTTGTCGGCGACCAGGAAGGAGGATCGAGCTGTCCCACGAAGATAGAAGCTGTCGGCGTCGCTGGACCCACGATTGGGCAACAAAGCCTTGGCAAATTCAAGCCCACGCGGTGGACCTAAAATGGCATCTGGAGTGGACCAGGAGGGTCCGGGGTGCCTCTCTTCAAGAAGGAAGCAAGGGCCAGTCTGGAGCAACCAGACCAGCAGCAGTGATGTCGTCGGGCGTCGTTCAGAAGGCCACAAGCCAGCCGGCTAGTAGCCAAACAACGCGGTGCACAGCAAACAGCAGAAGGGCCCCACACCGATCGTGGAGATGCAGGGAGGCTGATCTTGGGTGCTGGAGCTGCGCAGGGTTGGGGCTTCTCGGACCCCAAAGCACTCACCAGTGGAAGACTCGGTGGGCTTGTTACAAAGAAGTCGTGCAGTCTTGGCGATCGTCGGTCCCTCGAGGTCTCGTCGCACTCACGGTTCTCAGCTTTGCTGTAGAGGTCAGAGGTGCCAGGGAAGCCGGGTCTCGTCGAGCTGGGTCGTCGGATTCGTGAAGAAGGACTTGCAGCAGACCGCAGTGTTCTTTAGGATGGTAAATCAACAACAAGATCCCTATACCTGGGGCGCTAATAACTTAGCACAGACATGAGTACACATCGCTCGAGTTGCATTCATCTTTTACAAAACGAGCTAAACCCCTGCTATCTATCGCAGTGTGGTATTGCTCCTCTAATGTCTAGTTGTCCCCACTCATTCTATGGTTCCAAAGAAAATTAAATACTGCGGTCTCAATTCAAAAAGTGTCCAGCGTGACGTCCCATAGATGTCTGCCATATAGACTAACAGTACATCAATCCACACTTCACCACATGTGTACACTCCTTAAGACGAAAAAATGTGTGGTGGAGAGGAAGGCACCTCACGGGCGAACACCCTCGGGGATGTTGGCAGATGTTACCAACTCAATGCCCCTTTCTCATTATCGGTTGCCTTCCAATCCGAAGGAAAAAGTTACAACACACAAACTGAAATGCGTGTAAAGGTGCAACATAAAGAGTCCGACAACGTTAACTCATAACAGACAGAGTGACATAAAATCAACAGCCACACCCACTCAATTACTTTATTCTTCGTATCAGTGTGAGCTGAAGAATTAAAAATGAGGTTGGTAGCTTAATATCGCCTACCAGTACCTGATACCATCTTTAGGATGGTGCCTGCGGATGCAGGGTGACTACTCCTTAGCCACAAGGGAGAATCTTGATGAAGAAATCTTGAAGTCCTTTCGCAGAAAGTCGTGTCTTGATTCCAAAGATGATCTAATTTTAACAGGGGGCCCGCTCCCATCTTTATACCAAAAAAGGGGGCTGACCCGGTGACTAGGTCCTGCCTATGGGTGGGACTAGGAGGGGGGTGGTTACACCCCTCTGCCATGCCGGACTTCCCCAGGCCAGGGGCTGGTGTGCCCCTGGAACTGGTTCTGACCGGCCTATGCGTAGTGAGCACCGGGGTGCCACTCAGCAGTCACCTTCCTGAAAAGCCCTGCCTACCCAGGATACACAAAACCATGTCTGGGACGGTGCTAGCACCGCCCCGGACAGGAAACCCTTTGTCCAGGCCTCCCTCGCTGGAAGGACTCCCAGCAGCAGGAGGTCAGACTCGAGTCTGTGGTGGCAGCATCCATTTTGTGGAGCTGAGGCTTCAGTTAACTGTAACCGGGGTTCACAGTTACATCCATGTCGTGTCCCTCTAGAAGGGTGGAATGCTAACCCCGTCGCCAGAATTGGCGAGGGGTTAGTATTCCAATTCGTATGACACCTTACTCGACATGTTTTGATAAAGCAATACCAAAGTTAGCATTTAACCGCGAGGATTATAATGCACTTAAGAGTATATGGTATGCGATATCATGGAACAGCTATTAGGACTTGGTTCCGCAAGCTGCAGGCAGGCTCAGCTCATGCCAGAGCACCATCTCACACGATTCTAAGCACTCTGCCTTCAGGATTGTCAAGGCCTGCCATAGGAGTGACTGATAGGAATCTGTGTGTCCATTTTAGGGTTAGGTATAGGTATACTACACCTACAGCAAAGGATGATTACACGACTTTGCCCCAGCTGTCATGCAGCCAGTTGTCAAATTTAAGAGGCCAGCCAGGGGTGGCATAATACATGCTGCAGCCCCTGGCAGCCCTGGGTACACCTATGCCCTGAGTTACAGGGTCTGATAAGGTGGCCCAGTACCAATTGGAAATGTACCTAGGGTACACGGAATCCATTTTACAGAGAGAGCAGTAGGCCTGGGGTCCTGATTGGCAGGGCCCCAGGTCGACTATGTCAAAAACCAGCTAAAACACCGGGCAAAAAGTTGGGGGCAACCATAGTCAGGAGGTACCTTCCTACAGCTTTCTGTTCTTTCCGCCTTCTTAAGGCTACCTGATCAGCCTTCCTTATTCAAGTCCCCCATTGTAAATGGATTTCTGAAGGGCATCACACATATGTTCCCTCCTGTTCCCTTTGTGATGTCCCAGTGGGACTTGAATCTTGTAATCACTTATCTAATGTGTGCTCCTTTTGAGCCGCTCCACAACTGTCCTCTCCGTCTTCTTACCCTGAAGACTGCTTTCCTGGTTGCCATCACCTCTGCCAGGAGAGTGAGTGAGCTCCAGGCTCTTTCTTCTACTCCACCTTTCCTATCTGTTCATCCAGACAAGGTGGTGTTGCGTACACGACCTTCCTTCCTGCCCAAGGTTGTCACAGCCTTCCACATCAGGCAGTCCATTACTTTGCCGACCTTCTTTCCGCCTCCACATCCCTCGAAAGAGGAAGAGAGGCTCCACCGTCTGGATCCAAAACGTGCGCTCTCCTATTATCTAGATCACACACGCCAATTCCGGGTAGATGACCAACTCTTTGTTGGTTACGTGGGCGCAAAGAAGGGAAAGGCAGTACACAGGAGGACCATTTCGCGGTGGATCATCTTGTGTATCCAGGCATGTTACTCCATGGCAAAAAAGGAGCCCCCTGCTGGTTTGCGGGCTCATTCCACTCGGGCCACGGCAACAACTGCCCTGGGCCGAGGAGTCCCCTTACAGGACATTTGCCAGGCAGCCACGTGGGCCTCGCTGCACACGTTCGCTAGACACTACTGCATGGACAGTCAAGTCCGGAGGGATGGCTTCTTTGGCCGTTCCGTCCTCCAGGACTTTCTGGTGTGATTATTGGTTTGCAGACCCACCACCGGGGTTGGTATTGCTGGGGTATTTATTCTAAGGTAAGGAATCTATCACTAACGTGTCTCTTTCAGATGCACAAGTTACTACTTGTGTAACGATATATCTGTAAGAGACATTAGTTAGTGATAGATTCCTTACCGACCCACCCATCCTCCCCGTTCTGCGAACCGATATCTAGGGTTAAGGTCATCCCCTTTCAGGGCCCTAGTTTCATGGCACCAATGTTGGTTCTATCATGGCTCTGCGTATCTGGCGCGGAAAAGCTGTGTATCAGAACTGACATCGGCACGCATGGGCGGCGTCTAAGTACTCCGACGTCATTCCGGCGCTAACGACGCCGATGACTGACGCGGAGCCGCAGACAACGCCTACCGACGCGCAGGGGTATTGCTACGCAAAAGTTTCCGGATCCAGTCTGACGCCTGGGATATTCTATTCTAAGGTAAGGAATCTATCACTAACTAATGTCTCTTACAGATATATTGTTACACAAGTAGTAACTTGTGCGACAGATTCCCAGAACTCCGGGGCGTCCGAGTTAGGTCCATAAATGTTTACTACATGGATAGGGTCATCGTCTCTCATGAGGTGCGCCACAAGCAACCTGCCGTCATCGTCATGTGTGTGAGGTGATAGAGATGTTTGATTTTTTTCGAAATAAGGGAAATCACTCCCCTCTTTTTGTGAATCGTTGAGGAGCAGAGGGTGTGCGAAATCCAATGTTGATTAATGAACGCTGCATCCTCTTTTGACAATTTTGTCTTCTGTAAAAGGATGACATCGCCTTTGGATTTAGCTAAATAATCAAGGATTTTTTTACGTTTAACCGGGTGGTTAAGACCCTTGACGTTTAAAGAAACTATGTTTAGACTTTCTACCAGTGATTTGTTTTGAGACATTTAGCCAGTGATTGTCGCAAAGGAAGTGGCTAGCATACTGCGACTGGGGTTGTGCAAACCAATGGGCTCATGCATTATCAGGTAGGGGAGAGAGCAGGGAGAGCTGGGACTCATGAGCATTATAAGTCTTCTTAAGTCAGTAAACTTGTGGACAAGTGGAGTAGCTACATGTGACATATGCGTTACTGTGGATAACAAAGGAATTAGACAAAACCATACTGAAACAACCAAAATTACTTTTACCCCTTGTCCCCCCAATCTACCCACCTCCCTCCACCCAGTGCCCCTAGACCCTTTCTCCCCTACCCACCCCCGAAAAATCGAACCTAGGAGCTGGGACTGCAATACTGTCCATGGTCATCACAGGACGTATAGAAGGGTAGAAGAACGGGAGAATGAACAAGTTAGGTGCTCATAGCATAATTGTGTGACCCTACACAATATAACTTGGACCAAAACAGGGGCTCCATGCTGGGTCACAATGCAAGTTTCAGGGTTATTAGCTATGTGACATTACAGCTATAACATCTGTAAGAACTTAAAGTGGGAACAAATACTGACGTTTGGTAATAGTAACTTATAGCCCCATTCGGTCTGCAGAAGAGCAAACTAGCACTGTAATGTGTGAAGATAATAAAGCAACTTGAAAATCTGGAAGTGAGGATGGTGCTGTCAGCAAGAACAATGGTGGAGTAAGGAAAACCAGTGGAACAGGCTTACTAAAAGTGTGTCAACAAAGGAGAACCTGCGATTGGTCTCGATAGCAAAAAAACATGTTGAGATTGAACGTAATTATTCAATTACAAGCGGAGAGCTTCCCAAGGGGAGTTAACTCGATACTTGAACCTTACTAATCGGACCATATAAATGGTGGATCTTATAAACAGGACCAATCAAGCCGTTGGCAGTGACTGGAGTTACAACTTGGTATAAGTAAATGGTAATTTTTGTAATCAGGACCAATTAAACCATTGGTAGTGACTGGAGATCATGACCACCGACACATTTGAACAGCATTGAACGATGGTGATGCCCCATCAGCCCAAGTCGAATAACATCAGCGGTTAGCAGACTCGTGTGCTTCCATTTTTCGTTTGTTGGAGGCTCCGCTTGAGGAGTCCATGAATTGTGGAGGGGAGTCTCCCAGATAGCATGCAAGGTCATGGCGGTTTGAGAAGAAGCGAGGCCTACCATGGTCGATTATCTTAAACCTCGCCAGACCTGCGAATGAGAATTGAATGTCTTTTGACTTCAGCTTATCCCTCAATGACAAGAAGCCTTTTCGTGTCTCTACCGTCTCTTTGGAGAAATCCTGCGTGAAGATTATACGGTGGCCTTCCCATGTGATGTGATGGTTTTTCCTTGCAAATTGTAGGATGGCCTCAGTATGCTGAAAACTGAGAGGTTTGCAGATCAGAGGGCGAGGGCCTTTTTTCCCATGTGATGGTAATGTCTGGATTCTGTGGGCTCTGTCAAGCTCTGTCAAGCTCCAGGCCGTGAAGGAAGTTAATTCCGGTGACTGTTGGGATCCACGCTTCCAGTAATGCCATGCAAGATTCTGCATCTTTTTCTGATTATTCTGGCAAGCTAAACATTCAAACATTGTCCCTCCTATTACGATCTTCTAACTCAGCGTTTTGTTGTTTTAAATCTCTAGTGGTGCTCTGAAGGTGTTGTATGATTTTGCACAACTGGGTTGTTTTATCTTCCATGTCACTTATCCTTTGTTCCGCTTCATTGATGCTTTGGGTCATAGAGTTCATATCCGCTCTTATTGCCGTGAGTTCCAATTGCATGAAGTCGGTGTTGCCTTTTGTGGATTTGGCCAAGTCGTGGACCTCCGCCAATTTCTTAAGGATCATGTCTAATGTGCTCGTGAGGTCAGCTTTAGCTTTGATAGGTGATTCAGATAGGGTTGGTTCCGGTCTTACTTTTTTGTTCTTATTGTCTCTCTCCGCCATCTTGTAGGATCGTCAGACCCAGGGGATGCAGAGAAAAAACCAGGACCAGGCGACACCAAAGGCGCTGGAATGGGAAGGACTTCCGTGTGGAGGGTTGTTCACTCTGTGCTATGAACTCTGTGTTGTGAGCTCGGAAGCGAGGTAAATAAGGGAACGATGTCACTGATGTAGAGCTGGAGAGGTTATGATCGCCACTGACGAGAGACAAAAGTTGATCCAAAGGTATCGGCTGCACTAATATATTTTGTGCAGGTGTGGAATCCTCACTCCGCTAGTGTGGAACAGTTATAGGGCACACACTCCACAGGCGTAGACCACACAGTCTGCTTTGTGACGAAGGCAGGATCGCAGTAGGAAGGTCACAGGACCAAGAGTGGTCTTAGAGGGATGGCTTTAGTGGCCTTTGTTGTCTGTTGTGGTATTACGAGCCTGTGGGCAGGGAGGTAGTGTATGGCCCCATATCAGTTCCTGGATAGTCTCTTGTCAGCCAGGTTTCGGGCTCAGGAAACAGGCCTCATTGAGCTGCAGGCTCTAACAGACATTAGCAGGCATTGGTAGAATGGGGACATTGAAAGACAATGGCTGAGATGGCACTGACCGAGATGGCAGGGTTAGGCACAAATCAGTTTGTTTTTGGCGTGATTTGCAACCCTTCTAGTTGTAAGCTTACGATGGAAAGCACTGTGCTATGGAGCCGCTGGCCATAGATCACGACTCCCTGCTGTGGCCGACATCATTTATTCTTTGCGCGCAGCACGCCCTCTTCTTTCTGCTGTAGCCGCCATTTTGAAAGCGGGCAGTGGAATGAAAAGTCGATTGTAGGATGCGAGGCCGGTTCAGCGCTGAAATCACACGCAGCGAGAGGGGCAACAGACACTTAGAAAACGGAAGGGGGCTCGAGGGTCGGCTCTCCTTCAGGGGTGGAGCAGAAACTGGATCGCCAGTCGTGTGTCCGCCATTGCAAGGTCAGGCAGGGTAATGCGACGTGAGGTGGGTGAGTCTCTTTCAAATTAAACCTTTAATGGCGCGTTATATGCGGGCCGCGCTCACCTCTGGGATGTGTCTGCAGGCTCAACAGTGTTCAAGCTGTGCGTAGGCAGGGGCCAGCAGGTAGGTGGTCAGGTTTAGGGTTCCGTGCATGTCGACCCCATTTCGTGTTCAGCCACGATGTAGGCTGCTGAGAGTTCCCAAAAACTCCTATTCACCTCATTAGTCACACCAAACTGCCCCTGGGTGTGCTGTACAATAAGCGGCGTCGCGGAGCTGCAGAACTGGTGTTATGGGACTCCTAGAGATAGCAAAGTCGCTATCCTGTGTGCCAAGAGACGGATTCAGGTGGCCATCGCCACCGCCGTCCAAGCCACGTGTAAGTATAGTTGATTACTATATAGATTACTTTAGTAGTCCCAGGACTAGATCTGAGATTCAGTCCTGGGGTCTAAGCTGAAACCAGGTTAGCAAAAACGTTTTAGTTACTGTAGTGAATTTTCATGAATATAAAGTGGTTTTAAAAGTTCACACTTAGGAACTTTTCAATTTAAATCTGACAATGTTATCCAATGGGAGAAAATTCAGGTTTGCAGGTAAAGTACAATCTCGTTACTTTTGTAATCCAGTACTGGACACCTAAGTCCTGCACTGGGGTCTCAACTTAAAACAGGTAGGTAATTGCATTTCAGTATTTCGTATGATTTTTAAAGAATATTTCAAGTTTTCAAAAGTAGACACTTAGAAGAAGTTTAATAGAAAAGCAGACTATGGATCCCTATAGAGAAAATACAGATTACTAGTAAACCCGGTAAGGATTACTTTGGCGGTTCAGTACTGGGCTACAAGGTACAGTACTGACTTCTCCCCTGATCACAGGTGAGTACTTCGGAATTCGGGTGATTTTATATGAATATTTTTATTTTCCAAAACTTCACTCTTAGAAGATTTTTCAAGTCAAACCAGTCAATGTTATCCAATGGCAGGTAAGTGAGTTATTGGTTTCCAGGTGAGTTAGGGTTCTGGGCATAGACTCAGGGGTCCCCCAGGGTCAGGTAAGTACAGTTGGTTCACCCCCAGCGGCGCAGGGGTGGCCGGTTGTAGAGGCATTCTGATGGATACATCTGCCAGTGGATTCCTCACCTTGTGAATATCCCCCTGCGTCAGCAACATTCGGAAATTCTTTTTGTAGCTTCGCGACGACGTCACAGAAGCACGGCATCGCGCGCGGCTCCGCTGACGTCAGACACCATAATAGGCCCACGTCGGCGTGATGACATCAGGTCCCTTTTTCCCGCATCGTCGACGCTAACGGTTTTCGAGGGATCCTCTGTAGCTTTGATCGTAACTTTGTTGCTGTTTGCTGGTTTTCATTTTTCTCGTATCACTTTTTCCAGGCGATTTGTCATCGAAGAAGACCGGATTCAAGCTGTGTGGTGAATGTGGTAAGATGTCGTCGATCATGGACCCGCATGAAGACTGCGTTTGGTGCCTGAGCTCGGACTATGATGTCCAGGGGTGTCCATCCTGTAAGAAGATTAATCCCAAGGCCCTTCGTGAGAGAGAGGCGAAGCTCCTGGTTGCCGAGATGAAAGGTAAAAAGGACAGGAAGCGGTCGAGGTCGAAGTCTCGTTCGAAGTCTCCCTCGAGGTCGTCATCGGGGCTGCTTCCAGACTGGCTAAAAAGAAGCACAAGAAGAGGAAGCATGGATCACGTCATTCTAGGAAGGATTCGGATTCGAGACCGAAGTCGCCAATGAGAAGACATCGAAAGGATGAGGTTTCTCCATCACCAGAAGTTCTGGATCCGGAAGGTGAGGCTTCGCCTATGAAGTCGCCAGAGCATTGACCTTCTCCGGTGTCGAATCCCTCTCCGGTTTTGTCTCGATCACCAACTCGAGAGGAAGAAGAGGCTCCTTTGCCAGAGGGTTTGAAGACCCTGGTGCACCAACCCGAGGTGGAGGTTGAGATGACTCTGGTTCCTCAAGAGCAGCCTGTGAGTTCATACCCTCCTTTTCCGGCCCCAGGTCAAGACCCTACACAGTTTTGAAACGCGATGTATGGAGTCTATTCAAGAGCCTTGTACCCCTCTGGAGCACCGGCTAGTCCCATGGGTTCGATGGCGTTTAACCTGGGAGTCCCCCAGACTTATGCTTCAGCGCCGTTCTTGCCTTTTATGCCGGCTCCGACACTGCCTTGGCATTTCTCGGCGCCGCCGAAGCCTTCGACGCCAATGCCTTCGTCACCAGCGCCGGTTCCGGTCCGACCTCGAGAACAGCGGCCTGGTCCTCCGGCTCTGAGCTCGACGCCGGCTCCGTCTGAGCCAATTCCGGATCTGCCGAAGGAGAGGTCGAGGCGTGAGGCCCAGCGACTCCTAGAGGACAAAGTTGCCGAGATGGAAGAGGGTGAGCTGCAGGAATCTGAGGATTTCTTTGACGATTTAAGGAAGGCTAGTGGACTGGATCTCTCTCCTGATTGGGATTTAGCCTCTGTCTCCGATGCCCTTTCTAAGGATGTGACTCCATGCCATGCAGTCATAAGGAAGGCGGCGGATCTTTTGAACTTAACACTTTCTACTGCAGAGTACAAGTCGAACATTTTGACAGAAGTCCTCCATTTGCCATCCTCTGTTGTAGAGCCCATGCTACCTTTCAATGAGGCTTTGACGGAGCCAAACTTAGAGGTGTGGAATAGACCTTATACAGCTCCTGCTGTTTCAAAAGCTGTGACGAGAAGATACAGGGTGGCTCCTGGTGACCCAGACTTTTTATCTTCGCATATTTTCCCAGAGAGCTTGGTTGTACAGGCTGCCTGCTCCAAAAAATCTGCAGGTGCTTTTCCTCAGGTGCCTGGGGACAAGGAATCAAAAAAGCAGGACCAAGCTGCAAAGAAAGTCTTCATCGGCGAGTATGGCTCTCAAGTCAACAAATGCTACATGTCTCTTGGGGCGTTATATCCATGCTTTGATGGATTCTGTCAAACAGCTGGCTCCTAAGATTCCAGAGGAAGATTAAAAAAAACTTTAATGAGGTTCTGGTTGACACTCAAGATGCTGCTCGGCAGGTCATTCAGAGTGGGTTAGACACTGCTGACTCGGTGGCAAGAGTAATGGGATCTTCAGTTGCCACCAGAAGGGCGGCTTGGTTGAAGTCCTCAGAATTCTCAACAGATGTCCAGGCTGCCTTAATGGATCTACCCTTTGATGGTTTAGGCCTTTTCGGGGAAAAAGGCTGACGCGTTGGAGAAATTCAAGGACAACAGAGCTATGGCCAGATCCTTGGGTTTGCAATCCAGGGTCACTGTAGGCAAAAGGTATAGGGTATTCGGAAGGTCCTCCTTTCGATCCTACAATCAGTCGCAACAGCAGCAGCAGCAGCAAAATCTGCTGTACAAATCTTACAGGGGCAGACAGAGGGATCATCCTCTAGGACGTCAAGCTCTTCCTCCTCCTCCTCTTCTTCCTCTTCCCACCCCCTCCAGCATCAGCAAAGCAGCCCCAGATCCGCCAGTCCGGATCATGCAGGTCCTGTGGGGGGGTCGGCTTACCTATTTGCTGCGGGATTGGGAATCGGTCACATCGGACCTTTGGTTTCTCAATCTCGTGGAGAATGGGTATGCTCTTCCCTTTTGGGAGTTCCATCCGAATTACCCTCCTTGTCAAGGGTTTTGCTCAGAAGACCACCTGCTGCTTCTGCAGGAGGAAGTCCTGGCGTTACTAAGAAAAGGTGCGATAGAGGTGGTACCGGAGCAGGAAAGGGGTCGGGGATGCTACTCCCGGTATTTCCTGATTCCCAAGAAGGATGGCAGGCTTCGTCCAATCCTGGACCTCAGGATCTCGAACCTCTATCTGAAACAGGAGAAGTTCAAGATGCTCCCCCTTGCGCAGGTTCTCAGGCGCTGCTGGAAGAGGACTGGATGGTGTCGATTGACTTGCAGGATGCTTATTTTCACATCCCCATCCTGAAGTCGAACAGGAAGTATCTCCGTTTCACGGTGGGTTCGCAACATTACCAGTTTGCGTCCTTCCTTTTGGTTTTACTACTGCGCCTCAAGTCTTCACCAAGGTGATGGCGGTGGTGGCGGCCCATCTCAGAAGGTCAGGGATTCCAGTATTCCCTTATCTGGACGATTTGGCTGATCAAAGCAGAATCTCCAGAGAAGGTGCTCCATCATCTGCAATGCACAACTCAATTGTTGTACAGGTTGGGTTTTTCGATAAATGTGCCCAAATCTCACCTGGTGCCCTCCCAGCACAACCTAGTCATAGATGCTGTACTGGATACAACTGTGTCGGGCATTCCCTCCTCCTCAAAGGATTTGCGACATACAGGAAATGATTCCCTTGTTTTACATTGGAGCAGTCGTTCCAGTCCTGAAGGTCCTTCGTCTGCTCGGTCTGATGGCTTCCTGCATTCTGTTGGTCAACCATGCACGCTGGCACATGAGGGCACTCCAGTGGTGCCTCCGCAGGCAGTGGTATCAACACAATGGAGATCTCAGGGAGTCTGTGAGAATCTCCAGAGAAGCTGCGGCGAATATGACTTCGTGGGGCGTGGAAGGCAATCTGTCTCAAGGAAAGCCCTTTCAACTGCCTCCTACGGTGGCCACAGTGATAACTGATGCATCCATTCAAGGTTGGGGTGCTCATCTGGGGGATCTGGAGGTCAAGGGTCTTTGGACTCCAGAGGAAAGGTTGCTTCACATCAACCTTCTGGAATTGCGGGCGATACGTTTGGCGCTCAAGGCCTTCCTCCCTTCCCTTCGCGGTCAGTCAGTCAGTTCAAGTCCTGACGGTCAACACTACCGCGATGTGGTATGTCAACAAACAGTGAGGAGTGGGGTCGTGGTGCCTTTGCAGAGAGGCTCTGCGTCTCTGGTCCTGGGTTCAGGACCATCGGATTTGTCTGGTGGCAAATCATCTGGCCGGGGTTCTGTGCGTGCAGACAGTCTGTCGGCAGTTCTCAGCCGATCATAAATGGAGGCTCCATCCGGGGGTCTTTCGTCGCGTCTTTCGGACGTGGGGGACTCCTCGGGTGGACCTGTTTGCCACTCATGAGAATGCTCACTGCCTGCCTTTCTGCAGTATCCAGTATCCGATGCAGGGAGCTTTGGGGGACGCGTTTCAGTTGAGTTGGGACTCAAAATTCCTTTACGCGTTTCCTCCCATACCCTTGATTCCTCGGGTTCTGAGGAAGATTCGCCAGGATCGGGCCCAAGTCATATTGATCGCCCCGGATTAGCCAAGAAGGGTGTGGTACACAGATCTTCTCCACCTCTCCTCGTGCCCGCCACTCCGTCTCCCTCTCAGGGCAGATCTCCTCTCTCAGATGGAGGGGCAGGTTCTACACCCCCACCTCCAGACCTTACACCTTCATGCCTGGAGATTGAACGGGGCAACCTGAATTATTTTTCTCTCCCAAATGATGTGGTGGATGTCATTTTATCGGCCAGGCGTCATTCCACCAAGTCTATCTACTCTTATAGGTGATCCAAATTTGTCTCTTGGTGTGGGGAGAAATCCATTGACCCTTTGAAGGCTCGTTTGTCTGACATTCTTCAGTTTGCGCTTTCTTTGGCTCAGCAAGGCTTTGCTGTAGCTACAGTGAAAGGTTATCTTTCGGCTTTGTCGGCATTCCTTTGCCTGCCGGATCAGCCGTCCTTATTTAAATCTACTATTGTTTTAAGGTTTCTAAAGGGCCTTACAAATACATTTCCTCCTACTCCCTTTATTGAGCCTCAATGGGACTTGAACCTTGTACTTACTTTCTTGATGGGTTCACCTTTTGAACCTTTGCACAAGTGTCCCTTGAGACTGTTCTTTTTTAAAACAGTCTTCCTTATTGCAATTATCTCAGCAAGGAGGGTAAGTGAGGTTCAAGCTCTTAGTTCAAGGCCCCCATTCTTGACCATTCATGCTGAACGAATAGTACTCAGGACCAGGGCTGCTTTTCTGCCTAAGGTGGTAACTCCCTTCCATCTAGGGCAGTCCATTACCCTTCCTACCTTCTATCCTCACCCTTCCAAGGAGGAGGAGAGACTTCATTGCTTGGACTCGAAGAGGCCCGTGAGCTTCTACCTGGACAGACCCAGAGAGTTCAGAGTGGATGACCAGCTCTTTGTTGGTTTTGTTGGAGCCGGAAGAGGCAAGGCGGTGCACAAGCGCACGCTGTCGAGATGGATTATCTTGTGTATCAAGATATGCTACTCTCTGGCGGGTAAGGAACCTCCTGAAGGTTTAAGAGCCCATTCCACTAGAGCATGGTCTGCTACATCTGCTTTGTCTAGTGGTGTTCTTGTAGAGGACATTTGTAGAGCAGCGACTTGGGCTTCCCTCCACACCTTCAGGAAGCATTACTGCTTATATTCTAAAGTGAGGAGGGACGGCCACTTTGCGCGTTCTGTCCTCCAGTATTTTCTGGTATAGGAGAGTGGACACCCTCCTCCGGGAGTGGGGACTGCTGTGGAACTCTATTCACATGGTGAGGAATCCACTGGCAGATTTATCAATCAGAAGAACAAGTTACTTACCTTCGGTAACGCTTTTTCTGGTGGATACAGTATCTGCCTGTGAATTCCTCACTGGCCCACCCGACTCCCCGTTATTCACTCTTCTATACCTGATTTACTGTAATGTTAATATTTTATTTTGAAGGAAATGTGCGTTTTTACTTTCCTACATTGACTACACACTGTGTGTGTTTTGATTATTTGGTACTGTGTACATTGTGTGTATATCTACTGTTGTTGATCCATCCGTGTGCCTCGAAGGCACGAAAAAAAGGGCGGCACTGATGTCATCACGTTGACCTGGGCCTATTATGGTGTCTGACGTCAGCCGAGCCGCGCGCGATGCCGTGTTTCTGTGACGTCGTCGGCGCGAAGCTACAAAAAGAATTTACGAATGTTACTGATGCAGGGGGATATTCACAAGGTGAGAAATCCACAGGCAGATACTGTATCGACCAGAAAAACCGTTACCGAAGGTAAGTAACTTGTTCGTTAGGCCCAATGTTATCCAATGAGGGAAAGGGGGCCTCCGCTTGGTGACTGCTGGCTAGCAGGCCATGCGGCCGTGGGACCTGGGCTCCTTGTCACTTGCTCAGGGCAAATGGGGAAGTAGGATAGGGTACAGGTTGCACTTCCAGGGGCACTCGGGCGGCTGGGTGCAGAGTGCTTTTGAGCTGTCGGGTGCTCAATGTTATTCAATGAGGATCTTGGAAAGAGAACAAAGGCTGCAGGTTCAGGGACGAAGGATCTTCTGGAGCGACCAATACTTCGAGGGGTAAGTTGGGATCTTGGAGGATAGGTAGGCACCCAGGAGTTGGGCACAGGGGGCCAAGGGGCGCCGGGTGCAGGGGTGTCTTTTGAGGTCGGGAAATCTTACCCCCTGCTGGTCGCAGTCGGAGGGGTCCTCTGTCCTGAGGCTGCAGGCGTCGTCGAGGAGGGTCTTTGAGCACTGGACTTTGGGTCCCAGTCGCCGGGGGACGTCCTTGTGGTCCTGGATCACTCGGGCACGGGCCGGGCTCGGCGGGTGCAGAGTGGGTTGGTCCGGAGCTTCCTGGCTGGCATCAGGGGTGTTGTTGCAGCAGAGCCTCTGGTGATGTGAGTCCCAGGCTTTAGGAGTTTCAAGGCAGGCAGGTCCTCTGGGTGTTATATAAGAAGAGAGAGTTCTCCCAGATACTTTGAGGCCCAGAGGGGGGAGACAAACCAAGCAAAAAAGAGACAAAGCCTCTGTAGGGACCTATATTTCTTTTAACATTGAATATATCCAAAAAGTTTTTGAGAGAGATGCCAAAAAGAGAGACTTTAAAGTATTATTCAAACATGAGAAATTTATTTAACTATTTTTTCATTTTTAAAGTTTTTTAAAAGACACTTGTGCAAAAGTACATTTCATTGTCACTGTGAAAATCAACATTTTTACATACAAATTTTAGTAATCCTATCATTCAAAAAATGCCCTCTAATAGCAATAATAATTGGGCCCAACATCTACTGTCCTGGGTACGATCTGGTTAACTACATCACAACCAGTAGAACCATACCATCTAGGTTCCCATACGTACCCCATTAAGTACACCTTAGAGCTACCATCTGTGTTAGTCTAATGTTTTGTATAATTTTGCCTATGTGTTTATGTTGTTAGGTATGTTTCTTTTACCTTTATGAAAATGTATGACTGATGTATGAGTCTGTGCTGCATGATCATTAGGATTAACTGCTATTGGAGGGCATTTTTTGAATGATAGGATTACTAAAATTTGTATGTAAAAATGTTGATTTTCACAGTGACAATGAAATGTACTTTTGCACAAGTGTCTTTTAAAAAACTTTAAAAATGAAAAAATAGTTAAATAAATTTCTCATGTTTGAATAATACTTTAAAGTCTCTCTTTTTGGCATCTCTCTCAAAAACTTTTTGGATATATTCAATGTTAAAAGAAATATAGGTCCCTACAGAGGCTTTGTCTCTTTTTTGCTAGGTCCTCTGGGTGTCCCAAGGTTGCTGTCCACAGGAGTCGCCGGGGTTAGGCAGGAGCAGGTTCCAGGATCGACAGGCCGGTAGGGCTGGGGCCAAGTCAGTTGTTGTCGTCCTGTTAGCAGCTGCACGGCGGGTCGTCTTCTTGATCTTCTTTCCTTATCGGGATCTAAGGAAGGGAGGTTCAGTGAGCCCCTAAATACTGAATTTAGGGGCGTTACAGGTAGGGCAAGGACAGGGACCAATAGGTCCCTGTCCTGGGTGGGTACACCCCCTAGCCTGCTCCTCTTCTGTGGGAGAGGGGCAGGCGCCTAGCTGTGATTGGGCAGGGCTCCCATTTACAAGATGGCCGGAGCCCGGGGTCGTGCTTCACCTCGTCTCCCCCACCTGAGGGGTGGGGTTGGCACAGGCTGGCACCCCCCCCCCCCCCCTTCCTGAGGTAGTTTTTCCCGCCAGTCTTCCCGCCAGAGTGGGGGTCAGGACTGGTGGGGGCCAGTTGCTGGGTACAGAAAATGGTCTGAAGAAGCTCACAGAGGTATCATGCCTTTGAAGCTTCCCCCTGCCCATCCTGACGGAGGAGACCTAGCACCTCGCCCAGGATGTGCATTGTCGCAGGCCCAGGAGAGCGGGGGCTCTCCACCCAGGGGTCCAGCAACACGTCTGCTGTGTGGCAGCCTCTGCAGCCACTCAGCCCGGACGTGGTTTATAGGTTAGGGTTTCAGGGGGCATCTCTAAGATGCCCTCTGGTGCATTTTACATTAAATCCCACACTGGCATCAGTGCGGGTTTAATGTGCTGAGAAGTCTGGCACCAAACTTGTCAGTGTAGACATTATGGTGCTGTGGAGTTCGTAATGACAACCTCCCAGCACCATATACTCTTAATGGCATCACTGCACTTACAGTGCCCAGGAATGGTCCTGGGTACTGTAGGGGCACAGGGCTCCTGCACCTTTGCCCACACCTCTTGTGAGACAGTGCCATCTTTCTTGCATTGGTATGCCCCCACTTTTTTCTGAACTGCTGATGTACTTTGACTGAGTGTGCCCTGGGTGTTGGACCCGGGATACCCCGCCCACTTGGGGTTCATAACTTATACTTTGCATTTCTGCATTCGATTACCTGCAACAATGAAAACATGACCATGCATACTGTCTGGAATCAGTCTCCAGCTGAGGTTAGGAATCAGATAATTTCTACACAGTACCTAAAATAGAGTAGGTATTTCACAGTATAATTGAATCTAGCAGAGTTTACATTCGAAGAGAAGTAAGTGGGTACTTATTTCTATTCACCATTAGCTGTAAAAGTACATTAGAAGAAAGGCAGGTAATCATATTACTTCCAGTAAATATTTAAAGACATGAAATCAAGCAGGCAAATGTAATAAGTTCAGTTCCAATGACAGTTGGCTTCTATAAATAGAGTGGCGTTCTATTTTCATCCCTGTCACAATTTTCCCCGTTCAGACTATGCTATTTTGGACTTGTGTGGAAAAGTAGAGCAGACCTGAGTTTGAGGAGTTGGCCTGATATATGATGCTCACTAGTTCTAATGATCCCCTTGTATCAGTCCAAACAACCCTTATGGTGATTGGTTGTAAGTCAACCTTATAGACCAGCTATCCTAAAGGTAGCTTGGACAAAGCAGTCTTAGGCTAAACTCTTTTGGCATGTGCAGCCAGCTGTTTTACCACATATAACCCCTTGAATACCAAGTGAAAGGACACCACACAGGTTGTTATGAAAATAAACAATATATTTATTAACTAACATACACCTCTGAACTCTTTATGAGATCAGAGGGCTAAGCACATGACAATCTCTTAGGAAAAATATGTTTAAGTTGCACAAATTACAATGGTGCCCTAGGGGCACGACAAACCATATACTAAGTAAGTGGAATGTGAAAGTCGATAAAAGGAATGGAGCTGTCCAGAGGCTGTAGGATCGTTGGGACCACGCTACACTAACTCTAGGTAGGTAATAGGAGGCCCACGGAACGTGTGTGCAGAGTGTGAACTCACACGCGAGATGCGTAACAGTGTCTAGGGACAGTACAGTTCAAGAAAAAGGTGAATACGGACAATCCTGACTAGGTAGGACTAAAATGACTGTGGAAGTGGACACTAGGAGAGTCAAGCTACCCTTGAGCACCGAAATGCTCGTGTTACCTCACCCACAGGCTGCGGGAGCATAGGTGCCAAGTCGTGTCGGGTTCCGGCGTTGAAGTCTATGGAGCCTGGAAGAAAAGATGCTGCAGGCGATCAGGAGGAAGATGTCCGGTGTGATCCAAGGGTGGATCAGTGAAGAGAAGAACCTGAAAGCAGAGGGGACAATGTTCAAAGTCACTAGCCAGTGACTGGAGTGGAACCAGATGTCGCCGTCGCGATCAGGTGAGGGTGGACACTTGTCTCTGCAGCCACGTGGGCCAGGTCGTGTCTTCGACAACCAGGATGGTGGCACGAGCTGTCCCATGCAGGCTCTTGCTGTCGGCGGTGTCTGATCCGGGTTTGGACTCAACAGGCCTTGGCAAAGGCAACCCATGCGGTGAGTGGAAACGGCGTCTGGAGTGGACCAGGAGGGTCCGGGGTGCTCCTCTCTTGGAAGGGAGCAAGGGCCAGTCTGGAGCAACCAGACCAGCAGTGGAGATTTCGGAGTTCGTCGTCTAGGAAGTCACTAGCCAGCCGGCAAGTGACCAGACAACGCGTCGAGCAGCTAACAGGCAGAAGGGCCCCACGCAGATCTCGTGGATGCTGGACGGCTAGTCTTCGGTGCAGGAGCTGCTCTGGGTCGGGGCTTCTCAGTCCCCAAAGCACTTGGACGAGGTTACCTCAGAAGTCGTGCTGGAGCGAAGTGCTGCTTCTTTCAAGATGGCCGGTCCCACGTGTCTCGTCTCACCCACGGATCTCAGCTGTGCTGCAGATGTAGGTAGAGGTCGGAGAGGTCTGGGAATCCGGGTCTCGTCGGGCTCTGTAGTCTGGATCCTCGAGGGAAGACGACAAAGGGAAGCCGCTGGACGCTGATGGTGTTTGCTTGTGCAGGGTTGACACTCCCTTGCCCACAAGGGAGATTTCTTCAGTCTTCTGTGGAGCAGAACGGCGAAGTCCAGAGTTTCTTCTTGTAAAGCTGTTCAGGATAATCTAATCTGGAATGGGACCAGCTCCTACCTTTATCCGGCTAAAGGGGGCTGTACTACAACTAGGTCCCTCCTCTGGGTGGGACCAGGAAGGGGGGTGGTTACACCCCCTATCCTTTGTCCGGTCTTGCGCCAGAGCTGGGGTGCCCCAGGAACTGGTTTATACCGGTGTATGCACAGGGACACCTTGTGTGCCCCAGGCATGTCTCATTCTTTTCAGCCTTGTCCTACCTAATACACAAAATCCTGTCTGGGGTGGTACTAGCACCTCCCAAAGGCAGGAAACCCTTTGTCCAAACCTCCCTCGCTGGAAGGACTCCCAGCAGCAGAAGGTCAGACTTGTGTCTGTGGTGGCAGCATCCATTTTGTGATGCTGAGGCTCGAGTTGATTTTAACCGGGGCTCACAGTTACATACATGTCGTGTCCCTCTGGAAGGGTGGAATGCTACCCCCATCGCCAGAATTGGCGAGGGGGTAGTATCCCAATTCGTATGACACCTTACTCGACATGTTTTGATAATGCTATACCAAAGTTGGCAATAACTGCGAGGATTATAATGCACTTAAGAGTATATGGTATAGTGTTATCATGGAAACAGCTAAAGGACTTGGTTCCGAAAGCTGCAGACAGGCTCAGCTCATGCTGGAGCACCATCTCACATAATTCCAAGCACTCTGCCTTCAGGATTGATAAGGCCTGCCATAGGAGAGACTGATAGGAGAATATGTGTCCATTTTAGGGTTAGATATAGGGATACTATATCTAAAGCAAAGGGTGATTACACCACCTTGCCCCAGCTGATTGATCAGCCAGTTGTGTCAGATTTGGATGGCCAGCCAGGGGTGGCATAATACATGCTGCAGCCCCTGGTAGGCCCTGGGTGCACCTATGCCCTGGGTACCTAAGGTACACAGTACAGGGGCTGAGAAGGTGACTCAGTATCCAATTAGATATGTACCTAGAGTACATGGAATCCATTTTACAGAGAGAGCAGTGGGCCTGGGGTCCTGAATAGCAGGGCCCCAGGTCAACTAAGTCGAAAAACCAGCAAAACACCAGGCAAAAAGTTGGGGGCAACCATAGTCCGATATCCACCTTCCTACACTGAGGACATGGGCCCACACACGGCTGAATCTTGAAGTCACAATTCCACACTTAAATTCTGCTCCGCTTTGGTACCCCTGGCTGGCCCATACCTCCCTGTGCAAGAATCCCACATCCGGCCTTTGACTGGTGAGGCTAAAAGGGAAGGCACTCCTGCCACACGGGTGCCCTCCTCAGCGATCCCACTCTCTCTTACCGGCCTGCTGACTTTGCACGGAGCCAGCACTCCTTCCACCTCCCACCCGGTCTCTCTGGACTGCTCCTGGGCTGGAAGAAGGGGCGTTAGCGTCTCCAAACCCCCTCCAGGCTCCACCAGCTGTAGCCGCGCCTCCCCCGGGCTTCGAGGTTAGCGCTGCGGCAGCAACACTTCCGGCAGCTTTCCCTCGCCTCCTCTGACCAAACTTGCGGGAACTCCATGAGGAGGAGTTCCGACAACGCAGGCCCGCCCCTCAGCTCCCGGCAGTATCTCTGAGGTCCGGGCCGACACTACAGCTCAGCCGACCTTCCCAGAGATGTCTGCCGATCAGAAGGCCCGGCGAGGACAGTTTTGGGGGCAGCGCAGCAGCGAGTCTTTCTCCAACTTTGAGCAGTAAGTACCCAAGCGCTTGAAGGAGGGAAGGAACCAGCCCTCAGATGGGGATTCCTTGACGCAATGATGTGCTTCTCCTTTCGCAGTGGAAAACGCCCCAGGTGGGGGTAGGCAGGTCCCAATTATTCTTTCCAGTGCAGGGCTACCATAAACACCACTTAGAAAGGGGAATTAGAAGACAGTGGTGATCCCGGGCAATCTTCACCCCGCTTGACTTTAGGAAAGGGGACCACAGCTGCGCAGGCTCTCACAGGAGTTCACTCACCACCCTTCCCTCTGGCAAAGTCGGTGGTCCCTCAGCAGCCTGGCAGTCTTAAGTTCTGCAGGTAGGGGGAGAATAGAGGTTGGTCACTCTTCTCCACAGCAGGGCCAGATCAGCAGGTAAGAGGGCAGATTTTATCTCACCAGGCAGCAACCCCTAAGAACCATCAATCTGGTCAGTTGGAGCAACCCCCCCACGCAGCAGTCTGCACTCCAGCCGGTTCCTCAGAGTGGACAAAATGGCCGCCCAGAGCCCTCCCTTATATTGACTAGCCCCAAGTCACTAGAGTGGACCGGAAGGTTCTGGAACCCTACAATGCTTTTCTATGGACTAGGGCTCTGAGGCAAATTCTAACCAGGACACCATTTTAAAAGAGAGCACCTGCACCTCAGCACTGAGTAGCAGTGTTGAGGCGCCCTGAGTCCTAAGGCCACACAAAAAAACATGGCGGGGAAAAATAAACGTGAGAGGGAACCCACACAAAAGGCTGACTGGTCTAACACGCGTCCCCCCCAGCTGAAAATGGGGAGAGCTACACAATCCTTGGGAGTTCTCGTCACTAAGGCGGAAAAACCTTGAGAGACTGTCAGCATTGGCGTGGTTCACTCCAGGTCGGTGTTCCACCCTAAAGTCCATTCCCTGTAGGGAAATGGACCACCTTAGCAACTTGGGGTTTTTGCCCCTCATCTGCATAAGCCACCGGAGAGGCCGGTGGTCGGTCTGAACCAGGAAGTGCGAGCCAAACCGGTATGGCCGCAACTTCTTCAGAGCCCAAACCACCGCAAAGGCTTCTCGTTCTATCGCACTCCACTGCTGTTCCCGGGGGAGTAGCCTCCTGGAAAAGAAAACCACCAGTTGGTCCAGACCCATTTCGTTGAGATACGATAGCACCGCCCCAATGCCATGCTCAGACGCGTCTGTTTGGACAATGAATTCTTTGGAAAAGTCTGGGGCCCTGAGCACAGGGGCCGTGCACATGGCTTGCTTTAAGGTGCCACAAGCTTGTTGGCACGCCTCAGGCCAGACTACCTGTCGAGGTTGTTTCTTGGATGTAAGCTCAGTCAAGGGAGCCACGATGGTACCATATCCCTTGACAAAGTGGCGGTAGTAGCCGGTGAGGTCCAGAAAAGCTCGGATCTCAGTCTGTGTCTTGGAGGGTTCCCAGGCCATGATGGTATCAGCCTTGACCTGGAGGGGCGGCACCTTACCCCGACTCACCAAGTGGCCTAGGTTCACTACTGACCGCTGCCCGATCTGGCACTTGCTGGCATTGATCGTCAGGCCTGCCTGCTGCAGGGCCTGGAGTACTTCCCGGAGGTGACACAAATGGTCCTCCCAGCTGCTGCTGAAGACAGCGATGTCATCAAGGTAGGCAGCAGAAAAGGCCTCCATACCGGAGAGGACATGGTTCACCAGCCGCTGGAAAGTAGCAGAGGCGTTCTTGAGTCCAAAGGGCATCACTCGGAACTGGTAGTGGCCCTTGGGGATGGAGAAGGCGGACCTCTCCTTCGCCCCATCTGTAAGGGAGATCTCCCAGTACCCTGACGTGAGGTCAAAGGTACTTAGGTATTGGGCAGCTCCCAGTCGGTCAATGAGCTCATCCGCCCTTGGGATGGGATGAGCATCAGTCTTTGTCACGGAGTTCAGCCCCCTGTAATCCACACAGAACCTGAGTTCCGGTGTTGTTCCCGGTGGGGCAGCTTTTGGTACCAGAACCACCGGACTGGACCAGGGGCTGTGTCGGAAAGGTTCAATCACTCCCAACTCCAGCATCTTGGTGACCTCACTGTGGATGCTGGCCTTCACCTTATCTGACAGCCGGTAGGACTTGGACTTCACAGGTGGGCTGTCCCCTGTGTCCACATCATGGATACACAGGTGGGTCCTTCCCGGGTTAAGAGAGAACAGCGAAGAATACTGCTCAAGGACTCGACGGCAGTCTCTCCGCTGCTCTGGAGTCAGGGATGGTGAGAGGATCACCCCCTCCACGACCCATCCTTCTCTTGCGACGCAAAGAGGTCAGGGAGAGGCTCGTTATCCTCTTCCCCATCGGTCACCATCATCAAGGTGACCTCGGACCTCTCTTGGGGCTTGAGACGGTTGACATTGAGCACCCGGTGGGGCTGTCTAGGGGTCTTAAGGTCCACAAAATAAGTGACCTAGCCCTTCTTTCCAACCACCTCAAAGGGGCCTGTCCAGCGATCCTGGAGGGCACTAAGCTCTCCAGGCTCCATGACCCACACCTTCTGTCCAGCCTCCAGCTCCACGGGAGTGAGCGTTTTGGTCATACCACTCTTTCATGACCGTCTGTCGTGCTCTCACCTTATGATGCCTCAGGAGTGCCAGAGAAGTGAAGACAGGTCCACAACTTCCCTCAAAACACCACCATATACCAGAAGGGGAACTGGATATTAATAGTGGTGTTCAAGGGGAAGAGGGGAAAACAAAACAAGGAAAGTAGGAGAGAGAGGATCTTTGTGATGAGCCTTCCGACCAGTAATACAAGAACTTCTGGATAAACCGTCTGGGAGGTCTTCTCAAATCAGGGAGACGATATCTTGTCAGCAGACATCAGTGCTCTTAAAAGGAAAAATAACATAACATTGGATATCTGCCTATGTACATAGAAACTACTAATGTGCGCTATAACTATAAATATGTACCTTTGTCTTAGTGTCTTTCTTGCCAGGAATAAACAACAGGTGGTACAAGGCTATCACGAACTAATTAGGAATAAATGTACACAATGAACATCTATGCAAGTAGGTTGCAGCTACTATATATAATGGTAGTATAATGTCTCTGCTCTCACCTTATTGCTATCTGATGCACATATAAATCCCCCACAAGAAGTATGCAATTTACCACTTCGCTCTTTTCACTACAGAGCATAAATGAATCCAACTGCTCGTTAAGTAGATACTCCTATAAGCCGGTATCTACTCAAAAGAACACAACCAAAGACCAAACAAGGTTCATCTCGACTACCAGGCAAGATAGTCACGAGGAACAAATGAAACGTTGAAAACGCCAGAAACTCGGCGTTTAAACAAAAAGACCAGTAGAAGCTATAGCGACCACAGAGGTAGTACTCGCGCTACCACGTAGAGAGCAGAAACTGAAGCAATAAGGCTTCTCACACGGGAAAGCTCCGAATTCCCGAAACGCCAACTCCCGAAACGCCGTCACCAAACACTGTCACCAAACACGTGACCCGGAAGCAATGTAAACCAACCCGAACGCGAAGCAGGGAAGAAACATAGAGGAGGGCTTAAGAGCCGCTTCCTTTCCTCGTGTGCATACTTCAGTCTTCGCGCATGCCTATAACGAATCGGCAGCCATTTTGCCAACCAACCTATCGTCTTGGTTTCGCCAACCAAGACGACAGGCACGACACCGTCTGGCTGGCCTCAAAGGTTGTCAGAAGCTTTCTTTCACTACTTAGCCATCTGGCTACGGAAGGCCAGCATGTAGCTCACCACATCCTGGGGAAGCCTCCTGGGAGTCTGTTCCCATCCGTCCTTCAGGCTGAGAGGTCCTCTAACAGGGTGCCCATACAGAAGCTTGAAGGGGCTGAAGCCCACCCCCTTCTGTGGCACCTCCCTGTAGGAGAACAACAAACAGGGTAGGAGGATGTCCCATTTCCTGCGCAGGCTCTCAGGCAGACTCCTGATTATGCCCTTCATGGTTTTGTTAAACCTTTCCACCAGACCATTTGTCTGGGGTGGAGAACCTGTAAGTAACTCCACACTCCTTCCACATAGCCTGCATATATGCCGACATGAAGTTGGCACCCCTGCCGGACATAACTACTTTGGGGAAACCCACTCTGGTAAAAATCCCCATCAGGGCCCGGGCCACCGCAGGTGCACTAATGGTCCTCAGAGGAATAGCCTCTGGGTACCGGGTGGCATGATCCACCAGAACCAGGATAAACCTGTGACCGGCAGAAGTTGGTGGATCCAAAGGCCCAACAATGTCGATGCCCACCCTTTCAAAGAGGGTGCTAAGGATTGGTAGTGGTTCCAGGGGAGCCTTCAGCTTTACCTCCGTTTTTCCACTGGCTTGACACGACACACACGTCCTACAAAAAGTGTTAGACGCGACCCTCATCTGAGGCCAGTAAAAATGTGGAACAAGCCGGGCAAAGGTCTTGTCCTGGCCCAGGTGTCCTGCCAAAGGAATTTCGTGAGCCAACTCTAAAAGGAAGGCTCGGAAACACTGGGGAACTACCAAGGCCCGGGACGAACCATGCACCGGAGCCTTGGGCTCACTGTAGAGGAGACCATCATCCCAGTAGATATGGAAGCTCCCTGAAGCATTGACTGCTGCCTGGGCTTTGGCCTGTCTCCTAATGCCCTCAAGGGTAGGGCACTCCTTCTGCGCCCGACAAAATTCCTCCCTGGTAGGTCTTCCCTCCACCTGCCACTCCGCAGGGGTAGGTAAGTCCCTCAGGGAGACGACATCCTCCTCCGTGGACTCCGGGACAACCGTCTCAGGTGCCCCATCCATCTTACGGGGTGTGGATACCGGGGCAGGTTTTCCCCATCCCCAGGTTTTCCCCTTGTTGACAGCTGGCTGGGCCTTTGTTCCAGGCTCCAGCCCTTGTGAACTCCCCCCTCCGTGCAGTCACGGTCCATGTGTTCGCACAGGTCCAGTCCGGTAATCCCAGCATTTCCGTATGTGTCTGGAACTCTACCTCTTTCCAAGCATTGTGCTCACGGTCGTTTCCCAACAGTCGACTGGCACGGCAGGGCTCACCGCAACTCGTAGAAGGCCCGTGGCCCCTCCCCACTCAAAGGGAACTTCAGCCACGGGATAGTGACCCACTCTACCGTCGGCCATCACAACTGGGCGGAGTACATTGGGAATCACCTGCTCTGGGCACACAAGCTGTCTTCTCACCATAGTCATACTGGCACCTGTGTCCCTCGGATCCCCCCCCCTATGGCCTTTGATGGTGACCCATTGCCTATACTTGGTGGTATTTGGGGGCACATGGATCTTAGGAACCATCTCGCTGTCTCCCAAGGACACTAGGGTCAGCCCTGCCCACTCACCTCCCTTGTCTAGGGGCAGTTCCTCCCCAAGTACTACACTCGCCACCTCTGGGGTTTTTCCTTCAGTGGGAGAGTGCGCTCTCTTTGGACACTTTGGATCTCCTTTATAGTGTCCAACTTTGCCGCACTCGTAGCACCGGACAATTCTGGGCTGCTGACTACGGTCAGGATAAGTGGGTTTTTGCTGGCTGACCTTGAGGGTGAAACCTGACCACTTCCCATGTGAGCTATATCTGAAAGAAACAGGTTAGTATTAGATTCCTTACCTTAGAATATCCCCAGGCGTCAGACTGGATCCGGAAACTTTTGCGTAGCAGTACCCCTGCGCGTCCGTAGGCGTCATCTGCGGGTCGGCGTTGTTGGCACCGGTATGACGTCGCCGGAGTACTTAGATGCTGCCCTAGCGCGCTGACGTCAGTTCTTCTTTTTTCCGCGCCAGCTAGAGCAGATCCGGAAAAAGTGGTACCCCTTAGTGAATTTTTGACTAAACTTTTTTGATCATTTTTGATCCTTTTCGAAGTCAATCGACTCAGACGGTGCCGATAGGGATGCCCGGGTTTAAGCCCTGCGCCGACTGCGACCGACTGATGTCCGTTACGGACCCCCATCGCCGGTGTCTTCATTGCCTGGGCCTCGACCACGACGACAAGGCCTGCTCCGACTGCCGGGCCCTGATGTCTAAAGCTAGGCGGGAGCGGTCCCGCAAGCGACTCGAGCGCCGGCAGTCGGCCCCGCGCAGCTCGAGGTCCCGGTCCGCGAGGAGGTCCAGGGACCGGTTGCGAGGTTGGAGCCACTATAGCTCCGGGAGTCGTCCTCGGTCTTTGGGCTCGAAGTCCTCCGGTAAGCACAAGAAGTCGAAGAGACGTCATCGCTCTTCCGACTCCCCCCGACGCTCGCATGATGCCTTCCTCACGGCCATGAGGTCGCTCATGGCCGACTGGGGGCCCCAGCGGGTCGGACGCTTCCGCCCCGACGCCGCCGGGTGCTTCCGCCCCGACGCCGCCGGGTGCTTCCGCCCCGACGCCGCCGGGTGCTTCCGCCCGACGCCGCCGGGTGGCTTCCGCCCCGACGCCGCCGGGTGCTTCCGCCCCGACGCCGCCGGGTGCTTCCGCCCGACGCCGCCGGGTGCTTCCGCCCCGACGCCGCCGGGTGCTTCCGCCCGCCGCCGCCGGGTGCTTCGGTCCCCACGCCACCGGGTGCTTAGGTCCCGACGCCGCCGATGACTTCGGTCCCGGCGCTGCACGCCCCCACAGGATCCGGGTCCGGATCCGGGTCATCGCCAGTCGACCTTACGACCTCGCCGGCGACGGCCCCCAGGGTGTCGCCCCCAACGCTGACTCCGGGTGGCGCTGTCCCCGATCCCTCCCTCGATTGGGGTCCGGCGCCGGAACGGCAGCGCTCGGCGCCGTTCTCGATGCCGATGGGAGATTTCTACTTCTATGACCCGGCCCGATCCTTTGATCTTGAGTCTCAGGTGATGGGTGGCGGGGCGGATTGGGAGAGGTCTGAGGACCCTCTGGCACAGGAGTGCCAGTCTTATCAGGACTGGGCAGTTGAGCTAGGGGTCGCCAGTGGTCTGGGCCTTGGGCCTGGAGCTCCCCGTTGCGGCCGTGAGGACTAACCTCCTCACTGATGTCCTTAAACCACAGGCAAGCTCGGCCGAGCCTCTGCTGCCGTTTAATGAGGCCTTGTCTGAGGTTCTTCTGGGCACTTGGTCCAAGCCCGCTACAGGTCAGCCTGAGCAGAGCGATGGCAACGACGGTGGCGATTCGTCGCCACGCCTGGTTGAGGTCCGCCAACTTTTCGGCTGATGTCCAAAACACCCTTATGGACATGCCGTTTGATGGCGGTCACCTCTTTGGCGACAAAGCAGACCATGTGCTGAGCGCTTTAAGGACTTCAGGGCTACGGGCCAAGTCCTTGGGCCTCTCGGCCCGCACCAGGAAACGGCTGCTCTTCGCTCCTTTCGTGGTAAAGGAAGGGGCACCCCCACACGTCCTGCCAGCCACGGACCGCAGACTACCGTCCAGCGCGGTGGCGGACGTGGAAACCGCCGTGGCAGCGGTCGGGGTCACCGGCGAGGCCAGTCCCCACCTACGCCTGCAGCATCCGCCTCAAAACCCTCCTAGTCCAAGCTTTCAGGCCCATGTTACGCCAGTGGGGGGCAGGGTTCGCCATCACCACCTCCACTGGTGCACTGTCACATCGGACAGGTGGGTGCTGTAAATCGTCCGAAGGGGCTACTCCCTCCCCTTCGAGGTGACCCCTCCAGCCATGCCACCACAGTAACTACTGCGTGTTGGGGGATCACTTGACACTTCTACGAGAGGAAGTTGCGGCCCTCTTGGCCAAGGGGGCCATTGAGCACGTTCCTGGGCCAGAAGTAGGGGTGGTTGTTACTACCACTACTTTCTGGTACCCAAGAAGGGCAAAGGGGGCCTACGCCCTATCTTGTACCTGCGGAACGTCAACAGCTTCCTCCGGCAGGAGAAGTTCAAGATGCTGACACTGGCTCAGGTCATAGCTGCCCTGGTCCCAGGAGACTGGATGGTAGCGTTGGACTTGCAGGACGCTTATTTTCATATCCCCGTCCTGCCGTCCCACGGGCGTTACCTGCGGTTCACGGTAGGCTATGAGCACTTTCAATTTACCGTGCTCCCCTTCGGACTTACCAGCGCCCCACGGGTGTTCACGAAAGTGATGGCGGTGGTCGCAGCTCATCTGCTTATGTTAGGGGTTTCAGTCTTCCCCCTACCTCGACGACTGGTTGTTGAAGGTGGGCTCGCCCCAGACAGTCGTCAGCCACCTCCAGACTACAGCCGACCTCCTGCACCTGCTGGGGTTCTCCATCAATGTGCAGAAGTCGCACCTGTGTCCCACTCAGAAGCTCCTCTTCATCGGAGCGGTTCTGGACTCGGCACAGTTTCGGGTTTATCCTCCCGAGCAGCGGGTTTGGGATATTCAGGCTTTGATTCCTATCTTTCAGCCGTTATCCCGGGTCTCGGTCAGGTTGACGCTGCGGCTTCTGGGGCTGATGGCCTCCTGCATCCTTCTGGTGCATCACGCCAGGGGGCGGATGCGGGCTCTGCAGTGGGACCTGAAGTTTCAGTGGACCCAGCATCAGGGCAACTTGTCTGACCATGTCTTGATCTCGGAGGACACTGCAAGTCAGTTGCAGTGGTGGCTCACGGACCGCGATTGGGTCAGCGGCAGATACCTCTCCCTACCCCAACCGGAGCACGTAGTTGTGACGGACGCATTCCTCCAGTGCTGGGGAGGCCACATGGGAGAGGCGGAGATCAGAGGCCTCTGGTCTCCGGCGGAGTCCCAACTCCACATCAACCTTCTGAAGCTGCGAGCAATCCGGCTTGCACTGAAGGCATTCCTCCCCTCTGTCCGGGGGAGTGTAGTGCAGGTGTTCACGGACAACACCACCGCCATGTGGTACTGCAACAAACAGGACGGGTGGGGTCGTGGACCCTATGTCAGGAGGCTCTGCGCCTCTGGCAGTGGCTGGAACATCAGGGCATGACCCTGGTGGTTCAACACCTGGCAGGTTTCCTGAACGCCAGGGCTGACGAACTCAGCCGTCGGTGCATGATGGAACACGAATGGCGTCTGAATTCAGACGTGGCGCAAGGCCTCTTTCAGCAGTGGGGAGAGCCTTGGTTAGATCTATTCGCCACAGAAGAGAACGCGCAATGTCATCAGTTCTGCGCATTGGAATTTCCAAGGTGGCACTCACTCGGAGACGCTTTTCGTCGCGAGTGGAGCTGCGGTCTGTTGTACGCTTTTCCGCCTATACCACTTCTGCCCAGAGTGCTGAAGAAGATCAGACGCGACCGGGCCCAAGTTATCCTTGTGGCTCCGGACTGGGCACGAAGATACTGTTATCCCGAGCTACTCAGCATGTCTGTCGATCCCCCGATTCGTCTGCCTCTTCAGGAGGACCTTCTGTCGCAGCATCAGGGGACGGTCCTCCACCCGAACCTGTCCAGTCTCCACCTCAATGCTTGGAGATTGAGCTGCGAGAGTTGAGGCCATTTGACTTGCCTCCTGAAGTTTGTGATGTGATTCTGGCAGCCAGGCGTCCCTCCACAAAGTCGGTATACGCCTGCAGGTGGAACAAGTTTGTGGCATGGTGCACAGCAAAGGCTGTGGATCCCCTTTCTGCCCCTCTTTCTGAGGTTCTCCTCTTCCTTCTTTCTCTTGCCCAGCAGGGCTCTGCTCTGGGCACTATCAAGGGCTACCTTTCTGCCCTTTCCGCCTTCTTAACGCTACCTGATCAGCCTTCCTTGTTCATAGGTTCTTGAAGGGCATCACTCATATGTTTCCCCCTGTTCCTTTCGTGATGTCTCAGTGGGACTTGAACCTTGTACTTACTTTTCTGATGTGAGCTCCCTTCGAGCCACTTCATAACTGTCCTCTCCGTCTTCTTACCCTTAAGACTTCTGTCCTGGTTTCCATCACCTCTGCCAGGAGAGTGAGTGAGCTCCAGGCTCTTTCATCCAAGCCTCCATTCCTTTCTGTCCATCCGGACAAGGTTGTGTTGTGGACAAGACCCTCTTTCCTGCCCAAGGTAGTCACGGCCTTCCACATCGGGCAGTTCATCACCTTGCCCACCTTTTTTTTGCCTCTGCATCCCTCTAAAGAGGAAGAGCGTCTCCACCATCTGGACCCAAAACGTGCGCTCTCTTTCTATTTGGATCGCACACGCCAGTTCTGGGTGGATGACCAACTCTTTGTTGGTTACGTGGGCGCTAAGAAGGGGCAGGCGGTGCGCAAACGGACCATCTCTCGGTGGGTCGTCTTGTGTATCAAGGCATGCTACTCCTTGGCTAAGAAGGAGCCTCCTGTTTGGCTGAGGGCCCATTCCACTCGGGCCACGGCGGCTACAACTGCCCTGGGCCGGGGAGTCCCCTTGCAGGACATCTGTCAGGCAGCTACGTGGGCCTCGCTGCACACGTTTGCAAGACACTACTGCCTGGACAGCCAAGTCCGGAGGGATGGCTTCTTTGTCCGTTCAGTCCTCCAGGACTTTCTGGTGTGATTATTGGTTCGCAGACCCAGCACCGGGGTTGGTATTGCTGGGGTATCTATTCTAAGGTAAGGAATCTAATACTAACTTGTTTCTTTCAGATGCACAAGTTACTTACCTTCAGTAACGATATATCTGTAAGAAACAGTAGTTAGTATTAGATTCCCTACCGCCCCACCCATCCTCCCCGTTCTGCGAACCGATATCTAGGGTTAAGGTCATCTCTTTCAGGGCCCTGGTTTCATGGCACCAGTGTTGGTTTTTATCATGGCTCTGCGTTTCTGGCGCGGAAAAGCTGTGTATAAGAACAGACGTCAGCGCGCGAGGGCGGCGTCTAAGTACTCCGGCGATGTCATCCCGGCGCCAACGACGACCGACACGGAGCCGCAGACGACGCCTACCGACGCGCAGGGGTACTGCTACGCAAACGTTTCCAGATCCAGTCTGACGCCTGGGGATATTCTAAGTTAAGGAATCTAATACTAACTACTGTTTCTTACAGATATATCGTTACCGAAGGTAAGTAACTTGTGCTTTGGGGGCCTTTCGAGAACTCCTTCTTTTTGTCTTCCCCCTCTTTCTTCTGGGTAGAACCCTGGCCAGCCTTTTGGGAATCTCCCCCAGATCCCTTAGAGGACACCCTGGTACTAGCCCAGGTCTCCGCCTCCTCTGCAAGCTTCCTAGGGCTAGTCAGTTTACAGTCAACCAGGTGTTGGCGCAGCTCCGGAAAACATTTCTCGCGGAGATGCTCCCTCAGGAACAGATTGTACAGCCCCTCGTAATCAGTGACCTCGCTGCCCCGCACCCAGCCATCTAATGCTTTACCAGCATAGTCCAAGAAATCCACCCAGTTTTGCTTAGGAAGCTTGTGACTGTTCCGGAATTCCTGCCTGTAATTTTCTGGGGTAAGCCCAAACTTCCTGATTAAGGCGATCTTCATTATGGGGTAATTAGTCTGATCCTCCTGTTCTAGGGCCAGAAGGGCGTCCCTCCCCACCGGGGGCATGTACTTGTACAAACCACCCCCCACCCCCCCCAATGACTATCAGGGATCCCATGAGCTCTCATTGAGACCTCATAGGCAGCCAACCACTTGCCAATGTCGTCCCCTACGCTAAAACTGGCTACTACATCCTTGGGCATGTAGTATCTGGGCTCTCTGGTAACTTCATTAGGTATGCTGCTACCACTGGGATTGCTGGGGGTCCCTATCTGCAGGGATCTGATGTTTTACTCCCTCAAACTAAGCTCCTGGGCGAGTTTCCTTTCCTCCATGGCTAATCGCTTTTCCTCCCTCTCCTTTTCCAACCGGGCTAACTCTAATCTTAGCTGTCTCTCCTCCCTCCTGTCAGCTAACTCTACTGAGGACAGGCTTCTCCCTGAAACACTACTGCTCGCCCTGGAAAGCTTCATTGATCCTGCGACCACATTACTGCCTTCAGGTGGGAACAGTGGGTCTACCTCCTCGGTGGTGGCAGGCTCCAATCCCTCCCCGTCCCGTTTGGGTGGACCATTACCCATGCTCTTAAGCTGGTCTGAAGCTCTGCCCTTTTGCGCCTCACTTAAAGAACACCCTCTTTTCCTGGCAGAAGTCCTTCAGCTGGGTCACCGTGTAATTCTCTAGGTTTACCAGCTTGAACCATCCTGCCAGGTAGGACCTCGAACAACACAGAACACAAAAAGGGACTCTGCCAAAGGGACCTTCTTTATGAGCTACAGTCAACCACCGGACAGGTTAATTTGGAAAAGCCAAAAATGCCAATTAGAGAGAGCAACCAGAAACAAGCACAAGTCCGAGGAAAAAAAGGGAAAAAGAAAATCGAAAATTAGGTGTAAGGTGCATGGGGCGCACTGAGTCATTGTAGGGGGTTACGCACGTACAAGTCCCAATCGTACCGCTGAGCACCAAATGTTGGGGTAGCATGGCACAGGGTGGTAAGGCCTAACTTCAGGGCACAAGTGTTGTACCTGCGTCTCACACACACCACAACTTTCCCAATGCACCCCCACTAAAAGATGACACCACACCGTCTTATGAAAAATATTAGAAATGCTTTATCGTTTTCTTTAGATTAACTTCCAAAATTCTAGCAGTTCATAACTTATACTTTGCATTTCTGCATTCGATTACCTGCATCAATGAAAACATGACCATGCATACTGTCTGGAATAAGTCTCCAGCTGAGGTTAGTGCCCCTACAGTACCCAGGACCATTCCTGGGCACTGTAAGTGCAGTTATGCCATTAAGGTTGGGAGGTTGTCATTACGAACTCCACAGCACCATAATGGCTACACTGACAAGTTTGGCACCAAACTTCTCAGCACATTAAACCCGCACTGATGCCAGTGTGTGATTTCATGTAAAATGCACCAGAGGGCATCTTAGAGCAACCCTAACCTACAAACCACGTCTGGGCTGAGTGGCTGCAGAGGCTGCCACACAGCAGACATGTTGCTGGACGCCTGGGTGGAGAGCCCCCGCTCTCCTGGGCCTGCGACAATGCATATCCTGGGCGAGATGCTAGGTCTCCTCCCCCATGATGGGCAGGGGGAAGCTTCAAAGGCATGCCACCTCTGTGAGCTTCTCCAGACCATTTGCTGTACCCAGCAACTGGCCCCCACCAGTCCTGACCCCCACTCTGGCGGGAAGACTGGTGGGAAAAACTACGTCAGGAAGGGGGGTGTGCCAGCCTGTGCCAACTCCACCCATCAGGTGGGGGTGATGAGGTGAAACACAAACCGAGCTCCGGCCATCTTGTAGATGGGGAGCCCTGCCTAATCACAGCTAGGCTCCTGCCCCCCTCCCACAGAAGAGGAGCAGGCTAGGGGGTGTACCCACCCCAGGACAGGGACCTATTGGTCCCTGTCCTTGCCCTACCTGTAACGCCCCTAAATTCAGTATTTAGGGGCTCCCTGAACTCCCTTCCTTAGATCCCAATAAGGAAAGAAGAAAGAAGACCAAGAAGTTGACCCGCCGTGCAGCTGCTAACAGGACGACAACAACTGACTTGGCCCAAGCCCTACCGGCCTGTCAATCCTGGAACCTGCTCCTGCCTAATCCCGGCGACTCCTGCGGATAGCAACCTTGGGACACCCAGAGGACCTGCCTGCCTTGACCCTCCTAAAGCCTGGGTCTCCCATCAGCAGAGGCTCTGCTGCAACTACACCCCTGGTGCCAGCCAGGAAGCTCCGGTCCAACCCACTCTGCACCCACTGAACCCGGCCCGTGCACGAGTGATCCAGGACCACGAGGACGTCCCCTGGCGACTGGGACCCGAAGTCCAGTGCTCAAAGACCCTCCTCGACAACCCCGGCGACGCCTGCAGCCTCAAGACAGAGGACCCCTCTGACCGCGACCAGCAGGGGGTAAGATTTCCCGACCTCAAAAGACAGCCCTGCACCCAGCGCCCCATGGCCCCCTGTGCCCAACTCCTGGGTGCCTACCTATCCTCCCAGATCCCAACTTACCCCTCGAAGTGTTGGTTGCTCTAGAAGATCCTTCGTCCCCGAGCCTGCAGCCTTTGTTCTCTTTTCAAGATCCTCATTGAATAACATTGAGCGCCCGACGGCTCAAAAGCACTCTGCACCCAGCCGCCCGAGTGCCCCTGGAAGTGCAACCTGTACCCTATCCTAATTCCCCATTCGCCCTGAGGAAGTGACCAGGAGCCCAGGTCCCACAGCTGTGTGGCCTGCTAGCCAGCAGCCACCAACCGGAGGCCCCCTTTCCCTCATTGGATAACATTGGGCCTAAGTACCTCTGCACCCGGCCGCCCCTGTGCCGCTGGGGGTGAACCAACTGTACTTACCTGACCCTGGGGGACCCCTGAGTCTATGCCCAGAACCCTGACTCCACCAACCAAGTACTCACCTGGAAACCGATAACTCACTTACCTGCCATTGGATAACATTGACTGGTTTGACTAGAAAAATCTTCCAAGTGTGAAGTTTTGGAAACTAAAAATATTCATATAAAATCACCCGAATTCCGAAGTACTCACCTGTGATCAGGGGAGAAGCCAGTACTATACCTTGTAGCCCAGTACTGAACCGCCAAAGTAATCCTTACCGGGGTTGCTAGTAATCTGTATTTTCTCCATAGGAATCCATGGTCTGCTTTTCTATGAAAATTCTTCTAAGTGTCTATTTTTGAAAACTTGAAATATTCTTTAAAAATCATACGAAATACTGAAACGCAATTACCTACCTGTTTTAAGTTGAGACCCCAGTGTTGGACTTAGGAGCCCAGTACTGGATTACAAAAGTAACGAGATCCTACTTTACCTGCAACCTGAATTTTCTCCCATTGGATAACATTGTCAGATTTACATTGAAAAGTTTAAAAGTGTGGACTTTTAGAACAGCTTTTAATTCATGAAAATTCACTACAGTAACCAAAACGTTTGTACTAAATTGGTTTCAGTTTAGACCCCAGGACTGAATCTAGGATCTAGTCCTGGAACTACTAAAGTAATCTGTATAGTAATCAACTGTACTTATATGTTGAAAACCCATTGAGCTCAATGCTAAAGTGTGTCTAGAATTGTGTTGCCTTCTGCAACCACTGTACCTATTGTGTTCCCAAACTTTATTGCTTCCTGGCAAAGTAATTACATGAGAGTACTCATATTGAGAAAAGTATATGTTATTGCCTGTTGGTTCTAAAAATAAAACCATTATATATTTTGATATAACAACAATTGGCCTGGAGTTTGCCCTGGTCCCATGATGCACTGGGCCAGGGACAGACTCATTTGCATGTAGCCAGGTTCTGAGCTGGGATGGTGCAGTGAGCTAAAAAACGGTGATGGATCAAGCCCTGATCTGTTGACTGGGTAGGAGTGTTCTGCTTAATTCAGATACTCTGTTCATCACAACCCCCCTTTTCTGAATCGTTTTGTCCACCATAAGCGTGGAAGGGTATGCTCAGACATGAGTCCCTTGCTCACTGCACCATCAGGATTCAAGCAAGCCGGGCCGAAGACTGCTGTAATGCCAGAAACCGGTCCCCGGAAGCTTGTTTCCTTTCCAGTAAAAGACTTGGCTTGGTAGTTTGGTCTGCCCTGTTCCCATGATGCACTGGGCCAGGGACAGACTAGTTTGCATGTAGCCAGGTTCTGAGCTGGGATGGTGCAGTGAGCTAAAAAACGGTGATGGATCAAGCCCTGATCTGTTGACTGGGTAGTAGTGTTCTACTTAATTCAGATACTCTGTTCATCACCACCCCCCTTTTCTGAATTGTGTTGATTTGAGGCACCATGTGTTAGATGACTGAGATTTGGCAGCGTTTATTCTTCGCTCCGCTCTGGACATCTCGGAGGTTCTTGGTCGTGCCATGGCTTCTTTTGTCGCACTTTGTCGCCATGCCTGGCATCTCCCGTGCCCCTGCGGATTCGGCCATTTAGAGGTTCTTGGTGGGGCTTTGGCCTCCTCCTCCTCTTCCTTCTCCCCCTCAGTGATCTGTGAGTTGATCTGGTTTTTGGGAGGTGTTCTTCCGTTGGGGCGGGTCGCCCTAGTTGTGTGTGCTGTGTACTTCATGTGCATTTGAGTCCTCCTTGTTAGGACTTTGGTTCTGTTGGCTGCTGCCCGGCCCTTCTGGACTGGGTGTTTTTGCTTTGGGTTTTCTATCCCATGCTGGCCCTGAGACTAGGCCTTCTGTTTCTTTCTCTTTAGCTGCTTGACAAGCCTTCTGTGGGTTTTGCCGCATGTCTTTTCTGTTGTCCTCTGCTGCAGAAGTTTTTTCCTAAGAGGGTTCCCATATATTGGGACGAAACATGCCCTATGTAGGGTAGTGGTAGCTGTTGTATAGCTCTGTCATGTGCTGAGGAGCGGTGGTCGCCTTTGGGCTTCTACTCTCCGTGGTGTTACGGTGTGTTGCTGGTGCAATCCTGTTGCTGATGGCTTGAGTCGCGCCTTGGGGTGTCCTTCTCCGGGGTCGCTGCACTGTTACCCTGGTCTGGCCTGCTGTCTGCGGACTGGCGTCATTGCTCAGTCCGGTTCCACTTTTTTTTTGGGGCAGTGTCTGCGGACTCCTCTCTGGGGCATGTCTGTGCCCTTCTTCGCCTTCTTGCTCCCGGTCTTCAGCTGGCGTCTGGCTTGTCCTGAGTGCATCGTTCCGTGGTGTTCTCTTCGTCTGGCTCCTACTTGGTGCTTAGTGGGACGATCATCCTTGCCTTGCCCGCTTCTTCCAGTGGGCTCTGCCCTCCGTTCTACCTCTCCTCCCTGGAGGGATGTGATGGTTCTTGGGTGCCTTGTCCCTCTTTCGGGCGTAGTCTGTCCCTGCGGAGCGTTGGACGGTTCTTCCTGGGTGGCCTCGGGCTACCCTTTCTGCTTCCGCCTGCTTATTGCTGATGGCGACTTTCTGTCTAGTCTAGTGCCTTATGGCTGTGCTAGGCTTGGCCGCCCTCTTCACTGGGTGTGTTCCCGGTTTGGGGGGGGGGGGGGGGGGGGCTTGCCTTTGCTCTACCTCTTCTCCTTGGAGTCTCCAGGTTGCTCTTCTTCCTTGTTGCTCCTCTTCATTGCCTGGGCTTTGGGTGGAGATTATTTTTGCCCTGTATGGGCGTGGGGTGCTCTAGCCTCCTTTCGCCTTGCCCTTGTTTCTCCTGCTGAGTGAGAACAAGCTCCCTCTTTCTTGTTTTCCCGAGTCCCCTTTGGGGTCGGTGGTCTTCTGGATGAGGGGGTTCCCCTTGCCTTGGGATACGGGGCTCTTCACCCTGTCTGTTGGACTCGTCCCCTGTGGGACCCGTCCCCAGTGGGACCCTCTGTTGCGTCCTGGTGGGTGAGGTACCCTCGCAGACCCTTCTCCCCTCTGGGTACAGATAGGGTATCTATTCTACATTAAGGAATCTGCGACTAGTAGTCTCTATCAGATGTACGAGTTACCTTCGGTAACAATGTATCTGGTAGAGACTATTCTAGCCGCAGATTCCTTCACGGCCCGCCCTTCCTCCCTGTTCTGCGAGGACCTTTGGCTTGGTCTTCTGCATTCGCCTCCCTGTTGGTGGCTGTCTTCTGTGAGTGCATACTTTCGCTCTTTCTGGCAGGCTGTTCTTCCTGTTTGTGTTTCCTTTCTCCCTTTTGGCACTTTGGAGGGTAGGGTTATGGGTTCTTTGGGCCCTTGTGCTCTAGTTGCTCCAGGGTGGAGCCTGCCTCTACCCCCTTCTTTTTCATTCTAGGGGTCCTGAACCCTCCGCTATCCTCTAAGTTGGAATCTTTGAGCCGGGCTTTTGCCCTTGTTCCTTATGGGGGTTGTCACTCTCTGTGATGGGGCTGTCTTGGAGTCTTGCAGTTCCTTGTTTGTCCCAGTCTGGTCCCCCTTCATTGTTCTTGGTTGGGGTGGTAGTCCTGCTGTATCTTGTCGTGACATTCTTTCATATGTTCCTTGTTCCTTGTCCCCGGGGAAGGGGGGTGTGTGTATCAGGGCTGTGCTCTGTTCTTCTTTATTCTTTCCCCTGCCTTTGGGCACTGCAGTGTCTGGCACTGCCCCTTATGGTGTTCCTCACCATGCCCTTTGTCCAATTTTTCTGCAGATTTGTCTGATGGCTCTGCGTTGTGGTGTGGAAAAGTTCTCTGAAGAAAACTGACATAGGTGCACCAGGCTGGGACTTATGTGACCTCGCTGGCGTCACGTACGCGGACAACGCCAGGGCGGAGTCGCGTGATGCCGTCACTCCGGCACCAGGGATGCTGTGGCAAAAAATTTCCAGATCCAGTCCCACGCCTGGGGATGATTCTACATTAAGGAATCTGCTGCTAGATCTTCTCTACCAGATACATCGTTACCAAAGGTAAGTAACTCGTACTTCAATCACTTCTTTCTTACTCTGTTTTGGATCGACATTTGGTAACTTCGCTCGAGTGCAGTCTTGGTCGACCGCAAACCCTCTTGGGCCTCGCCCTACGGGCATAGTCCCATCTTTTGATTGAGTCTCTCCACCATTCCTTGATGGTGATGGAATGGATGCCATTCCGATATTGTCTTCGCTGCCAGGCAAAATATCCTCTGACCGATCGCCATCATGTCTGGATATTGCGCCTGTTGCCCAAATACAACATAGCACCTTCGTCTGCTACTCCATCTGTGCTCCAGAAGTCTTTGTGACCATCAGGTACATCTACTTGAGCTGTCCCGTAGGAGTGGCGTCTGCGCCCATACTTTTTTTCCCTATGGGCATTGAGGGGGAACATCATCCACAACAGTTTGCTACAGATGAAAAGCCCCCCCCCCCAAAGATAACTCTGGCTCTGATCTGTAGATTGAGGACCTTATGGCAGTCCGGGAGTACAGCATCCCCTTCACCTCGACACCTCTCAATTCAAACAGTCCTCAACCAAAGGGCACACAGCCACTCGGGGGCAGGCTGTCAAACCACCACTGCCTTCGGACCATGGTCGGCACCAACAAACCACTATGTATGCCCCACCAAGCTTCAGCTCTGCACAGAAGTAATTTTCAGGACCGCCCACTTCAGCAGTGACCCGACTCAATCTGCCTCAATGTCGACCAGATATTCGGCACCAAAGCCACCCTTGGAGCTGTAGACTTCAGCGTTGGCCACCAAGACTGACTATTAATTAATAAATACACTGTAGTATCCAAGGGATCTATTTATTTAGGCTTCATGGATTTATCCACAGCGTTTGATTTGGTAAACAGATGAAAGCTGTGGACACTTCTACTAGACTTAGGGATTGATCCCTGCCTGGTCTTTTTCCTAGCAGATCTCCATCGGAATCTGTTAACGTCCGTTAGGATATCGCATGAGGGTACCTGCCCAAGACACTTTAAATCTGGTAGAGGGGTCAGACAAGGGTGCATTCTGGCCCCTCTACTTTTTACTTTGTATATTAATGCTATTGATAAATCCCTGGACACAACTACCATGGACGTTCCGCATATAAGGGACAGTACCATCTCGGTTCTCCTATGTGCGGACGATGCCGTCCTATTAGCTCGCACCCCGATAGGTCTGCAGAGACTATTGAACTCCTTCGGGGAGTTCATGGACTCTCTAGACTTGGTAGTTAACATCGCAAAATCCCATACAATGTCCTTGGGGTTACGCAAAAACAAAGTAAGGTCTTTTTATTGTAAGGGAGCGGAGGTCACAAGGGGGAGGGTTTTTACCTACCTGGGGGTTCTGTTTGATGATGGCTGCTCCTGGGCTCCCCAGTTTTTAGCAAAAAAAGTAGCTTTAGGAAGATCAACATCAGCAGTACTAAGTTTTGCACAAAGGTGAGGGGGGAAGCCCTGTGAGCCGATTCTCTCTATCTATAAAGCAATATGCTTAGCAATAGCGCTATATGGTGCAGCTATATGGGGGTATAAACAAGTGGAAGAGATTCAGAAGGTGGAAAATATTTTTTTTCGCTCTCTGTTGTCTATTCCCCAATCCTCACCTACATTTGCTACCCATCAGGAGCTGGGGATGGGGTATCTTTGTGACCAGATTAGCTTGGCCCCCCTTATTTGCTGGTTAAAAACCTGGCTTAACCCAGAATTAATTTTAAATCGACGGATTTTAAAAGATTGTCTTAGGCTAGAAAAGAGGAATGAAATACAGTGGCTCCTCTATATTAAAACAATGTTGGTGAAACTCGGACGTCCGGATATTTTTGAAAAACCGGAGGGTATCGTTAAGGGGGACATTAGGTGGGTTAAAGAGCAATTCCTGTCCCTAAGGTTCCAGGAACTGGAAAGTGAGGAACTAAAAAAAACCCTAGTAAGGGCACATTTTCTATTAGTAACATCACCATCTATTGAGCCCTACCTAAAGCTAGTAACAAGGCCATACCATCGCTGGTTGCTAACTAGATTCCGTTTTAATCAGATTCATTTGTTACTGAGATCTTTTCAAGGGTGGAGTAAGCCTGAGTATACAGCACCTTGTAATTGTGACAGCAGCTCAATCCAGGATACTATGCACTTTACATTTTTTTGCGGTCATTATAATGAAATTAGAAATAAATGTATAGCACCGCTATTAAAGGGGAAGGAGTTTTTACAGACTAAGCCTGCTTTACTTTATTTACAACTGTTGGACAACCCCTGGAATATCTTTAATATTGGAAGCTATTTTGTAGCAGCTGTCAGGGTGAAAAAATTAAGATGCTCAAATGTGATTGTATCATGAATTTTGCTTTATCTTTGTAATTTCAAATGTTTTCTAACACCCTAATTGTGCTTTTATGAAATTGTGTGATGTGATTGTGTACTTTTATGATTTTTACTAATCGAATAAAGTGGTTTTGACTTGACTGCTGACGGTTTAGCAGATTCTCCACAAACTGCAAGAAGAGATCGCAGCAGAAACATTTGGTCATCCACCCCCTTATGGGCTGGGTCCTTGCCTGCCCTTCTGTCCCTGCGATTCCACCCTTACCGCCAGCTGTATGAGGAAGCCTTGGACAGTCCAACTCCACCAAAGCCGCACAAAACAAGCATTTACTATGCAGTCGGTCTCGCATTAGTGAAAGTTAGCTATTGGGATTACAAATAAAAATGTGTTTGAGGCATATGAGCTGCAGATTGTACGCTATGCATAGATCGCCATCTGGTATTGGGCTCGAATGTTTGCATGTTTTTGTCTTCGAAGAAGTCTTGTAATCACTAGGTTGGTGACTCCTCCTTCGGTCGACAATCCGTATGGGCTTTGGCTCCATCGTTAGATTATCTGAAAGAAACACTTTAGCTAGATTCCTTACCTTAGAATATCCCCAGGTGTCAGACTGGATCCGGAAAGTTTTTCGTCAGCAGTACCCCTGCGCATCGGTAGGTGTAGTCTGTGGCTCTGCGTCCGTCGTCGGCGTCGTGATCGCCAGGATGACGTCGTTGGAGTACTAAGACGCCGCCCTCGCGCGCTGACGTTGGTTCTTTTTTCCGTGCCAGCAAGCACAGATCCTGGAAGAGCAAGTACCCTTAGTGACTTTTTGACTAACTTTTTGGTCTATTTTGACTATCTTTTTCGAGTTGATTCGACTCCTGGTGCCGGTAGGGATGCCTGGATTTAAACCGTGCGACGCCTGTCACCGACTGTTGTCGGTGACCGACCCCCACCGCCGGTGTCTCTACTGTCTTGGGGCCGACCACGATGACAACTTGTGCCCCGACTGCCAGGCCTTAACCTCGAAACCTAGGCGGGAGTGGTCCCGTAAGCTTCTCGAGCTCCGGGAGTCGGCTCCGCGCCGCTCGGGGTCCTAGTCGAGGAGGAAGTTGAGGGACTGGTCGCGAAGCCGCAGCCATCACTACTCGGGCTTTAAGTCCTCCGGTAGGTCGAAGCAAGGGAAGAAGTCGAAGAGGCGACATCACTCTTCTGACTCCCCTTGTGCGACTGGGCCGAGGGTTCGGGTAGCACCACCCGCGTGACTCCGCAGGAGTCGTGTTCGGCCCTACACTCTCCGGTCCCTGGGCTTAATGCAACTCCAAGCGAGATTCGAGATTTCCTCATGGCCATAAGGACTCTTTCCGCCGTCGAGGCCGGTCTGTGTGCCTTCGGGCCCCGTGGGTCCGACTTGGGCTCCTAGCGTGCCGGTGGCTACGGCCCTGGTGATTCGGTCCCGGCACCGCAGGACCCCCCGGGATCCAGGCCTTGATCCCGGTCGACGTAAGTCGACCTCACGACTCCTCCGCTGGTGCCAACCTCTATGGTGCCACTCCCAGCGCCGTCCTCGGACGACGACGCCCCCGGTTTCAGCCCCAGACAGGGTCCGACGTCAGAACAGTGCAGTCTCTGGGTGAGGCCTTCACCTACGACCCGGCTCCGTCCTTTCTGCCTGTTCATCAGGACACGGATGAGGGGGAGGACTGGGACCCTCTGGCACAACAGTACCAGTTAAGTCGGGACTGGGCAGATGAGCTGGGGGAGGCCAGTGGTCTTGACACATTGCCTGACACTGGTTTCATCACTCCTCCCTCCGTGGCTACGGAGGAGGGTGCTACATATGGCGTGGCGCTGCGCAGGGCAGCCAAGGCCTATGCTCTTGAGCTCCCTGCTGTGGCCGTGAGGACTAATCTCCTCACCGAGGTGCTTCAACTGCCAGTAAGCTCTTCGGAGCTTATGCTGCCATTCAATGAGGCCCTCACTGACGTTCTGATGGGCACTTGGTCCAAGCCCTCCACAGTGCCCCCTGTGGATCGGAACGTGGCCCGACGCCACCGCCAGGCTCCGGGCGACCCATGCTTTCTGTCCGTACACCCCACCCGAGAGTCTGGTGAACAGCATTTCCAACCACTACCCCTGATCGGTAATCCAAAAGGCTTGATCAGTTTGGGAAGAAACTGTTCTCCTCAGTCAGCTTGGGGTTGCGGTCCATTAATACAGCATGCCTTTTGGGCTGTTACACCCACTCTCTGTGGGATACGGTAGCTGACATGCTGCCTCAGTGTCCAGAGGAGGCCCAGGCACGGCTCGCCCAGGCTCTTGCTGAGGGGCGGGACGCAGCACGGTATTCCTTCAGATGTGGACTAGATACCATGAACTCGCTAGGCAGAGTGATTTCCATGACGGTGGCGATCCGTCCCCATGCCTGGCGGAGGTCTGACAATTTTTGGGGGGATGTCCAGAACACGCTCATGGAGATGCCCTTCGACGGCCGTCACCTGTTTGGCGACAAAGCAGTGCGCTTGAGCTTTTCAAGGACTCCAGGGCTACGGCCAAGTCCTTGGGCCTGTCGGGCCAGCGCCAGCAGACTTCTGCTTTTCTTCCCTTTTGTGGCCAAGGAAGGGGCGTTCGTCCAGCCACAGGCCGCAGAACCAACCTTAATGTGGTCACGGACGTGGTAACTGCCGTGGCGGTGCAGAGGGACAAAGGCCCGGTCAGTCCACATCCACTCCCGCAGCATCCGCCTCAAAGCCTTCCTAGTTCAACCTTTCAGGCCCATTCAATGCCAGTAGAAGGCAGGGTTTGCCATCACCTACTCCACTGGCGTACCATCACTTTGGACAGGTGGGTGCTGCAAATCGTTCGAAAGGGCTACTCCCTCCCCGTCGAGGTGACCCCTCCAGCCATGCCACCACAGTACCACCGCATGTCGGGGATCACTTGCAACTTCTGCAGGAGAAAGTTATGGCCCTCTTGGCCAAGGGGGCCATTGAGCACATTCCTGGACCAGAATTAGGACGTGGTTGCTACTCCCACTACTTTCTGGTTCCCAAGAAGGGTAAAGGGGGCCTGTGCCCTGTCTTGGCCCTCCGGAGCGTAAACGGCTTCCTCCGGATGAAGAAGTTAAAGATGCTGACTTTAGCTCAGGTCCTGGCTGCCCTAGACCCTGGAGACTGGATGGTTGCGTTGGACTTGTAGGACGCATATTTCCACATCCCCGTCCTGCCGGCCCACCTGCGCTACCTGCGGTTCACAGTAGGCCACGAGCACTTTCAGTTTACCATGCTCCCCTTCGGCCTCACCAGCGCCCCTCGGGTGTTCACAAAAGTGATGGCGGTGGTCGCAGCTCACCTGCGCAGATTAGGGGTTCCAATCTTCCCCTATCTCGCCCCAGACGGTCGTCTCTTACCTCCAGAGTACGGCTGATCTCCTGCACTTGCTGGGGTTCTCCATCAACGTGCCAAAGTCACACTTGAGTCCCTCTCAGAAGCTCCTCTTCATCAGTGCAGTTCTGGACTCGGCGCAGTTTCAGGTTTATCCTGCCGAGCAGCGGGTTTGGGATATTCAGGCTTTTATCCCAAGTTTCGGTCAGGCTGACGCTGCGGCTCCTGGGGTTGATGGCCTCCTGCTGGTACATCACGTCAGGTCGCGGATGCGGGCTCTGCAATGGGACCTGAAGTTCCAGTGGGCACAGCATCAAGGCAACCTATCCGACCACGTCTTGATCTCAGAGGGCACTGCGAATCAGCTGCAGTGGTGGCTCACCAACCGCAATTAGGTTAGCGGCAGATCTCTCTCCCTACCCCAACCGGAGCAAGTAGTGGTGACGGATATGTCCCTCCTGGGATGGGGGGGCCATATGGGAGAGAGGGAGATCAGAGGCCTCTGGTCTCCGGCGGAGTCCTGGCTCCATATCAACCTTCTGGAGCTGCGGGCGATCCGGCTTGTACTGAAGGCATTCCTTCCCTCTGTCCTGGGACGTGTAGTGCAGGTCATGGACCACACCACCGCCATGTGTTACTGCAACAAACAGGGCGGGGTGGGGTCATGGACCCTTTGTCAGGAGGCTCTGTGCCTCTGGACATGGCTGGAACATCAGTGCATCACCCTGGTGGTTCAACACCTGGCAGGTTCTCTGCACACCAAGGCGGAAAAACTCAGCCGCCGGTGCATGATGGATCACGAATGGTGTCTGAACTCTGATGTTTAACAACAAGGGGTGGTGATGGACAGAGTTTCTGAATTAAGCAGAATACTCTCACCCAGTCAAGAGATCAGGGCTAGATCCAACACCATTTTTTAGCTCACTGCACCATCCCAGCTCAGAACCTGGCTATATGCAAATTAGTCTGTTCCTGTCCCAGTGCATGATGGGAACAGGGCAAACCAAACTACCAAGCCAATTCTTACACTGGGAAGGAAACAAGCTACCGGGGACCGGTTTCTGGCATTTCAGCCGTCGTCGGCCCGGCTTGCTTGAATCCTGATGGTGCAATGAGCAAGGGACTCACATCTGAGTATACCCTTCCACGCTTAGGGTGGACAAAATATTTAACAACAAGGGGTGGTGATGGACAGAGTTTCTGAATTAAGCAGAATACTCTCACCCAGTCAAGAGATCAGGGCTAGATCCAACACCATTTTTTAGCTCACTGCACCATCCCAGCTCAGAACCTGGCTATATGCAAATTAGTCTGTTCCTGTCCCAGTGCATGATGGGAACAGGGCAAACCAAACTACCAAGCCAATTCTTACACTGGGAAGGAAACAAGCTACCGGGGACCGGTTTCTGGCATTTCAGCCGTCGTCGGCCCGGCTTGCTTGAATCCTGATGGTGCAATGCGCAAGGGACTCACATCTGAGTATACCCTTCCACGCTTAGGGTGGACAAAATATTTAACAACAAGGGGTGGTGATGGACAGAGTTTCTGAATTAAGCAGAATACTCTCACCCAGTCAAGAGATCAGGGCTAGATCCAACACCATTTTTTAGCTCACTGCACCATCCCAGCTCAGAACCTGGCTATATGCAAATTAGTCTGTTCCTGTCCCAGTGCATGATGGGAACAGGGCAAACCAAACTACCAAGCCAATTCTTACACTGGGAAGGAAACAAGCTACCGGGGACCGGTTTCTGGCATTTCAGCCGTCGTCGGCCCGGCTTGCTTGAATCCTGATGGTGCAATGAGCAAGGGACTCACATCTGAGTATACCCTTCCACGCTTAGGGTGGACAAAATATTTAACAACAAGGGGTGGTGATGGACAGAGTTTCTGAATTAAGCAGAATACTCTCACCCAGTCAAGAGATCAGGGCTAGATCCAACACCATTTTTTAGCTCACTGCACCATCCCAGCTCAGAACCTGGCTATATGCAAATTAGTCTGTTCCTGTCCCAGTGCATGATGGGAACAGGGCAAACCAAACTACCAAGCCAATTCTTACACTGGGAAGGAAACAAGCTACCGGGGACCGGTTTCTGGCAGTTCAGCCGTCGTCGGCCCAGCTTGCTTGAATCCTGATGGTGCAATGAGCAAGGGACTCACATCTGAGTATACCCTTCCACGCTTAGGGTGGACAAAATATTTAACAACAAGGGGTGGTGATGGACAGAGTTTCTGAATTAAGCAGAATACTCTCACCCAGTCAAGAGATCAGGGCTAGATCCAACACCATTTTTTAGCTCACTGCACCATCCCAGCTCAGAACCTGGCTATATGCAAATTAGTCTGTTCCTGTCCCAGTGCATGATGGGAACAGGGCAAACCAAACTACCAAGCCAATTCTTACACTGGGAAGGAAACAAGCTACCCCCTTTTCTAAATCGTTTTTGGCCACTATAGGTGTGGCAGGGTATACTCAGACATGAGTCCCTTTCTCACTGCTCCATCAGGATTCAAGCAAGCCGGGCCGAAGAAGGCTGAAATGCCAGAAACCGGTCCCCGGTAGCTTGTCTCTTTTCTGGTGAAGAATTGGCTTGGTAGTTTAGTCTGCCCTGTTCCCATGATGCACTGGGCCAGGGACAGACTGATTTGCATATAGCCAGGTTCTGAGCTGGGATGGGGCAGTGAGATAAATAACGGTGATGGATCAGGCCCTGATCTTTGGACTGGGTAAGAGTGGTCTGTTTAACTCAGACACTCTGTTCATCACCACCCCCTTTTCTAAATCGTTTTTGGCCACTATAGGTGTGGCAGGGTATACTCAGACATGAGTCCCTTTCTCACTGCTCCATCAGGATTCAAGCAAGCCGGGCCGAAGAAGGCTGAAATGCCAGAAACCGGTCCCCGGTAGCTTGTCTCCTTTCTGGTGAAGAATTGGCTTGGTAGTTTAGTCTGCCCTGTTCCCATGATGCACTGGGCCAGGGACAGACTGATTTGCATATAGCCAGGTTCTGAGCTGGGATGGGGCAGTGAGATAAATAACTGTGATGGATCAGGCCCTGATCTTTGGACTGGGTAAGAGTGGTCTGTTTAACTCAGACACTCTGTTCATCACCACCCCCTTTTCTAAATCGTGAACTCTGATGTGGCACAAGGTCTCTTTCAGCAGTGGGGAGAGCCTTGGTTAGATCTATTCGCCATCGAAGAGAATGTGCAATGTCATCAGGTCTGCGCGTTGGAATTTCCAAGGCGGCACTCGCTCGGCGACGCTTTTCATCGCGAGTGGAGTTGCAGTCTGTTGTACGCCTTCCTGCCTATACCACTTTTGCCCAGAGTGCTGAAGAAGATCAGGAACGACTGGGCCCAAGTCATCCTTGTGGCTCCGGACTGGGCACAAAGATACTGGTATCCCGAGCTACTCAGTAAGTCAGTCGATCCCCCGATTCGTCTGCCTCTTCAAGAGGACTTTCTGTCTCAGCAACAGGGGACTGTCCTCCACTCGAACCTGTCCAGCCTCCACCTCCATGCGTGGAGATTGAGCGGCAGCAGTTGAGGCCATTTGGCTTGCCTCCTGAAGTCTGATGTCATTCTGGCAGCCAGGCGTCCCTCCACAAAAACAGTATAAGCCTGCAGGTGGAACAAATTTGTGGCATGATGCACAGAAAAGGATGTGGATCTCCTTTCTACCCCACTTTCAGAGGTTCTCTTTCTTCTTTCTCTTGCCCAGCTGGGCACTCTCGAGGACTATCTCTTGGCCATTTAAGCCTTCTTGAGGCTTCCTGATCAGCCTTCTCTTTTCAAGTCCCCTGTTGTAAATAGATTGAAAGGCATCACACACATGTTCCCTCCTGTTCCTTTAGTGATGCCTCAGTGGGACTTGAACCTGGTTCTTACTTATCTGATGTGCGCTCCCTTTGAGCCACTTCATAATTGCCCTCTTCATATTCTGACACTCAAGACTGCTTTCCTGGTTGTCATCACCTCTGCCAGAAGAGTGAGTGAGCTTCAGACTCTTTCATCTAAGCTTCCTTTCCTCTCAGTCCATCTGGACAAGGTTGTTCTGAGGACTTGCCTTTTTTTCTGTCCAAGGTTGTTACGGCCAGTCCATTACCTTGCCCACCTTCTTCCCGCCTCCCTCGAAAGAGGAAGAGAGGCTCCACCGTCTGGACCCAAAACGTGCGCTCTCCTTTTACCTCAACCGCACACAACAGATCCGGGTGGACGACCAACTCTTTGTTGGCTACGTGGGCACTAAGAAGGGAAAGGCGGTGCACAAGTGGACTATCTCTCGGTGGGTCATTTTGTGCTTCAAGGTCTGTTATTCCTTGGCTAAAAAAGAGCCTCCTGTGGGGCTGCGTGCCCATTCCACTCCTGCCACGGCGGCTTCTACTGCCCTGGGTCAGGACATTTTTCAGGCAGCTACGTGGGCCTCACTGCACACGTTTGCCAAGCACTACTGCCTGGAAAGTCTGGTCCATAGAGATGGCTTTTTGGCCATTCCGTTCGCCAGGACATCCTCGTGTGAACTTGGTTCGCAGACCCACCACCGGGGTTGGTATTGTTGGGGTATCTATTCTAAGGTAAGGAATCTAACACAAACGTGTTTCTTTCAGTTGAACAAGTTACTTACTTTCGGTATCAATATATCTGTAAGAAACATTAGTTAGTTGGATTCCTTACCGCCCCACCCATCCTCCCTGTTCTGCGAACTGATATCTAGGGTTAAGGTATCTCCCTTTGAGGGCCCTAGTTTCATGGCACCAGTGTCTGTTTCTTGCATGGCTCTGCGTTCCTGACACAGAAAGCTATGTACAGAACTGACGTCAGCACCCAAGGGCGGCGTCTGAGTCATCCGACGTCATCCCGGCGATCACGGCGACGACGGATGCGGAGCCGCAGACGACGCCTACCGACGCGCAGGGGGTACTGCTGACGAAAGACTTTCCGGATCCAGTCTGACGCCTGGGGATATTCTAAGGTAAGGAATCTACCTACCTAATGTTTCTTACAGATATATCGTTACCGAAGGTAACTAACTTGTTCTTTTCCGCCATTGGGTTCGGATGTAACTTGCTGCGGTCCGGATCAGTATAGTTATCAAACCCCCTTCGACGCGCAACCTCAGTTAACCAACGGTATTGTTACGATTGCGTGCCTTCGACGCACACCCTCGACAACCATGATTACACTTCGACACCTGCGAATCTCGACGCGGGCTGTTGGGCCTACCCGCCCCAATAGAGACGGTCGTCGATGGAATGGACTCCATTTAAAAAATGTCCTGTGTGGTGCTAAGTTTCCACACTCTGACCTCCATCAAGTTTGCTATCTGTGTCTCTCTCCAGAACATCGAGAGGACAATGGTGAAGCTTGCCTCTCATTTAAATCGAAAAAGACCATCCGGGATTGTCGAGCTCAACGCCGCGACATGCAGCGAGGCACAGGTTCCATTCCGGACATCTTCCATCCAGGTCCCGATAACCTTCCGGAGCCAGAACAAGAAGAGATTTCGGACTCTGAAGTAGACGTCTCCGACGCCGAAGATGATGACACCCCAGCTCAAAGGGACATGAGTACTGAAACCCCAGCCCCGACCAAGCCCATATCAACGTCTCTGGTAACACATTCGCCTTTGGGCTCAGGTTCACAACGTACAGAGATTTCGAATGCCTCGGGCTCGGCACCGAAGGACAAAGAAAAGCCATCCGGCTCAAGCCAGCCATCTGGTACCGAAAAACACCCTTGGCACCGAAAGCTCAGTCATCCAAGTTGCCACGCCCTCTTCAACCGGCACCGGGAAAACATTCGGCACTGAAATCTACAAAAGATTTCTCGGCACCAAAGCACTCCGATAAAGCATCAGCACCGAAGCGACTGGATAAAACATCGGCGCCGGGTAAGCCACTGCCCGAAACAGCCTGATAAAACCTCGGCACCGAAGCACACAGACAAGACTTTGGCACCGAAAAAAGACCAGGCACCAAAAGTTTCCGAATCGGAAAAGGATGCTGTACCGGACAATATCCCAAAACATGCAAAAACCGCTCCCAAAGAGAATCTTCAATGCCAAGCAAATCTATCAATCCCAAAGAGCTTTACTTTCTCGATCCAAAACAGACTCCTATTTTTATTCACCCAAAGACTGGTCACATAGTTACTAAGCCACCTACAAAGAGGAAACCAGAACATTTGCCACAAGCTCCAGTTCCTCCAAAGAAAATTCAAATAGCTACTAACACTTCACCACCACCTTCACCTCCAGTTAACCCTAATTTAATTATTTCACCACCACACTCTCCACATTCAGAGAATAGTGACAATTCACAAGGGGATGGGCAATTAGATGAAGATAAAATGCCATTAGATTCTGATGATTCACCACAGGAACCAGACCCATGGCATGATTATAATACTGATCCTGATCGAGCAAATGATCCAAACTTCTGCCCCTCAAAACCATCCCCACCAGATGACAATGTGGGGTTTGCCCAGCTAATCAACAGAGCGGCTACATACCACAAGGTCAAACTTCGTTCAGACCCTGTAGAAGAGGATTTTTTATTGGAGATTTTTGCTCAATCACAACAATCTACTCATGTCTTACCCATGCTTCAAGACCTTCTTAAACATGCTTCTGAGGTGTTCAAAGACCCAGCTAGAGCTAGGGTTCTTAACCCCAGAGTAGATAAAACATACAAAGCAGCTCCTACTGACCCTATGTACATCAAACACCAACTTCCCTTAGATTCACTAGTTGTTGCTAATGCACTCAAAAGGGCAAACTCCCAAGGATCAGGTGAGACACCACCTCCTGACAAAGTATCTAAGTTGCTAGACGCGTCAGGTAAACGTATGGCGTCTCAAGCCGCAAATTCATGGAAGATGGCAAACACACAAGCTCTTCTAGCAAGGTACGATAAAGCTCACTATGATGAGCTGGAAAAGCTCATTCATCATCTGCCCCAAGAATATAAGGACAAAGCTAATGACCTTATACAAGAAGGCAAACTTACAACCAATACTACAATCAAATGTACGCAGAAGACATTGCGTCACGTGCAATAAATACTAGTGTTCCGCTACGTAGACATGCCTGGCTCAGGGTATCTGGGTTTAAGCAAGAAGTGCAAAATACCATTCTAAATCAACCATTTGATCAAGAGCACCTTTCTGGACTTACAGTCGACGCATCTTTAGAGAAAATTAAAAAAGACACAGACAATAAAGTCTATGGGAGCCTTACAGTCACCCTCTGCCAGAGGCTCTTTTCATCGCTCCTTTAATAGAGCAGGTTCCAAAACGAACACATCAGAACACCCCACATCATCCTATATAAGTCCCAACCAGGGCTCCTTTTCTAGGGGATACAATAGAGGAGGTTACAGAGGTAACAACAATGAGGGTAGAGGCAGAGGTAATAACACCCGCAACTCCCCTAACAATAAACAGTGACTTCCCTGCACTTCCCCCGATCATCCCACTCCTGTCGGGGGACGCCTCTCACAGTTTTTCAGCGTGAATCTTTACTGATTCACTATGCTGTGCATAATTCCGCGGTCTAGTGGCTGGGTCCGAAATCGTAGTCGTGTCTCTTTTTTTTTTCCCGTAGCCCAGGTGGTTGTTGACGTCCCACCTTTTGGTGTTCTTCCTGTGACGTCGGCAAGCTTCCTGCGGAAGCTCCCACCTTTGAGCACCATCTTCAGATTATTTTTTCCGCCGTTGGGTCTGGATCGTCACAGAGAGGTTCCAGAGGTTTTGGAGAAAAGAAGGAAAAGACTGAAATCTACTGAAACAGATTGGAGAATACATCCAGAAACAAAACCACTGAGCCAGGACGACGAAGAAGGAGGAGAACATCGAATACTTCGACGTCCAACGGAGAAGGCGCTCCAGCGGGGCCCCCTGAGCGCAGGAATGGACAAAACTCTGTTCAAATTCTGCCGCAATTGCCACCACAAGTACGCGCAGAAGGACCAGCACCCGATATGCAACCTCTATCTGCCGGTCGACCACAAGAGCAAGGACTGCAACGCCTGCTCCGTCTTCACCCGAAAGATTATCGGGGTTAGAGAGAGAGACAAAGGAGAGCCAACTACAACATGCAAGTGTTGGACCTGGCGTCGTGGAGTAGTTCCCCCGCTACTTAGCTCCCTGTCAGCCCAGCCCTGTACCTAGAAACCCCTGGTCGCCCTGCCGCCGTCCGTACAAACGCCCATGACCAGTCTCGGCCTGTCCCCGGCCACCTTCCCAGCCCCGCGTGCCCCGAACCCGCAAGGCCCCATAGGCCCACAGGCAGCCATTTTCCCTTCCCGAGGTTCCTGACTCCGTTGGCCTATCATGACCCCAGCCCCAGCACAGCTTAGGCTCCAGACGTGCCAGCCCCCGTTGGGAGGGTGAGGGCCACCCTAGTGAGAGACGACAAGGAGTTTCGATGGCACCTCCGGCCTCCCCTGAGAGACTGGTTTCGATCACACCTCTGGTCTGCCCCTGGGGGCCAGTTTCGATCGCACCTCTAGCCTCCCCCGAGTGCTGGCTCCAGACCTGCTGACGTCTGGGAATTCCCGGACGCATCCTCAAAGCGATCAAAGGACCAACCGCCGGACCTCACCCACGGGCTGCCCCCAAAGCATCGGACCTCCGCCTGCGAGGGTCCGGACATCAAAGGACCACTGGACTATATCAAGGCCCCCCCCCTGAACTAGCGTGCAGTTGTATCTTGGACAAGGAAGCCCTGCTGATCTGATCGCGGCTGAACTGAACCTCGTAACTCTCCGAGCCCTGCTGACGCTGTCGCGGCTCGTTCTTGGAACCGAAACATCGGAGCTCTGCTGACCTCGTCGCGGCTCGAGCTTGAATCTTGAAGACCTACACCGAACCTTCTGAGCCCTGCTGACGTGGTCGCGGCTCCTCCAGAACTTCCTCCAGAGCGAGCCCTGCTGACTCCGTCGCGGTTAGAGGAACATTCTAGTCCGGCTGGACTATCGACGTTACCAACACATGTTGAATCATCTTCAAGTGAGTAGGATCACCAGTGCGCCTACCATCTTCCTTATCCCCCCGGCTCGAGGATTGAGAGCTGTGCGCAGGGTACGCTACGTACTGGCCTATGAGACTGAGACTGTCCCGCTACCCCCTCCCTGAAGACTTGTGACTTTTCACGATCCCTCGATCGTTGTATATAAGAGTGATAATCTTTTCTACGTGATTATAAAGAAGATAACGAAACCCACGGTGTGGTGTCTGTTCATAAGTGTGGTGTGGTCCTCGTGTGTATGATTCGCTACTTGAGGTCTTCCCCGGTGGAGATCTCTCATAAGGCTCGGCATTATTGGTGGGAGAGGCGGGTCACGGAGGAGTTGGGTAGACATAACCTGGCCTCTGGGATCGCCCCTTCTAACATTGGTGGCAAGCGACGGGATAAGAGCCTACGTCTAGAATCGTACAGTAAAGCGACTGACACACCACCCGAACAAGGGCAACCATGAGTCTCACCGGAACCAACGAAAAGACCGCATTTCAGAAAGAACACCTGGAAGATTATACCCACAAAGAATTGAAACAATTCTGTAAAGATTTCCGCATCGCTACCACTGGGTTGAGCACCAAAGACGACTTCCAGAAAGCCCTGACGGCCTGGGTAGAAGCCAGGGCCCCCCTCCCCACGACAGAAAGAAATGGTGAAGAGGAGGAGCCGCTGACCGAAACTGACGGCCTGAGGGAAGAGGGATCCGAATCCCTACCATGGAATGCCAGCACGGAGAGAGGTCTGTCGATAGAAGAAATGGCAGACCGAGAGCGCAATCGAAACCACGAGCTAGAACTGGCCCGACTTAAAATCCAAGGAGAAATAAAGCTGGCGGAAAAGAAACTAGCTGTAGAGCAGTTACGGCTGCAAGGAGAATTGGAAGAAAAGAAGCTCCAGCGGGAGCTGGAAGAAAAGAAGCTCCAGTGGGAGCTGGAAGAAAAGAAGCTCCAGCGGGAGCTGGAAGAAAAGGAGCTGGAAGAAAAGAAGCTCCAGCGGGAGCTGGAAGAAAAGAAGCTCCAGCGGGAGCACGAAGGAAAGAAACTCCAACTCGAACACGAGCGCAGCTTGAAAGAGCTCGAAATTAAAACCCGTAACGAGGAGACCCGGCGCCCGGGGAACAGAGACCCTGGACCCCCGGTCGAACCAAAAGTACACATCCCCAATGATGTAGTGAAGGAATATTATAAAAATGACGATACCCAGCAGTGGTTCAAGGCGTACGAGGTCGCCATGACCGCCCACCGAGTACCTGAGAAGGATTGGGGGGCCGGCTTATGGGGCCGCTTGCTCAGCGAGGGAAGAGACACCCTGCTGGGTCTGCCCTCCCCCGTCAAGAACTCCTACACCCATATGAAGGACGCCCTCATGGCTCGATATGGGCTGACCCCGGAGATGTACCGGCAGAGATTTCGAGACTGCAAAAAGATCCCTGGCACCACATGGGTAGAATATGTGAATTTCTACAGCCGGGCCTTGGAAGGGTGGATCAGGGGCAGCAAAGTGACCACCTTCGAAGGACTTGTAGACTTCATCGCTTATGAACACCTATCCAACAATTGCTTCGTGGAACTGAGACGGCACCTTCTGGATAGCAAGTTGGCCGACCCCCGGAAGTTGGCTGTCGAGGCTGATCGATGGGTGAACACAAGAGTCCCCCGAGGGCCCGTGGGGAACTATAGCCAAAACGAACAAGGATCTCCCCGTCAGAGAGGCGCAGTTGATCAGAATAGACCGAGGGGTTCCCAGGCAGGGCCTCCCCGCAGTCCCCCTAAGAACCAGCCAGGGACCCCCCGCCAGATGCAAAGGCTGGATTCCCTCCCGTTAGAACAGGACTCCGAATAACCACAGCCTGCTACCGATGTTATCAAACAGGGCACTATGCCAATGACCCCAACTGCCCCCTGCTCAAGAGGACCCCTGCTGCAGGTCCCCCTGCGCGCCACCTCGCCAATGTAGCCCTAGAAAAAGAAGAGGAGATAGAGGACCCTGAGGGGTGGGAACCAGCAGGCATGACCTTAGTTTCCCTGGGGGATAGAGAAATGTTCCCCGGAACCTTCCTGCCGGATAACACAGAGAAATACTGACAGCAGGTGACTGTCAACGGGTTCCGCATAGGAGCTCTCCGAGATACCGGGGCCAGTATTACTGCTGTGAAGGAGCACCTAGTCACCCCAGACCAGATAGTACCCCGTGCCTCCAGCAGAGTGATCTCCGCTGACAACTCCGTCCGCACCTGTAGAATGGCTCAGGTCCCATTCGAGTGGGAGGGCGTCTCCGGAGAGTTACGAGTTGCAGTCCGCACCGACATGCCCGTGGACTGTCTCCTCAGTAACGATCTAGAGAGCTCCCCCTGGATGCAAGTAGAGCGAAAGACTCACCTCGAGATGGTGGGCCTACCCGAGTGGGCCTGCGTGACCACCCGATCTATGACGGCCCGAGTGGCCACCCCCGAGAAGGTGGCAACCGAAAACCCTCACCCCGTCTCCGCCGAGCCGGAGGGCAGCGTGCAGACAGAAGGCCTTGACCTCTTTCCCGGCGAAAGCAGCGACCCCGACTCCGGTCCCCTGGACCAAGCTGGTGAGCCAGCCCTGAGCACGGACGATCTCCCTGAGTTGGCCCAGTGGCGCCAAGAGGGGGGGCCCTCCCGAGAGGAGTTCTGCCTGGAGCAGACTTCTTGTCCCTCTCTAGTGGGGCCGCGGCAGCAGGCCGCGGCCCAGGACGCTGGTGACCAGTCCGGCTCCCACCACGTCTATTGGGAAAATGGCCTGCTATATAGCGAACAAAAGTCCGCCGAACTAGGGTCAGCCCGAGTGCTGGTGGTATCCCTACGTTTCCGCGGATTTCTACTGAACCTGACCCACGATGTGCCCTTGGCGGGACACTTGGGTCAAGACAAAACGTACCACCGTTTGGTCACCCATTTCTACTGGCCACACATGCGCTCTGATGTGGAGGCCCACTGCAGGTCCTGCCCCACGTGTCAGGCCAGCGGAAAGAGCGGAGGGAAGTGCAAGGCCCCCCTCCAACCCTTCCCCGTGGTCAGTACCCCCTTTGAGCGGGTGGGAATCGACATCGTGGGGCCTCTTGATCCCCCGAACGTCCTTAGGACACCGGTTCATTCTGGTCCTGGTGGATCACGCCACCCGATATCCTGAGGCCATCCCCCTCCGAACGGTGACGGCCCCCGTAGTGGGGCGGGCCCTCATGGGGATCTTCTCCCGGGTGGGGTACCCGCGAGAAGTAGTGACCCACAGAGGAACAAACTTCATCTCGAAGTATATGAAGTCTCTCTGGCAACAGTGCGGGGTGACGTACAAGTTCACCACCCCGTACCACCCCCAAGGTAACGGCCTGGTCGAGCGGTTCAACCGCACCCTCAAGGGGATGATCATGGGCCTCGAGGAATCCCTGAGACGCAAGTGGGACGTCCTCCTCCCCTGCCTCCTGTTCGCGTACCGCGAAGTCCCCCAGACGTCCCTCGGGTTCAGCCCCTTCGAGCTGCTCTACGGGCACCCCGTCCAAGGACCCCTCAGCCTGGTCAAGGAAGGGTGGGAGACAACGTCCTTGGAGCCCCCACCAGATGTGTTTCGATACATTCTGGCTCTTCGCAACCAGACTCGGAAGTTCCGAGAGCTGGCCGAGGCAAACCTCGAGGCCAGTCAAGAAGAAATGAAAAGGTGGTATGACCAGAATGCCACTCTGGTCGAGTTTCAGCCCGGACAACAGGTCTGGGTGATGGCCCCTGTGGAACCCTGTGCCCTGCAGGACAAGTGGACAGGTCCCTTCAAAGTGGTGGAACTAAAGAGCCAGGTTACCTACCTCGTTGATGTACAGTCCCCGAGGAACCCCTTGCGGGTTCTTCATGTGAACCGCTTGAAACCGCACTTTGTGCGGTCCGAGTTGAGTTTACTCCTCGCCACCGACGGCGGGGCAGAAGAAGAGATGGATCCTCTCCCCGATCTTTTGTGTGCAAAGGAGAACGATGGCTCTGTAGAGGGAGTGAGTCTCGCCCCCTCCCTCACCCCCGAGCAGCGCGAGGACTGTCACCAGTTATTGGGACAGTTCTCTGACCTTTTCTCCCTCGTCCCCGGAGTCACCAGTTGATGCGTCCACGATGTGGACACCGGGGACAGCCCTCCGGTACGGCACAGGGCCTACCGCGTTCCCGACCGAGTGCGAGCCTGCATCAAGGCCGAAGTCTCCAAGATGCTAGCCCTGGGAGTGGTCGAAGCCTCCGACAGCCCATGGGCCAGCCCCGTGGTGCTGGTTCCCAAGGCCGCGGCCCCTGGCGCTGTTCCCGAGCTGAGATTCTGCGTGAACTACTGAGGGCTCAACGCAGTCACCAGAACCAACGCTCACCCCATTCCCCGAGCAGACGAGCTCATTGACCGCCTAGGGTCTGCTCGATACTTCAGCACCTTCGACCTGACCAGTGGATACTGGCAGATCGCCCTGACTGAAGGAGCCCGAGAGAGATCCGCCTTTTCCACCCCGGATGGTCACTACCATTTCCGGGTGATGCCCTTCGGCATGAAAAACATCCCCGCCACCTTCCAGAGACTGGTGAACCAGGTACTGGCCGGGTTGGAAGAATTCAGTGCCGCCTATCTGGACGATATTGCGGTATTCAGCTCCCACTGGACCGAACATCTCCTCCACCTCCGAGAGGTCTTGTTGGCCCTACAGAGGGCGGGTCTCACCATTAAGGCCAGTAAGTGTCAAATCGGACAAGGGTCCGTGGTCTACCTGGGGCACCAGGTCGGCAGCTCCCTCGTAGCACCCCTCCAACCTAAGATCGATGCGATTGTGGCCTGGGAGGCACCCACCACCCAAACAGAGGTGCGGGCGTTCCTGGGGCTCACGGGGTACTAATGAAGATTCATAAAAGGGTATGGCAGCATCGTAGTGCCCCTCACAGAATTGACCTCCAAAAGCCAGCCAAAGAAAGTCAGCTGGACCCCCGCCTGCCAAGAGGTGTTCGAAGCCTTGAAGCACGCCATGTGTACCGCCCCTGTGTTACAGGCCCCCGACTACTCCAAAGAGTTCGTGGTCCAAACGGACGCCTCCGAGCATGGCATCGGGGCCGTCCTGACCCAGATGAACGAGAAAGGCCTGGATCAGCCAGTGGCCTTCATTAGCCGGAGGTTACTACCTCGAGAGCAAAGGTGGAGTACCATCGAGCGGGAGGCCTTCGCGGTGGTTTGGGCCCTGAAGAAGCTGAGGCCCTACCTGTTCGGTACTCACTTCCGGGTCCAAACCGACCACCGACCCTTCCGGTGGCTAATGCAAATGAGAGGGGAGAATCCCAAATTGTTGCGATGGTCCATCTCCCTCCAGGGGATGGATTTCACTGTTGAACACCAGCCGGGTGTTGACCACGCCAACGCAGACGGTCTGTCCCGATTCTTCCGCCTCAGTGAAGAGAACTCCCAAGGGGATGGGTAGTTGTCTCCGCCTTTCAGCTGGGGGGGACGCGTGTTGGACCTGACCTTGTGGCGTGGTCCCCCCCCCCGCTACTTAGCTCCCCATCAGCCCAGCCCTGTACCTAGAAACCCCTGGTCGCCCTGCCCCTGTCCGTCCAAACGCCCACGACCAGTCTCGGCCTGTCCCCGGCCACCTTCCTAGCCCCGCGCGCCCCGAACCTGCAAGGCCCCATAGGCCCACCCGCAGCCATTTTCCCTTCCCCAGGTCCCTGACTCCGTGGGCCTAACATGACCCCAGCCCCAGCACAGCTTAGGCTCCAGACGCGCCAGCCCCCGTTGGGAGGGTGAGGGCCACCCTAGTAAGAGAAGACAAGGAGTTTTGATAGCACCTCCGGCCTTCCCTGAGAGACTGGTTTCGATCACACCTCTGGTCTGCCCCTGGGGGCCAGTTTCGAACGCACCTCTGGCCTCCCCCGAGTGCTGGCTCCAGACCTGCTGGCGTCTGGGAATTCCCGGACGCATCCTCAAAGGGATCAAAGGACCAACCGCCGGACCTCACCCACGGGCCGCCCCCAAAGCCTCGGACTTCCGCCTGCGAGGGTCCAGACATCAAAGGACCACTGGACTATATCAAGGCCCGCCCCTGAACTAGCGGGCAGTTGTAATTTGGACAAGAAAGCCCTGCTGATCTGATCGCGGCTGAACTGAACCTCGTAACTCTCCGAGCCCTGCTGACGCTGTTGCGGCTTGTTCTTGGAACCGAAACATCAGAGCCCTGCTGACCTCGTCGCGGCTCGAGCTTGAATCTCGAATCTTGAAGACCTACACCGAACCTTCTGAGCCCTGCTGACGTGGTCGCGGCTCCTCCAGAACTTCCTCCAGAGCAAGCCCTGCTGACTCCGTCGCGGCTCGAGGAACATTCTAGTCCGGCTGGACTATCGACGTTACCAACACGAGTTGATTCATCTTCAAGTGAGTAGGATCACCAGTGCGCCTACCATCTTCCGTATCCCCCCGGCTCGAGGATTGAGAGCTGTGCGCAGGGTACGCTACGTACTGGCCTATGAGACTGAGACTGTCCCGCTACCCCCTCCCTGAAGACGTGTGACTTTTCACAATCCCTCGATCGTTTTATAGAAGAGTGATAATCTTTTCTACGTGATTATAAAGAAGTTGATAACGAAACCCACGGTGTGGTGTCTGTTCATAAGTGTGGTGTGGTCCTCATGTGTACGATTCGCTACTTGAGGTCTTCCCCGGTGGAGATCTCTCATAAGGCTCGGCATTATTGGTGGGAGGGGCGCGTCACGGAGGAGTCGGGTAGACATAACCTGGCCTCTGGGATCGCCCCTTCTAACAGCAAGGCCAAGGTCAACCTCCTTCGCTTTGGGACTTGGGCCTCTCCAGTGAAGAAGAGGACAACATCGTAGAGGAAGCAGATGACTACACTATCTTAGAAACCAATAAGAAAGCATCAAAAGAGGTAGGAGAGACGTCGACCCCTAAAACCCCGACAGACTCGTGAAAGCCTGAGTTAGACTCTCGAAAAACAGAGTCTAAGTCCACGAAAGGAGCACTTGCACCAAAAATTTCAACGCCCGCAGCTGCATCCAGGGACAAACAGCTCAGCGGATCCTTCGAAAAGGACTCCCAGATGGCGAAAACACAAGAAAAGCCTAGGTCGTCGAAGAACGTCCCCGAAAAGGCGTGCTCGACGCGGAAAGAAAAGGACCCGAAGGCTACTCGACGTCTACATCGAAGAGATCATCCGAATCACTCGACGCCGAGATGGAAAGGAAAAAGAGAAGGGTTGAGGCCGAAATGGATAACATCCTGCAAAGGAAAAGAGAATTCGACGAGCGGATGAAAAGGTTCACCATCCCGCCGAAGCTGACAATGATCGTCGAGGTCGAGGATGAAGAGGAGTTCGATGCCGGAGAGCCGCCGAAAACTCCCGAGCCCCAAGAACACCAAGAAGAAGAGAGCCTACACAATGATGAAGAAGTTGAGGAAGACCAGCACACAAGTTTGGGCTCGGCATACTCGGTGGCGCAGGACCTGGATTGGCAGGACCTCAACGCCGAAAGCCCAGAAGAGGCCGCGGAGACGTGTCCTTCGAGGCCTTCGCCACCAGATGACATTGATATCTACAACGTGGTCATCAGGAACGCGGCAACAGCTAATGGAGTGAAACTGGAGGAAGAAAACCCAAAAGCCTGCTTCCTCTTAGAGACCCTGCTCCCCACCCAAACCCAAACCAGGATCCAATTCCTCCCCATGCTACCAAGTGAACTGGATCAGAGGAGAGAGGCATTCAAGGAACCAGCAAGCTGCAGGTCTGTTACACCCAGGACAGAGAGGAAATACAAACACTCCTCTAAGGTTAATCCCAACATCCAGGGATCCATCACGGCTGACTCCATCCTTGCAGCAACAGCCAGAAAAAGGGCCAACGTTCCCACAAACTCAGGCCCACCACCAGACAAAGAAAGTAAGAGGATAGACCTCACTGGGAGAAAAATAGAGAGTAATGCAGCAGTACACTGGCGCATTGCCAACTCTAATGCCCTACTCAACATACATACCAGCATTGGGACATGGTCGGACAGCTGCTCAAACACCTCCCTGAGCAATACCAACAGAGAGCAGCACACCTGGTGGAGGAAGGCAAGAATATAGCAAACTCATGCCTGAAATCAGCGCTAGATGTGGCAGACACATCTAGCAGGCTCATGATGATCGGGGTCATAGAAAGAAGGCATGCCTGGCTGAGGATCTCAGGCTTCAGGCCGGAAGTAAAGAATAACGTTCTGAACACCCCCTTCAATGGAGAAACCCTGTTCGGAGCACCAGTGGATGAGAAACTCACCCAACTCAAAAAAGAAAATGAAACTGCAAGGCCCATGGGGGCCTTGCAATTCAGAGGAATGAGAAGAGGCACCCCGACACGGCGGCCAAATGGAAGAGGGGGAAACCAGCCGGGAACGTCACATCGGACATTCCAGTAGAACTACCAGGGCGACAATCAAGCACAGCAGGGCCAGCAAAAACAAACCTGGCAATACCAGCCTCCTCAGGGCCAGTCCTTTCGAGGGAGGGCGAATGGACGAGGGCAAACAAGAAGAGGGGGCCAGCAACCCACCTCAAAGTGACTCCGCACCACCAAGCGTGCCCACCCACACGACACCCCTATGGGACGGGCATAACAAAGTCAACAAAAAAGGTTTACACGGACTAAAGATCAACAAACATGTAACACCAGTAGGAGGCAGACTAAAACATTTCTTCCAGGAATGGAAGAAAATAACAGACAAATGGATACTGAACATCATACAGTTCGGATACTGCATAGAACTGAAAGAAACTGCCAAACAGGAATCCAAAAAGAAAAGTGCGCTCAGCAAAAGAACTAGCGCTACTCAAAGAGGAAGAACAAGAACTCCTCCACCAAGAGGCCATAGAAACAGTACCATTCAAAGAAAGAAACAAAGGAGTGACTCAAACTACTTCCTCGTACCAAAGGTGGACGAAACGTTAAGACCCATCCTGGACCTACGGTTTCGAAACCAATACATAAAAACACAAAAATTCAAAATTACATCTCTACAAGAAGTCATTCCTCAGATAAGGGCCGGACACTTTATGTCCACCATAGACCTAAAAGACGCCTACCTACACGTTCCCATGAACAAGCAGCACAAACATCTACTGAGATTTGCCATCGACAAAGCACACTACCAGTTAACTGCCCTGGCCTTTGGACTAAAATCCGCACCAATGGTCCTCACCAAGTGCCTCACAGCCGTGGCAGCGCACCTGGGGAGGGAAGGGATTCATGTATACCCCTACCTCGACAACTGGCTAATAAAAGCAAATTCCTACAAACAATGCAAAGAACATGCACAGCGGGTCACAGAAACACTAACAGAACTGGGATTCTCGATACACTGGGGGAAATCCTCAATGCAACCAGAACAAGTGAAGATCTTCCCAGGTGCACAGACCAACACCATACAGAGCAAAGTGTTCCCCAGCGACAAGAGAACACTTGCCCTTCTGAAGGAGACTCATCAGTACCAGAAGGGGTGAGCTCTGACAGTGAGGACAGCGAGCAAGATCATGAGAATGACGGTGTCCTGCATACACCTAGTCCCCAATATACGGCTCCACATGAGACCATTACAGGAATGGCTGCAACAACAATGGTCACAAGCTACAGGGAGTTGGGAAGATCTAGTGGTTGTAACGCACGAGCAAGAGGAGATAGCGTGGTGGAACAAGGAGAACATAACAAAGGGGAAGCCTTTGACACCATGAAACCCAACAGTGACCATCACTACAGACGCATCCCAGAAGGGATGGGGAGCACACATGAACCAACTCAAGGTGCGGGGCCTGTGGACTCCAACAGATGCGATCAAGCACATCAACAACCTGGAACTGAAGACTGTGTTCCTCGCCCTAAAAGCCTTCCAGAAACAACTGTATGGGCAAAGAGTGTTGATATAAACCGACAACACCACAACAATGTTCTACATCAGCAAACAGGGAGGAACACAATCAGTCGCACTATCCAACCTAGCACAGGACATATGGAGATGGGCCATCCCACTCAAGATAGACCTCCTAGCTATACACCTAACCAGGAAAGGACAACATGGAGGCAGACTAGCTCAGCAGACAGACATCGGCATCCCACGAGTGGGAGCTCAATGCACAAGAAACACAAAGGCTATTCAAGAAGTTGGGGACACCAACAATAGACCTATTTGCAACACACCAGAATGCAGAATGCCAATACTTCGCATCCAGGCAACCAGGGGAACAATCCCAGGGGAATGCCCTATGGATAAGGTGGTAAAAATAAATTGCCTAAGCTTTTCCCCCGATACCACTGATACACAGGGTTCTCAGCAAATGCAGAGCCAGCAACATGACGCTGATTTTGGTGGCACCACAGTGGGCCAGGCAGTCATGGTTCTCACAAATAGTGGAGATGGTTGCAGGAACCACCTCACAAGTTCGGGTAAAGGAAGGACTTACTGTGAGAAAGTGGCTCGATATATACTGGACTAGAATGAAGTACAGTGTGTATAGAGTCCACCAACCCCAGAGGTATAACAGAGGTTAAAGTCAGAACTGACCTTACTCTCCAAAGTGGTAGCTTGGTCAAGCAGTAGGGGAGTACCAGGGGACAGTGTAAATCATTTGTTGTACACACTCAGTCAGCAAAAGGTTTCACACACTCAAGGACTGAACTCCAGGTCAATTGTTTTTATATTCACAAATATAGGTGTTTTATTTTTAGAACCAACAGTTATAAAAATATACTTTTCATGTTATGAGTTCTCTCATGTAATTACTTTGCAAAGGAGCAATAAAGTTTGTGCACACAATAAATACAGTATTGACAGTAAGCAACACAATCCTAAAACACACTATAGCATTGAGCTCAATGGGTTTTCCACATGTAAGTACAGTTGATTACTATATAGATTACTTTAGTAGTCCCAGGACTAGATCTGAGATTCAGTCCTGGGGTCTAAGCTGAAACCAGGTTAGCAAAAACGTTTTAGTTACTGTAGTGCATTTTCATGTATATAAAGCTGTTTTAAAAGTTCACACTTAGAAACTTTCAATGTAAATCTGACAATGTTATTCAATGGGAGAAAATTCAGGTTACAGGTAAAGTACAATTGCGTTACTTTTGTAACCCAGTACTGGTCTCTTAGGGCCAGCACTTGGGTCTTAACTCAAAACAGGTAGGTAATTGGGTTTCAGTATTTCGTGTGATTTTTAAAGAATATTTCAAGTTTTCAAAAGTAGACACTTTGAAGAAATTTCATAGAAAAGCAGACAATGGGTTCCTATGGAGAAAAAACAGATTACTAGTAACCCCGCTAGGGATTACTTTTGCGGTTCAGTACTGAGCTGAAAGGTACAGCACTGGCTTCTCCCCTGATCACAGGTGAGTTCTTCGGAATTCGGACTTTGGCTGATTTTATGTAAATTTTTTCAGGTTTCAAAACTTCACACAATTTTCGAGTCAAAATGAGTCAATGTTATCCAATGGCAGGTGAGTACTTGGTTGGCGAAGTTGAGGTTCTGGGCATAGACTCAGGGGTCCCCCAGGGTCAGGTAAGTACAGTTAGTTCACTCCCAGCGGCACTGGGGCGGCCGGGTGCAGAGGTAGGTAGGCCCAATGATATCCAGTTTCGGTTGGTGGCTGCTGGCTAGCAGCCCACGCGGCTGTGGGAGCTGGGCTCCTGGTCACTTGCTCAGGCCAAGAGGGGAAGTAGGCTAGGACACAGGGGTCAAAGCCATCGGCACTCGGGTGGCTGGGTGCAGGGTGCTTTTGAGCCGTCGGGCACTCAATGTTATCCAATGGGAAAGTTAAACAAGCATTTGCAATGCGATAGGTCTCGTATTAGGAAAGTTTGAGCTATTGGTATTGTAAATGACACATTTTTTATTTATGTTTTGTTTTTGAAAATAGCGAAATTAATAGCTTTGTCATTTACAATGCCAATAGTTATAACTTTCGCAAATGTGACATCTATAGCATTTGTAATGCAATGTGTTGTATTTACGTGACTTACATGTATTGATATTACAAATAACAATGTTTTTTATTTTTTTTAAATAATTAATACTTAAATAAAAGTTATTGTACTTAATAATGGCAATAGCTTAAACTTTTGTAAATAACATTTGTGAAGATTATGTTCAGTGTATTTTATTGTAACAAAAATCCAAGAACAGAAGTGAAATATTAACATCTTTTTGTTACATTTGTAATAAAGCTTGAAACATTGAGATAACATATTTGAACCAGTTGTTGTTGAATGGTTGCACAGATTGATGCTGTGGTGCCACTGAGTGATGCTGTGGTGGTGCTGAGAGATGCTGTATGCTATGCTATGTTTTGTTTTGCTATCCTATGTTTTGTTTTGTTATGCTATGCTGTCCTATGCTTTGATTTGTTATGCTATGCTGTTTTGTTATGTTATGCTATGTTTTGTTATGCTATGCTATGTTTTGCTATGCTATGCTATGTTTTGCTATGCTATGCTATGTTTTGCTATGCTATGCTATGTTTTGCTATGCTATGCTATGCTATGTTTTGCTATGCTATGCTATGTTATGCTATGCTATGTTTTGTTATGCAATGGTATGCTATGTTTTGTTGTGTTGGTATGCTATGTCGTGTTTTGCTATGCTATTATATGTTTTTTTATGTTTTGTTAAGCCATGCTATGTTGTGTTTTGTTATGCTATGTGTTGTTGTGTTTTGTTATGCTATGTTGTGTTATGTTATGCTATGTTTTGTTATGTTATGCTATGTTTTGTTATGCTATGCTATGTTTTGTTTTGCTATCCTATGCTTTGTTTTGTTATGCTATGCTATGCTTTGTTATGCTATGCTATGTTTTGTTGTGTTTTGTTATGCAATGGTTTGTTGTGTTTTGCTATGTTTTGTTATGCGATGTTTTGTTATGCTATGCTATGTTTTGCTATGCTATGCTTTGTTATGCTATGTTTTGTTATGCTATGCTAGGTTTTGATCTGCTATGCTTTGTTATGGTATGCTATGTTTTGTTATGCTATGCTATGTTTTATTATTCTATGCTTTGTTTTTTATGCTATGTTTTATTATGCCATGCTTTGTTTTTTATGCTATGCTTTGTTATGCTATGTTTTGTTATGCTATGCTTTGTTATGCTATGTTTTGTTATGCTATGCTAAACTTTGTTTTGTTATGCTATGCTATGTTGTGTTTTGTTATGCTTTGCTATGTTTTGCTATGCTATGTTTTGTTATGTATGCTATGTTTTTGTGTGTTTTGTTGTCTTTTGCTATGTTTTGTTATGCTATGTTTTGTTATGCTATGCTGGTGAGGGTGAGTGAGGGTGGGTGAGTGAGTGAGGGTGAGTGAGGGTGGGTGAGTGAGGGTGAGGGTGAGGGTGTGAGGGTGAGGGTGAGGGGGTATGTATCCTATGTTTTTTTTGTTATGCTATGCTATGTTTTGTTATGCTATACTATGTTTTGTTATGCTATGCTGGTGAGGGTGTATGAGGGTAGTGAGGGTGAGTGGGTGAGTGAGTGAGGGTGAGTGAGGGGGTGTGAGGGTGAGTGAGGGTGAGTGAGGGTGTGTGAGTGTGAGGGCAGGGGTGTGAGAGCCCACAGAGGTAGAATCAACAACTAACAACAGGGCAGAGAGTTGAGAGAGGGGTAGAATCAACAACTGACACTGAAGGGCAGAGAGTTGAGAGGTAGAATCAACAACGGACAGACGGACGGGCAGAGTTCGGAGAGGACAAAAAAAGAACAAACAAAACGGCAGAGCTCGCAGGTAGAACAAACAGCAGGGCAGAGAACCCACCGAGGTAGAAATAAAATAACTGAGAGAACGACAGGGAACCCACAGAGGAAGAGTACATAACAGAACAGGGAGTCCACATAAGTAGGACAAACAACGCACACACCAGAGACAGCGAGAGCCCACAGAGGTAGCATACACAACTGAGGCACAGCAGGAGAAATTCCACGGAAGTAGAATAAACAGAGCAGAGCTGAGAGCCCACAGAGATAGAATAAAAAACTGACGCACATCAGTCCACAGAGGTAGAATAAACAACGGAAGGGTAGTGAGTTCAGAGAGGTAGACAGCAGGGCGGTGAACTTCTGGTGTCTGGGACAGAGTGCCCGAGATGCACAGTCAGCATTAGATCAGGGCTGTGATGTTTGTTATCCCTACTCTGTACAGAGCCAGGGCAGGCCACCCCCGAGAGGTGTAATCAGCACCCGAGCCCCGCCCCCGCCCGGGGCACACACAGACTGCCATAACAATGACACTCCACAACAGGCCACATCAACGCACTCTGTGACAAAGCAAATACCATGAACACAGAAACCGGTGATGCAAGAGCAGGACTCCATAGTACAGCAAACAACAGGAAAATACATTATGTGGGTTTATTGGTTGACGACGCATCTAATGAACTACGTTTGCAGTGGAAAATATATTTATTTCAAACTAATCTTGAGCTGAGAAACAAAATTCAGGTAAAAGTAGTGCTCGGATTTCGTGAAAATACATGTTTGGGTCCTTCCACAAAGATCAGCCACAGAGAGGCTGTCAGCAGTTACAGGTCACCTCTGGGTCATGCAAGGGCAGATGCTGTCCATCTGCCCAGCAGATCACTGCAAGGCTTTATCAAGCACTGCCTTTGGTGAGACAACCAATGCGTCCATTGGTAGGACAGAGGCACCCGGCTAGGCGCTTTCGAATCTTCCTTAAAAAGAAGGACATCAATTAATGCAGACCGAAGCAGGGAGAGAGAGCACTCAGAAACGCAAAAGAAGCTCTCGGCATTGCAGGGGGCGGGGCAGCCGAACCCGAACCCTTTGAAGTAGCCAGGCTGAAAAAAAAAAGCAATTAGGACGGCCTGCGGCCGTGAATAAGTGACGGCGGGGTCGGGGAGAGATGAACAGCAGATCACTGCAAGGCTTTATCAAACACTGCCTTTGGTGAGACAAGCAATGCGTCCATTGGTAGGACAGAGGCACCCGGCTAGGCGCTTTCGAATCTTCCTTAAAAAGAAGGACATCAATTAATGCAGACCGAAGCAGAGAGAGAGAGCACTCAGAAATGCAAAAGAAGCTCTCGGCATTGCAGGGGGCGGGGCAGCCGAACCCTTTGAAGTAGCCAGGCTGGAAAAAAAAGCAATTAGGACGGCCTGCGGCCGTGAATAAGTGACGGCGGGGGCCGGGGAGAAAGGAACAGATGGCTGTGAAGGGAGAAAGGCTGCTGGTAGGGGGAAGGCTCGTGCATGAGAGAGGCCACGTGATTGGGATTCACGTGAACTGTTGAAAATCCTCATCGTAAAAGTCAGCTTTGTGGATGGACGGCAAAAGGTCTCTCTACGAGACCTAAAAAGGAACAAAGGCTGCAGGCTCGGGGACGGAGACTCTCCAGGGGCGACCAGCACTTCGAGAGGTAAGTTGGGATCTTGAAGCACAGGTAGGTACCCCAAAGGGAGGCACAGGGGCTGTAGGGCGCCGGGTGCAGGGGTGTCTGGGTGTCGGAAAAGCTTACCCTCGGCTGGTCGCGGTGGCCCCTCGTTCTGAGTCTGCAGGCGTCGACTGGTTCGTTGAGGAGGGTCTTTGGGCACTGGACTTCGGGTCCCTGTCACCGGGGGGATGTCCTCGTGGTCTTTTGTTTCGGTTGGGCCCGGCCTGGGCTCGGCGGGTGCAGAGTGGGCTGGTCCCGAGCTTCCTGGTTGGCACCAGGTGGGTTGTTGCAGCAGTGCCTCTGCTGATGGGAGTCCCAGTCTTCAAGAGGGTCAAGGCAGGCAGGTCCTCCGGGTGTCCCAAGGTTGCTGTCCGCAGGAGTTGCGAGGGTTAAGCAGGAGCAGGTTCCAGGATCGATAGGCTAGTAGGGCTGGGGCCAAGTCAGTTGTTGTCGTCCTGTTGTTAGCAGCTGCTCGGCGGGTCTTCTTCTTCTTGATCTTCTTTCTTCTTTTCGTATAGGGATCTGAGGAAGAAAGGTTCAGGGAGCCCCTAAATACTGAATTTATGGGTGTTACAGGTAGGGCAAGGACAGGGACTAATGGGTCCCTGACCTGGGGTGGGTACACCCCCTAGCCTGCTCCTCTCCTGTGGGAGGGGGGCAGGAGCCTAGCTGTGATAGGGCAGGGCTCCCCATCTTCAAGATGGCCGGAGCCCGTGGTCGTGCTTCACCTCGTCTCCCCCACCTGAGGGGTGGGGTTGGCACAGGCTGGCACCCCCCCCCCCTTCCTGATGTAGGTTTTCCTGCCAGTCTTCCCGCCAGAGTGGGGGGCAGGACTGGTGGGGGCTGGTTGCTGGGTACAGCAAATGGTCTGGAGAAGCTCACAGAGGTGGCATGCCTTTGAAGCTTCCCCCTGCCCCTCCTGGGGGAGGAGACCTAGCACCTCGTCCAGGATGTGCATTGTTGCAGGCCCAGGAGAGCAAGGGCTCTCCTACCCAGGGGTCCAGCAACATGTCTGTTGTGTGGCAGCCTCAGCAGCCACTCAGCCAGACGTGGATTGTAGGTTAGGGTTTCATAGGGCATCTCTAAGATGCCCTCTGGTGCATTTTACATTAAATCCCACACTGGCATCAGTGCTGGTTTAATGTGCTGAGGAGTTTGATACCAAACTTGTCAGTCTTCAGTGTAGCCATTATGGTGCTGTGGAGTTCGTAATGTCAACCTCCCAGCACCATATTCTCTTAATGGCATCACTGCACTTACAGTGCCCAGGAATGGCCCTGGGTACTGTAGGAGCACAAGGCTCGTGCCCCTGGGCCCACACCTCTGCATAGGGCACCCAGCTAGACGGGTGACTGTAGTATGCCAGGGCACTGGGTTATGTGGGCATGGCACACAGGGATGTGTGCGATGTTGACTCTGGTTTTAGTTCTATACTTGGGCACTCAGCCTGCAAAGGCAGTGTGTGGGTGCCAGGGTACAGGGCCCCTGAGGGTGGCACAATAGGTGCTGCAGCCCTCAGGGGTCTTCTCTGGTCACCATGGCCTGGGTACCTAGAGTACCAACTACTAGGGGCTGACAGGTGGCCATAGATGCCAATTGGGTTTTGTTTCAGTACAGTTTTAGGGAAAGAACACAGGCCCTGGGTACCTAGTTTGCAGGAGCCCAGGGCACACTCAGTCAAAGCACATCAGCAATTCAGAAAAAAGTGGGTCATACCAAGGCAAGAAAGATGGCACTTTCTCACACAACCACCCCCCCCCCCCGCCCCAAACAAAAGGTGATGAGACTAACCTTGCCCTAAGGAGTCTTCATTGTCTAAGTGGAAGAACCTGGAAAGTCCATCTGCATTGGCATGGGCAGTCCCTGGTCGGTGTTCCACTTCAAAGTCAATACCCTGTAGGGCAGAGGTCTTCAAACTTTTGTAGGTTGAGCCCCCCTGCTGAATTTGTTGAAATGTCGGGCCCCCCACCACCTGACAGAAATTTCTGGAATCTGGTACACTACATAATTGACCGCCACACGCGTATCCCGGGCCATATCCGTGCAGCCCCTTGCCTGAGGTGCATCATCAGAGCTGTGTGAATAATAACTACGTCAGCCCAGTGCGTGAGGTGCATCATTAGAGCTGTGTGAATAATAACAGCTGTGAGCCCGTGCCTGAAGTGCATCATCAGATCTGTGTGAATAATAACAGCTGTGAGCCCATGCCTGAGGTGCATCATCAGAGCTGTGTGAATAATAACTGCGTCAGCCCCGTGCGTGAGGTGCATCATCAGAGCTGTGTGAATAATAACAGCTGTGAGCCCGTGCGTGAGGTGCATCATCAGAGCTGTGTTAATAATAATAGCTGTGAGCCCGTGCCTGCGGTGCATCATCAGAGCTGTGTGAATAAGAACTGCGTCAGCCCCGTGCGTGAGCTGCATAATCAGAGCTGTGTGAATAATAACAGCTGTGAGCCTGTGCCTGAGGTGCATCATCAGAGCTGTGTGAATAATAACAGCTGTGAGCCCGTGCCTGAGGTGCATCATCAGAGCTGTGTGAATAATAACTGCGTCAGCCCCGTGCGTGAGGTGCATCATCAGAGCTGTGTGAATAATAACAGCTGTGAGCCCGTGCCTGTGGTGCATCATCAGAGCTGTGTGAATAATAACTGTGTCAGCCCCGTGCGTGAGGTGCATAATCAGAGCTGTGTGAATAATAACAGCTGTGAGCCTTTGCCTGAGGTGCATCATCAGAGCTGTATGAATAATAACTGTGTCAGCCCAGTGCGTGAGGTGCATCATCAGAGCTGTGTGAATAATAACAGCTGTGAGCCCCGTGCCTGAGGTGCATCATCAGAGCTGTGTGAATAATAACTGTCAGCCCCGTGCCTGAGGTGCATCATCAGAGCTGTGTGAATAATACCTGCTGTGAGCCCCGTGCTGAGGTGCATCATCAGAGCTGTGTGAATAATAACTGTGTCAGCCCCGTGCCTGAGGTTCATCATAAGAGCTGTGTGAATATTAACAGCTGTGAGCCCCGTGCCTGAGGTGCATCCTCAGAGCTGTGTGAATAATAACTGCCGGCAGCCCTGTGCTGAGGTGCCTCATCAGAGCTGTGTGAATAATAACTGCGTCAGCCCAGTGCTGAGGTGCATCATCAGAGCTGTGTGAATAATAACTGCGTCAGCCCCGTGCTCAGGTGCATCATCAGAGCTGTGTGAATAATAACAGCTGTGAGCCCGTGCCTGAGGTGCATCATCAGAGCTGTGTGAATACTAATTTCGTCCGCCCCGTGCGTGAGGTGCATCATCAGAGCTGTGTGAATAATAACAGCTGTGAGCAACAGCATACTCTTACACACACTCTCACTGCTCACCAATTCAAAGTTTGCTAAAAATGTTATGCAACGCATTGTCATACACATTGCCAATAACTCAAACTTTAATGCTGCAAGACCTGTTGCATTGTAAATGCTTGTGTATCATTACTGTTCCTATTGTGAAGCGCTCTGACATCGGGTAAAGTCTGCGCTATATAAAAATGCTTTAAATACAAATGCATACAGAATTGGGGCCGAACATCAGTACAACACCCTCGCCCCCCTCTGACTTCGAGAAAGCCTGTAAAGTCTGTGCTGTATAACAAAATATACACATAAATACTGCCGATCAGAACACCCCCCGCCCCCCTGACTTCTACAAAAGCCTGTAAAGTCCACTCTGTATAAGAAAATATACACATAAATACGGCCGATCAGAACACCCCCGCCCCCCCTGACTTCTACAAAAGCCCTCTTACCAGCAGTCCTTCCCAGCGATGATGGGCACACAGATATTTCCAACGAGGAGAGGCACACGTAGGAGCAAGGAGAAGCGATGAGGGGCACAGAATCCTTCCCAGCGAGGAGAGGCGATGAGGGGCAGATTCCAGAAGTCCTTCCCAGCAAGACGACGGGGAAACCGTTCAAAAATAAAAACCAGGAAGAAAAGGCAGCTAAAGTCGAATTCAGGGGCTTTATGGCCGCAAATTTCACGGCACTGCCTGCAATCCAGCTGCTACCACTCTCATTGGTGGAACGTCACTGGTGACGTTCCTGCATGCTGATTGGGGAAAGCGGGAGCAGCAGGCCAATCACAATTCCTTTTTGGAAATGTGTGACTACTTGCGAAGTGGGACAGACGAAAACCAAGGAAAAAAAAGACAACAAAGGTGAGCTTTTCGGCTGGAGTGCGCGCCCCCCCCCCCCCCCTGAGATGGTGGCGCTCCCCCCCCGGGGGGTGCGCCCCACAGATTGAAGAACACTGCTGTAGAGAGATGGACCATCTCAGTAGTTTTGGATTCTCCCCTTTCATCTGCATTAGCCATCTGAGAGGTCTGTGGTCAGTTTGAAAGAGGAAGTGAGTCCCAAACAGGTAGGGCCTCAACTTCTTCAGGGACCAAACCACAGCAAAGGCCTCTCTCTCAATGGCACTCCAAGTCTGCTCTCTGGAGAGTAGCCTCCTGCTTATAAAAGCAACAGGTTGGTCTTGGCCTTCCTCCTTGACCTGGGAGAGGACCGCTCCTATCCCCAGCTCTGAGGCATCAGTCTGCACTATGAACTGCTTGGAGTAGTCTGGTGCTTTTAGAATGAGTGCTGAGTACATCAGGGTGTCAAAATCCTTTTGGCAGCTAACAGTCCAGTTCACTTTCTTGGGCATTTTATTGGAGGTGAGTCCTGTGAGGGGAGTCACAATAGACCCATATCCCTTCACAAACTTTCTGTAGTACCCAGTCAAGCAAAGGAATGCCCTGACTTGGGTCTGGGTGGTTGGAGCTGCCCAGTCCAGGATGCTCTCGATCTTGGGCTATAAGGGTTGGACCTGGCCTCCACCAACAAGGTGGCCCAAGTACACCACAGTGCCTTGCCCTACCTGGCATTTGGATGCCTTGATAGTCAGCCCTGCAGATTGCAGGGCTTGTAGAACCCTCCCAAGGTGGATCAGGTGATCCTGCCAGGTGGAGCTAAAGACAGCAATATCATCAAGATAGGCTGCGGTGAAGGATTCCAACCCAGTCAGGACTTAGTTCACCAACCTCTGGAAGTTGGCAGAGGCATTCTTTAACCCAAAAGGCATCACAGTAAGCTGATAGTGCCCATCAGGGGTGGAGAATGCTGTTTTCTCTTTGGCTCCTGGGGCCATGCCAATTTGCCAGTACCCTGCAGTTAAGTCAAAGGTGCTTAGGAATTTGGCTGCCCCTAGTTTGTTTATCAACTCATCTGCTCTTGGAATAGGATGAACATCTGTCTTGGTGACAGAGTTTAGCCCTCTATAGTCCACACAGAACCTAATCTCTCTCTTTCCACCCTGAAGATGAGGTTTGGGGACTAGACCCACTGGGCTAGCCCAGGGGCTCTTAGAAGGTTCAATCACCCCTAGCTCCAGCATCTTGCGGACTTCAGCTTTGATGCTTTCCTTGACTTGGTATGATTGTCATTAGATTTTGTTTTTGACAGGGTTACTGTGTCACCAGTGTCCACATCATGGGTACACCAGCTGGTCAGACCAGAGGTCAAGGAAAAGATGATAGCAAACTGCTGCCAGACTTGCTTGCAGTCAGCCTGCCGTTGGGGAGTGAGGGTGTCTGAAAAGACTACTCCATCCACTGACCCATCTTTTGGGCTGGAAGAGAGGAGCTCAGGGAGAGGTTCACTCTCTGCTTCCTGTTCCTCATCAGTAACCATCAGCATGGTGAGGTCAGCCCTGTCATTGTAGAGCTTGAGGCGGTTCACATAGATCACCCTTTTGGGTGTCCTGCTGGTGCCCAGGTCCACTAAGTAAGTGACCTCACTCTTTTTCTCCAGGATAGGGTAAGGGCCACTCCATCTGTCTTGGAGAGCCCTTGGTGCCACTGGCTCCAAAACCCACACCTGTTGCCCAGGTTGAAATTCAACCGTGGCAGCTTTTTGGTCATGCCAGTGCTTCTGCAGCTCCTGGCTGGCCTCAATATTTTTGGATGCCTTATCCATGTACTCAGCCATTCTGGACCTTAGGCCGAGCACATAGGCCACAATGTCTTGTTTGGGTTCTTGGAGAGGCCTCTCCCAACCCTCCTTTACAAGACAAAATGGTCCCTTTACAGGATGACCAAACAGAAGTTCAAAGGGTGAAAACCCCACTCCCTTCTGTGGCACTTCCGTATAAGCGAAAAGCAGGCATGGCAACAGGACATCCCATCTCCTTTTGAGTTTTTCATGGAGCCCCATGATCATAACTTTCAATGTCTTGTTGAACCTTTCTACAAGACCATTGGTTCGTGGGTGGTATGAGGTAGTGGACTTGTACTGTACCCCACACTCCTTCCACACGTGTTTCAGGTAAGCAGACATGAAGTTGGTACCTCTGTCTGAAACCACCTCCTTAGGAAACTCTACCCTGGTGAAGACACCTAGGAGGGTCTTGGCTACTGCAGGAGCTGTAGTAACCCTAAGGGGAATTGTTTCAGGGTACCTAGTAGCATGATCCACTACCTCGAGAATGAATTTGTTCCCTGAGGCTGTGGGAGGCTCAAGTGGACCCACAATGTCCACACCTACCCTTTCAAAGGGCACCCCCACCGCTGGCAGTTGTATCAGGGAGGCCTTTGGCTTGCCACCTGTCTTGCCACTGGCCTGACAGGTAACACAGGACCTCATAAACTCCTTCATTTGCTGGTTCATCTGGGGCCAGTAAAAGTGGCTAACCAGCCTTTCCCAAGTTTTGGTTTGTCCCAGGTGTCCAGCTAGGGGGATGTCATGAGCTAAAGTTAATAGGAACTCCCTGTACTTCTGTGGCACTACCACTCTCCTGGTAGCTCCAGGATTGGGGTTTCTTGCCTCAGCATACAGTAATCCCTCTTCCCAAGAAGCTCTGTGGGTACCACTGACATCTCCCTTTGCTTCTGCAGCTGCTTGCTGCCTCAGGATTTCAAGAGTGGGGCAGTCTCACTGACCCTGGCACAGCTCTTCCCTAGTGGGTCCCCCTGGGCCCAGGTGTCCAGCCTGGTAAGGTTTAAGCTCCATAGGCTCTGTTCCCTGTAGGGTTTCCAAGTCCTCCCCCTGAGGAGAGGGATCCTGAGAAGCTGGCTGTGTAGATGCTGGTTCCCCAGTCTCCTTCCTTTTTATCTTGGTTTGTTGGGCCATACTTTCAATCTCCAACCTCACTTGTTCACCCTTCTTTTTGCTCTGTGCTCTGGTTTGGACACACACCAGTCTAGGGATACCCCTAGCATGGCTTACTTGCTCAATCTCAGCCCAGGCTGAGGTTTCCAGGTCATTTCCAAGCAGACAGTCAGATGGCAATTGTGGAGAGACCACTACCAGTTTCAGGCCAGTAACCTCCCCCCATCCTAATGTCACCATAGCCAGAGGGCGTTGGGTGGTAATGCTGTCAGCATTGGTGACTGGGTAGGTTTTCCCAACCAGGTATTGCTCTGGGGAAACCAGCTTTTCCCTTACCATAGTGATGCTGGCACCTGTATCCCTCAGGGCTTCTATTTTAGTTCCATTAATGGAGCGGTATTGCAGATACTTGTTACAGTTGGGTGGCCAACCAGCTACATTGGCAACCTCTATTTCCCCCAAGGAGACCAGACTAGCTTGGATGTATTCCCAAATTTGCTCTGGGCACTCCACTGATCCCATCTGTAGATTTACTGTCCCTGGAGTAGCTGAATTAGGTGCCTTAGGGGCTTTATTGTAGGGGCAGTTTCTGTCTACAGTTAAATGTCCCAACTTTTTACAGTTGTTACAATAGGCCTTTCCCCTATAGGGCTGAGGCACATAGGGAGTAGTTTGGGACCCACCCACCTGTACAGGTTTTTGGGGCCCTTTGGAAGACTCAGACTTTTTATCTTGGAGATTCTCACCACCTTTCCCCTAAGGAGGTTTTATGATCACCTTCTTTTGGCCACCCCAGTGGCTGTCCTTGTCAACCTAGCCTTGACCCAGTGGTCTGCCTTCTTTCCCAATTCTTAGGGAGAAATTAGACCTAGGTCTACCAAATGCTGATGCAACTTTTCATTTGTGCAATTACTCAAAATGTGTTTCTTCCTAAACAAATTATAAAGTCCAGTAAAGTCATGCTTATTGTGGCCAGTTAACCAACCATCCAGTGTCTTTACTGAGTAGTCTACAAAATCTATCCAGGATTGGGTCTGGGTTTTGTGAGCCCCCCTGAACCTGATTCTATACTCCTCAGTAGTGAGTCCAAATCCCTCAATCAGAGTTTTCTTCATGAGGTCAAAGGACCCTGCATCTGGCCCAGAGAGGGTCAGAAGCCTGTCTCTGCAGTTACCAGAGAACAGTTCCCAGAGAAGTGCCCCCCAGAGAGGTTTCTTTAGTTTTTTGATATCACAAGCCCTCTCAAAGGCTGTGAACCACTTGGTGATGACATCACCTTCCTCAAATTTAGGGACAATCCCTTTGGGGATTTTAGGATCATAAGATTGCTCTCTATCCTTGCTATTGGTATTGCTGCCACCAGAGATGGGGGCTAAGCCCATCTCTTCTTTCTTTTCCTAGAGCCAGGAGTCTGGTCTCTAGGTCTAATCTCTTGGCCAACTTTGCTAAGAAGTTGTCCTCTCCTTTGGGGTTCTTCCCAGTGTATTCTCTGGGGCCCAGTCCACCTGTGTGGTTCTCGGGCTCCCAAAGGCTAACTCTTGGAGTCAAGGGTACAGTGACCCCTTCTTCCCTAGGAATGATGGGGGGATCATTATCATCCTCCTCATCCACTCCTTCTTCCTCTGGCTGGGTGTCACCCAGCTCAGAGGGATGGTCTTTTGCATATTCAGAATTCTAAAGGCAATTTATGAGTTCTGTCGTGTGATCAGATGGTAACCAAGTAGTCCAACAAATGCAAGTTTGTCCCACCGCTGCCACCAATGTGAGAAAGTGGCTCTATATATACTGGACTAAAATGAAGTATAGTGTGTATAGAGTCCACCAACCCCAGAGGTATAACAGAGGTTAAAGTCAGAACTGACCTTACTCTCCACAGTGGTAGCTTGGTCAAGCATTAGGGCAGTACCAGAGGACAGTGTAAAGCATTTGTTGTACACACTCCGTCAGCAAAAGGTTTCACACACTCAAGGAATGAACTCCAGGCCAATTGTTTTTATATCCACAGATATAGGTGTTTTATTTTTATAACCAACAGTTATAAAAATATACTTTTCTTGTTATGAGTTCTCTCATGTAATTACTTTGCAAAGGAGCAATAAAGTTTGTGCACACAATTAATACAGTATTGACAGTAAGCAACATAATCCTAAAACACAGTATAGCATTGAGCTCAATGGGTTTTCCAACTGTAAGTACAGTCGATTACTATATAGATTACTTTAGTAGTCCCAGGACTAGATCTGAGATTCAGTCCTGGGGTCTAAGCTGAAACCAGGTTAGCAAAAACATTTTAGTTACTGTAGTGAATTTTCATGAATATAAAGCTGTTTTAAAAGTTCACACTTAGAAACTTTTCAAAGGAAATCTGACAATGTTATTCAAAGGGAGAAAATTCAGGTTGCAGGTAAAGTACATCGCATTACTTTTGTAACCCAGCACTGGTCTCCTAAGGCCAGCACTGGGGTCTTAACTCAAAACAGGTAGGTAATTGCGTTTCTGTATTCGTGTGATTTTTAAATCGGGATGACGCGGAACACGGAGGAGCAGGGAGGCCAACCCGAAATTTCAAGGTGATGAGACTCTGCCATTCAAATATACACACCGTTTGTAAGAAGGCGACATAAGTGCGGGATCTTTAAAGCTCTGACAAGGACCCGACACTTCACCACATAGACTCCAATTTGAGAGACAAGTCTGGTGGCTCCTCCGTGGTTTCTCTAATCTGTACCTTGAATTGATAAACAGGTTACAAAGAAAATCACAGTAATTGATGACGCAAACATACCAGATGATGTATATATAACTGGTTGAAAATGAAGTCCTCTTAATGGCTAAAAGAGAATCTTCAAACAAAATCAGATTAATTTGTGAATCGTCAAAGTGTCCTGAAGAAGGTGTAAACAATTTAAACGAACACCGAAACGCAGCGTCGACCTTTGTACTTTGACCCCTTCCTTTTTAAATTAATCTCACCTGTGTGAATATTTTATTGTATTTTATTTAGATTGTAACTCTCATAGGGAGGTATTTTAATAAATTGTGTTTATACCTTTTAAATTCTTCTGTTGTGTATTTACCTGTTAGATTTTTTTCATTGATTATAACCTTTTTTGGGGAGCTATACAAACGGACAGTGCTTGAAATTCTAACTATTCTCACATAGTGTTGCAGTGACTTATATGCATGAATCGGTTTCCACTTAGCATAGTCTATTTTCAGTCAGTATTTGTGACTCTATTTAGCTTTATGCAAACCACAGGTCTCTCCTTTTCTCACAGGGAAGTAGGATAGGACACAGGGGGTCACAGCCAGCGGCACTCGGGCGGCTGGGTGCAGGGTGCTTTTGAGCCGTCGGGCGCTCAATTTTATCCAATGGGAAAGGTAAAAAAGGAACAAAGGCTGCAGGCTCGTGGGCGGAGACTCTCCAGGGGCAACCAGCACTTCGAGAGGTAAGATGGGATCATGGAGCACAGTTAGGTACCCCAAAGGGAGGCACAGGGGGCTGTAGGGCGCCAGGTGCAGGGGTGTCTTTGGGTGTCGGAAAAGCTTACCCTCGGCTGGTCGCGGTTGGGGTTGCCCCTGGTTCTGAGTCTGCAGGCGTCGGCTGGTTCGTCGAGTAGGGCCTTTGGACACTGGACTTCGGGTACCAGTCGCCGGGGAGACGTCCTCGTGGTCTTGGTTCGGTTGGGCCCGGCCCGGGCTCGGCAGATGCAGAGTGGGCTGGTCCGGAGCTTCCTGGTTGGCATCAGGTGGGCTGTTACAGCAGAGCCTCTGCTGATGGCAGTCTTCAAGAGGGTCAAGGCAGGCAGGTCCTCCGGATGTCCCAAGATTGCTGTCCGCAGGAGTCGCCAGGGTTAAGCATGAGCAGGTTCCAGGATCGACAGGCCGGTAGGGCTGGGGCCAAGTCAGTTGTTGTCGTCCTGTTAGCAGCTGCTCGGCGGGTCTTCTTCTTCTTGATCTTCTTTCTTCTTTTCGTATCGGGATCTGAGGAAGGAAGGTTCAGGGAGCCCCTAAATACTGAATTTAGGGGTGTTACAGGTAGGGTAAGGACAAGGACTAATGGATCCCTGCCCCTGGGTGGGTGCACCCCTTAGCCTGCTCCTCTCCTGTGGGAGGGGGGCAGGAGCCTAGCTGTGATAGGGCAGGGCTCTTCAAGATGGCCGGAGCCCGGGTTCGTTCCTCACCTCGTCTCCCCACCTGAGGGGTGGGGTAGGCACAGGCTGGCACTCCCCCTTCCTGACGTAGTTGTTCCCGCTAGTATTCCCGCCAGAGTGGGGGGCAGGACTGGTGGGGGCTGGTTGCTGGGTACAGCAAATGGCCTGGAGAAGCTCACAGAGGTGGCATGCCTTTGAAACTTCCCCCTGCCCATCATGGGGGAGGAGACCAAACTCCTCGCCCAGCATGTGCATTGTTGCAGGACCAGGAGAGCGGGGGCTCTCCTACCCAGGGGTCCATCAACATGTCTGTTGTGTGGCAGCCTCTGCAGCCACTCAGCCAGATGTGGATTGTAGGTTAGGGTTTCAGAGGGCATCTCTAAGATGCCCTCTGGTGCATTTTATATTAAATCCCACACTGACATCAGTGCGGGTTTAATGTGCTGAGAAGTTTGGTTCCAAACGTGTCAGTCTTCAGTGTAGCCATTGTGGTGCTGTGGAGTTCGTAATGACAACCTCCCAGCACCATATACTCTTAAATGGCATCACTGCACTTACAGTGCCCAGGAATGACCCTGGGTACTGTAGGGGCACAGGGCTCATGCACCTGTGCCCTCACCTGGCATAGGGCACCCAGCTAGAGGGGTGACTGAAGTATGCCAGGGCAGTGGGTTCTGTGGGCATGGCACACAGGGAGGTGTGCCATGTAGACTCTTGTTTTAGTTCTGTGCTTAGACACTCAGCCTGCAAAGGCAGTGTGGGTGCCAGGGTACAGGGCCCCGGAGGGTGACGCAATAGGTGCTGCAGTCCTCAGGGGTGTTCTCTGGTCACCATGCCCTGGGTACCTAGGGTACCATTTACTAGGGGCTTACAGGTGGCCAGAGATGCCAATTGGGTCTTTTTGTTTCAGCATAGTTTTAGGGAAGGAACACAGGCCCTGGGTACCTGGATGGCAGGAACCTAGGCCACACTCAGTCAAAGCACATTAGCAGTTCAGAAAAAAGTGGGGGCATACCAATGCAAGAAAGATGGCACTTTCTCACAACTATTCAACCAACAACAGTTGTTACCCCAGTATTGGAACTTTCATAGATTCCCATGCTTTGTATCATTCCCCCTCGGAATGGGAGCATCTGTAAATAAAAAATATCAGAACGATAGGTACAAAAGAGAAAATTAGGCCTAGGCCTCATCTCATTTTGTAGCATATCACCCTCTTTGTGTAAAAGAGCCCAAATTTCCGCAAGAACCAATCCGAATAGCCTCAACCCTTAAACCTTCCTGAGAGAGCCTCAGATTTTCTACCGCACGTTGTGCAAGGGAGTCTCCACTGAGCTCTGCTCAGTTTTTCTTTCTATTCAACTTGATTCTTCAACTTTTTTCTTCAAAATCTACAATGTCTGATAAGGAGAAGAAGGCTTTATCCAGGGCCTGTGCTACCTGTGCGAAAGAGGCTTTTTGTGGAGGACAAGCATGAGGACTGCATTTATTGCTTGCCATTATGGTGCTGTGGAGTTAGTACTGCCAACCTCCCAGAACCATATACTCTTAATGGCATCACTGGACTTACAGTGCCCAGGAATGGCCCTGGGTACTGTAGGGGCACAGGGCTCATGTACCTGTGCCCACACCTCTGGCATAGAGCACCCAGCTAGAGGGGTGACTGAAGTATGCCAGGGCAGTGGGTTCGGTGGGCATGGCACACAGGGATGTGTGCTATGTCGACTCTGGTTTTAGTTCTGTACTTAGGCACTCAGCCTGCAAAGGCAGTGTGTGGGTGCCAGGGTACAGGGCCTCTGAGGGTAGCACAATAAGTGCTGCAGCCCTCAGGGGTCTTCTCTTGTCACCATGCCCTGGGTACCTAGGGTACCAACTACTAGGGGCTGACAGTTGGCCATAGATGCCAATTGGGTTTTGTTTCAGTACAGTATTTGGGAAGGAACACAGGCCCTGGGTACCTGGTTGGCAGGAGCCCAGGGCACACTCAGTCAAAGCACATCAGCAATTCAGAAAAAAGTGGGGCATACCAAGGCAAGAAAGATGGCACTTTGTCACACTTACTCTCCATGCAAAAGGGAGAGGTACTCCAGCCAGAGCCAGAGAGCCTCTGCCTAGCTGCATGGCTCCTGAAGACATAGAGTTTGCACACCGGAAACTGCCGAAGAGCACACTGCGGGTGCTACGAGAGGCAAGGAGACCTACCACACGGAGGTGCTATGTGGCAAAATGGAAGAGATTCACACAATGGTGCATCAAGGAAAAACTACACAAGAAGATGACAAGGGAATCAACGGTGCTAAAATATTTAACACACCTGCTAAAATCAAACCTAAGCTCTATCTCGCTGAGATTACACCTAGCAGCAATAGTAGCCTACACAAGAGGAGAGACAGGAAAGAGCTTCTTTACATCACAAGTAGTAAAAAGATTCCTGGAAGGGGCTAAAAGGATCGCACCACCAAAAAGAATGCCGCCACCGGCATGGAACCTTAATTTAGTCCTAACAGAGCTTATGAAGGTCCCTTTTGAACCCATCCATAAGGTCTCACTTCAAATGCTCATGATGAAGACAGCCTTTCTAGTGGCAATCACCTCACTACGCAGGGTAAGCGAACTGCAAGCACTAAATCTACAAGAACGTACACAAGTACACAATGACAGGGTGGTGATGAGAACGGACCCACACTTTATGCCAAAGGTGGTGTCAAGGTTTCACATAAATCAGACAATACAGATACCAAGCTTCTTTCAGAACCATCCACAAGTGGAGAGAGAGTACTGCACACTCTGGATGCTAGAAGGGCAGTAATGCATTACATGGAAAGAACTAAAGAGCACAGGAAAAGCAAGCAGTTTCCTGGGTAGACCAGTAACTAATGCCACCATAGCACGATGGATCGCACAAACGATACAATTCTGCCACAAACAGGCAGGTCAAGAACTAACAGAGGGGGCACAAGCCCACTCTACCAGGAAAAAGGGAGCAACAATAGCCTTCCTGGCTAACACACCCATTCAAGACATATGCCTGGCGGCAACATGGGCTTCAGTGCACACGTTCACTAAGCACTACTGCGTGGATATACAAATGAACAAGGAAACACTAATCGGACAGAAAGTGCTTCAACATATATTCAACAACCAATGCTCATCCTCCACCTAGCCGCCACAAACATACCAAACCGTTACAAATTCTATGCACAGCATAGTGAATCCAGAAAGATTCATGCTGCAAAACGAATAGTTTCTTACCTGTCAGTTTCATTTTGCAGCTTGAAGATCTTTCTGGATTCACGAGCGAACCCACCCACCTCCACCAGAAAGATGAAGCAGGTGAAGAAAGTGGAAAAACAAGGGCAATATACAAACAGACACCTTAAGAGACAAAGTGGAAATTAATTTACTTTAAGGAAGAACTTGAAAACATTGCAAAAGGATTCAGTAACATAACACAAAAACAAGAAAAAAGAATCCGAAGATGGCGCCCAAAGGTGGGAGCTTCTGCAGGAAGGGTGCCGACGTCACAGGAAGGACACCAAAAGGTGGGACATCGACGCCCACCTGGCTATGAAAAAAAGAGAGAAAAGACTACGATTCCGGACCCAACCACTAGACTGCAGAATAATGCACAGCATAGTGTATCCAGAAAGAACTTCAAACTGCAAAACTACACCGACAGGTAAGAAACTATTTGTTTCTAACTGGCTGGAATTCCATCACAACAGACAAATGGGTAAGACAAATTATCCAGTATGGTTATTAGCTGGAACTCACTTCTACACCCCAACATTCCTCCAAGACAGCGTCCAATGTCATTACAACACCTAACGCTCCTCAAACAGGAAGTCTTAGCAATGTTACAAAAAGATGCAATATAGCCAGTTCCTTTACTTCATCAATACTGGACTTGAGACCGCTCAACTCTTACTTCAATCAGACCACTTCCAAATGGTCTCTTTACAACAAGTGCTTCCACTACTACAGCAAGGCAACTTTCTCTCCACTGTAGATTCAAAGGGCGCCTACTTCCACATTCCAATACATCCCGCTCACAGGAAGTATCTCAGATTTGTGGTAGATTGTCAACACTACCAGTTCAAGGTGCTCCCATTCGGAGTCACTACAACACCCGGGGTTTTCACCAAATGCCTTTCGGTGGTTGCAGCCCATCTCAGAAGACCACAAATTCATGTCTTCCCCTACCTAGATGATTGGCTCATAAAAGCAAACTCCCACAACAGCTGTGTACAACACATACTCCGGACAATACAGTTGCTTCACAGTCAAGGGATTCACAATAAATCTAGACAAACCCCATCTCCAACCGTCTACAATGCAACAATATCTAGAGCTACAGTGAATACTTCCACAGCCCTACCATATCCCAATCTCATCAGGATAAATGCTATACATATCCTAGTTCAAATATTTCAACCACAACACTCACTACCAGCAAGAGTGTTCCTGCAACTAATAGGAATGATGGCATCTTGCATTTTTCTCGTCCCACATGCAAGATTGCAAATGCACCCATTACAAGAATGTCTAGCACGACAGTGGAACCAGGCTCAAGGTCAACTAACAGATCTGGTGTTGGTGGACGACCGCAACCATTGCTCTCTGCAGTGGTGGACCACAAAAATCCTTTCTAAAGGGCTGTCGTTCCACGAGCCAGTTTCACAGATCGTGCTAACAGATGCATCGCTCACCAGCTGGGGAGCACATCTCCAAAACCATATCATTCAAGGTTTATGGACCTCTCAACAAAAATAATTCCACATCAACTACCTGGAATTGTTGGCATTCTCCTAGCGTTGGAGTCTTTTCAACCGCAACTGCTAGGCAAAGCTGTCCTAATCCGTACAGACAACATGACAGTAATGTATTACATAAAAAAACAGGGAGGACACACACTCCAGTTATCCCATCTAGCACAGAGCATCTGGAGATGGCCATTCCACGGAAGATATACCTCCTCGCAAAACACCTACCAGGAGTACACAATCAAATTGTAGATCTGCTCAGCCGTCAAACAACAGATCCATGAATGGGAACTTCATCCTCAAGATCTTCTTCCATTCTTTCACATGTGGGGACATCCAGACATAGATCTGTTTGTCACACAACAAAACGCAAAATGCCCAAGCTTCACATCCAGGTATCCACACCAATTGTCCAAAGGCAATGCACTATGGATCAATTGGTCAGGCAAAGTTACTTATGCTTTTCCGCCTCTCCCACTCATTCCATTGTTAGTGAGGAAACTCCAAAAGCATTCCCTCACAATGATCCTAGTTGCTTCAACATAGGCAAGGCAACCATGGTACACAACTTTGTTGGAAGTATCAGTGGTACCACATCAAAAGCTACACCTCTCACCCAGGCTTCTCACTCAGAACCATGTGAGATAAGACATCCAGGTCCCAATCAGTTCAACCTTGTGAACTGGCTCCTGAAATCCTTGAGTTCGGCTACCTTAATATTCCGCCAGACTGTATGAACGTTATCAAAGAAGCTAGATGCCCAACAACAAGAGCATGCTATGCAGCAAAATGGAAGAGGTTCGTCATTTATTGCACTCACAACAAAATTGACCCCCTGGATGCTTCCATTCAAAACATCTGTTACCTTTTGCATCTACAACAATGTAACCAAGTGTATACATCTATAAGACTATATTTAGCTGCCATAGCGGCCTACCTGCAAAACAGACATTTGTCTTTGTTTAGAGTTCCTGCGATCAAAGCTTTTATGGAAGGGCTTAAAAGAATAATTCCACCAAGAGCTTCACCCTCTCCAGTGTGGAATCTCAATATAGTCCTTACCAGACTAATGGGTCCTCCATTTGAACCTTTTCACAAATGTGAGCTACAGTTCCTTACTTGGAAAGTATTATTTTTAGTACCCATCACATCTCTCAGAAGAGTGAGTGAACTCCAGTTATTAACCATACAAGAACCATTTTTACAAATCCATCATAACAAAGTGGTTCTTAGAACAAACCCACAATGTTTACCTAAAGTAGTATCTGCCTTACATTTAAACCAGTCTGTTGAACTACCAGTATTCTTCCCTCAACCAGACTCGGTGGCAGAAAGAGCTCTACACACCCTTGTCGTTAAAAGAGCATTACTTTACTACATTGAAAGAACGAAATCCTTTAGGAACTTTTCATAGATTTCTCCCCACCTTATAAGGGCAATCCTATATCCAAGACAGGAATTGCAAGGCAGTTTGTAAAATGCATACAAATATGCTACCTTAAAGCAAAACGCACGTTAAACATTCCCCCTAGAGTTCATTGTACACGTAAGCTAGGGGCATCATTGGCATTCTTAAAGAACATTCCCCTGGATGACATTTGTAAAGCAGCAACTTGGGCCACGCCACACACATTCACAAAACACTATTGTGTAGATGTGGAAACAAAACAAGCTAGTGTGGACCACCGCTAAGGAGGATACTACTATATAGTCTATGCATAGTGTACAATCTGCAGCTCATATGCCTCGAACGGAAAATGCTACTTACCAGTATGCATCTGTTCTTGGCAAGTAGAGCTGTAGAGTTGTACTCGCCCACCCTCCTCCCCGGATACCTCTATCTGATCCAGTATTATCTTCATTAGATACATCATGCATGGACATCTTTCTATTTCTCACTACTCAATCTAACCCTACTGGCAAAACAATCTGAAGGATTGAGCCGCAGCCCATGCGCACTGTTGACTTGTGACAACAAGACTTCTTCGAGAACAAAAACAACATGCAAACACCCGAGCCCAACACCATATGGCGATCTATGCATAGTGTACAACTCTGCAGCCCTACATGCCAAGAACAGATGCATACTGGTAAGTAGTATCTTCCTTCTTAGTTATGTTCTTTTGTAAAATATATCCCAGCAGTAGCATAAGCAATAAAAGAAAATCCAAGAAGCAAGGAAGGGGTGTAATACCACAGGCTCTTGTTTTCTTATTGCTTATTAGACTGCAGTTTATAGGTATGAAAAACATAGTCTTTTTGTAAATAGTGCATGCACAAAATAGTTTTGGTTAAGTGCTGTTTAAGCCTTAACATTTAATATAGCAGCCTTAATTTTAGTTTTCAACCTGACAAAATGATGCAATACTTTTACAAAATTTGCCGCATTATGCTACATAATTTAGCGTATAATTTATTCATCCTGCTGCATAATTTGGCCCTTTGTGCATGTTTTATGTTTGTGTGGGACAAACTGTTTTCAGAAATGTTCTGTATAGTGAGGTCAGCATATGTAATGGTTGAGAAGCTTGCACCAAAGTGGTGCCAAGTGGTTTACTTGTGCACTACTGTGCATAGCTACTCACCTCACCAGTTTATATTTTTTTACAAAGTATTTTAAGCACGGTTATACTATGCCTAGAATACAATCAACGCAAAGCAACTCCACACAAAAAAATACAAAAAAAGTTTTAATTTAATCATATGAATTTAAAGCTGTCTACAGTCGTGATTTAGCTTATTTGTTAAAGAAATCTAACTAGTACCTTGTGGAGAAGTGTGGCTCAGGGGTTAGAGGCGGCAGACCCGGTAGCTGAGATCGGTCCTGGACAAGGGTTCAATTCCCCGCCTCGGTGGGTCTTGGGCTAAAAATTCCACGGACTCGATAATTCTCGCTCTGGTGCCTTCTCGACTCACGGGTTCACACTCTGCGACTCTGGGCAATAGCTTGCTTAATCTCCACAACGGCCCCTCGCGGCGGGATGCCTGGCTTTCACCTTGTGGATACCCGCTGGGGCTATCACACAGGGGAATATCAGGACGGGTTCCCTAAGCAAGCGCCGGGACACCCACTGCGGGTAGCTGTGCGCTATATAAGCTCAACTACAATTGTTGGAAGCTGGCTCTGTATTCACTATACCAAAGTGAGTTATAGTGGAGAAGTGTGGCTCACTGGTTAGAGCGGCAGACCCTGATGCAGAGATCTGACCCGGGACCAGGGTTCAATTCCCGTTGCGGCAGGGTCTTGGGGCTCAATGTCTGCGGACCCGATAATTCTCGCCGCAGTGCCTACTCTAATCATGGGTCCCACTCTGCAACTCTGGGCAATAGCTTGCTTAATCTCCACACCGGCCCTAATCGCTAAGGATGCCTGGCTTCACCTTGGGGTGCCCAGGAGTGGGCGCCTCACAGTAACAGGCCGGGATGGGTTCCTCAGCGGTACAGCCCAGGAACACACTGGCTAGTGTAACCAGGCGCGTTATAAGCTCACTTACTTACTTAATGTGCACAGTTCAGTGGAACCCCAAAGGTAGGCAGAGGTAATAGTAGATAGCACTTGACTCTCTTATTTGTGGTAGTGTGGGCAAGTAGTAAGGCTGTATCAGAGGGTAGTGTTAAGCATTTGTTGTACACAATCAGCAAATGGACTCACACACTCAGACCGAACTTCAGACCAATTTGTTTTGTATGAAAATAATATTTTAGCTTTTATTTTCTAGAACCAAGCAAGCCTGGCACAGGTAAGCAATAAATACTTTACAGTAGAAATGCAGTTTGTAAACAGTTTGAATTGCAATTGTATATGCACTTTGATTTGATTACAGTAGAGCTACTAGTAATGCAATGCTTTTGATATACTGTACATATACTTTGTATTGGCTTTTTAGTAGAATGTCAACTAGATTACTTTACAGATCACTTTTCTTACTCAGTGAGGTATACCTGGATAGAGCACTCTAACATTTCCTGTAAACAGGTAAGTAAAAGCGTTTTTGTTATTTAGTTAGTTTTAAAGGGTTTCATAGATTTTACAACTCCACACTTGGAAACTTTTTCACAGCAATACAGTCAATGTTATCCTAAGGAGGAAAATAGGGTTATCGTTTCAAAGGTAAGTATTCGGTTGTGGGAGTTGGTATTCTTGGGGTAGACTCGGGTCTCCTAGGGTCAAGGATTACACTCTTGTTACACCCTCAGCGGCACTAGAGTGGCTGGATGCAGAGTGCTGAGGCCCAATGTTATCCAATGGGGGATAGGAGACCTCTGGTTGGTGGCTGCTTATGAGCAGGTCACTGGGTTGTGGGAGCAAAGCTCCTTGACTTAAGCTCAGGGCAAATGGGAGTTCAAGCCAGCACAAAAGGTGCACCCTCAGCAGGACTTAGGCGGCCGGGTGCAGAGTGCTGTTTTGGAATCGGGCGTCCTGTAGCTTTCAAGGGGGAGTCTCAGGTTTGCAAACACACTGCAAGCTCGGGGACAAAGGTCTTTTGGGTGCGACCACCACTTGGGTGCAGGGGTACCTTTTAGGGTCGGATCGTCTTACCTGCTCCTGGTCGTGGTTGGGGGGACCTTCCGGTTTGAGGCTGCAGGGATCGGCTAGAGGCTTGAGGCAGGTCGGGGGTCGTTGGATCTCGAGTCAGGATAGCTGGGCACACCTCCGCGAGAAAGTGCCTTCTATAGTAGGGGATCTCTGTCTATAGTCATAATCTTGTGAATAGTCCCGCCCATGTACGTGGACCCAGGAACAATCAAAATAGTCTCTTAAGTTGTCTTCTTCTGCAGTCCTGCATAGACACTTAAGAGAAAATCATAGACAAATAATGAAGCCTAAAACTACAAGGCTACATTGGCCATCACTTCATCTCGAAGGGAAAAAGATAGCCAAAAGATATTACATTTTACACACTTTGCAAAGTTTCACACCTAGAGAAACTCCCCTTCACCAAAAATCCTTTGTCATGATAGAGAGGAAGGGTTGGACAGACAAGCTCCATAGGCTGCCATTATGTGTCTGGAAAAGGGATACCGTGCCTTTAAGGAACTCTCCATCCTCGGTATACCAGGATGCACAGCCAAAGGCCATTTACTTTCAGTTCTTTTTTCCGGCTCCTTCTAGCAGGACCCTGGAGCATTGAGCTCTACCTTTTTGGGTATATCCTCAATTTTTGGAGCTTTTCCAGTGCTTTGAGTGCTTCACTCGACGTCTGGGGTCTTCCCTTCCAGTTGCTGTCTTTTTTATACGAGTTTTGCCACCTCTTTCTTGTCGAAATGCCAGCTTTATTCAACAAGTGCCTTGAGTGTGATAGGAAGAAGGCAAAATCTGACCCCCTCAGAGTATGCATACTCTGTCTCCCTTCTACCCATGTCCCTGACACCTGTGATATCTGTCACTCTTTCTCCAGTAGGACCCTGCGTGACAGGGAGAAGATTCGTCTCCAAGGCCTGGAGCAGAGGAGACATCAAGAACCAGGTGGGACTTCTGGACATGGAGGGACTCTGTCATCATCCTCTGCCCGTGAATCGGCCTCTGGGGGGCTCGCCAGTCAAGAAAAGGCCCAGAAAAGGCACCGGTCCCAGTCGACGTCAATGGCTTTGACATCCGCGTCGAGAGGTATGACTATCATCTGCTCCCCGTCTACCCAGGGCTCTGGGTCGAAGCAACGTCGACGTTCGGTGTTGAGAGGTAGGATGTCGAGACCTCGGACGAGGTCGGCGTCAAGGACTTCACCAGCGTCGACACACCATCGATGTTGTGATGAGTCCCGAAGAGGCAGGCCCTTGCCGCTGAGGCGACACCGCCATTCGCCTTCAACGGCGACACAACGATCGACGTCGAGGAGAGAAAGATCGACGTTGAGGCGAAGACACTCTGTTGGGGAGTTCGTCGACGTCAGGAAGAACGACGTCGAGAAGAGAGACGTCAAAGAGATCGATGTCGAGGAGAGAAAAGTCGACGTCGAAGAGGAAGTTGAGGCCCAGAACGGTGCCTAGTGACTCTGTGCTTAGCGTCTCATCGGCGAGTCCCCGGTCGTGGTGGGGCCGGTGCTCGCGCTCAGAGAGGTCCACCTCCAGAGCGTCCTCCCCGAGACCTGCTCGGAAGAAGAGAAGAGTTCTTAGGTCACTGGACTCTGATTATTCCCGGACCTACTCGCCCTCAAGGCCCAGGACGTCTCCGCCTCCTTCTCTTCCATAGCTCCTCCTCCACCACCTCTGCCTCCTCCTCCTCCACCACCGCCTCCTCCTCCTCCACTACCGCCTCAGCCTCCACAACCGAACCCTGTGGTTCCGGCGCAACCTCTTCTGTTTCCGCAGCCTCCTGGGCCGGTGGTTCCTGCAAGGCCCAGAAAGCCAAGGTCAAGATCCAGAGGGAGGCATCGCTCTCACAGTGAGCGTAGATCTTCGACGAGGTCACGCCATCTTCGGCGGAGGGAAAGGTCACGGTCCAGGTATACGGACTCGTCCAGGGACAGGAGATATTCTCCCACTTTGTCGGACTCTCCTCCGACGAGAGTGTCACCAGTGGATGACATTGTGACTTTCCAGGATATGCTGCTGAGGGAGGTAGCGAAGTTGGGGATCATATTGACTGAGCCCACCCCTTTCACCTCTGTGATTTTTTAAACATTGCAGCGCAGGCACCTCTCTCGCCCTTTGCTACCTTTGGTGCCAGGACTGGAAGAACCGGCCATGGAGCTGTTTCTGATGCCGGCCTCGGTGAAGTCGGTGCCATCTAGACTTCAAAAGAAGTACTGGCCCCCGGATTCGAGTCCAGCGTTCTTGGGAGCAGACCCTGTGCGGGATTCTGTCATTGTGACAGTGGCCAAGAAACAGCATTCCACTGCCCCGTCGTCTATGGTCCTTCCAGACAAGGAGAGCAGTCACATGGATTCGGCAGGAAGAAAAGTCTGCAGTACAGCTGCCACTCCGATGAAGACAGCTAGTGTATCAGTGCTTTTAGGGCAGATTTGAATGCTCTTTGTGGGAGTCCCTGCATTAATTAATTGAGCTCCTCCCAAGGGACAGGAGGGAAGACTTCCAGGAGATTTTGAATGAGGGCATGAGGGTCTCAAATCAGGTCATCAGTTCAGCGGCGGATGCCTCTCTCCTGGCTGAGCATGGGTACTGCAATGGCATAAACTTGAGGTGGCATTCTTGGTTGCGCCTAACCTCTCTTAAGCCTGAGGTGCAACAGCGGATTGCTAATTTGCCCTTTTCGGGATCTACCCTCTTTGCGGCTCATGCGGATGAAGGGATGGCCCGCATGAAGGCGGAAGTGGAAACGCTGAAGGCTGTAGGTTTGGAGAAACCGAAGGACCAGCGGAAGTCGCTCCGTCCCTTCCAGAGGCGTTACTCTTCCCAGAGGTATCAACGGGGGCAAGGTCGCCAAGCTGGCCAACAGCAGCAGCAACAACAGCAATACCAACGACAACCCTTCCAGAAACGTCAGAGGGGCAGAGGCGGACATCAGGCCTCCTCGGCGAATAAGGGCCCGGCCGAGTCTAAGCCCTGAGGAGTTACTTCCCCCTCTTCCGTCACCCGCTCCGGTGGGGGGAAGCATACAGAATTACTTGGCAGAGTGGAGAAAAATTACTCAGGACAAGTGGGTGCTGAATATTGTTTGCAATGGATACAGTCTTTGGTTGGTCAGCTATTCCACCGGTTCCTTCGCACTACCAGCTTCGAGAACTCCAAGCGGAGGCCGTTACCCTGTTAAGAAAAAGGGCGATAGAAGACGTCCCTCTGTCTCAAAGGGGAAAGGATCTATACTCAAGGTTCTTTCTGGTACGCAAAAAGGACAAAAACGAGTTCAGGCCCATTCTGGATTTGCGACAAGCAAACAAATGGATTCGTAGGGAGAAATTTTGCATGCTGTCATTGCACCAGATTTTTCCTCAGCTGCAACGAGGAGACTGACTTTGCGCAATAGATCTGCAGGATGCATACTTCTATGTGCCCATTGCACAGAAACACCAGAAGTTCCTGCGCCTCCTAGTCGGCACCAATCACTATCAGTACACCGTACTACCGTTTGGTCTGAAGTCTGCACCCAGGACTTTTTCAAAATGCATGGCCGTGGTGGCAGCGCACCTCAGAAGGAACAAGGTGTTTGTCTACCCGTACCTGGACGACTGGTTGATCAAAGCCTCCACCTTCCAATAAGTGCAATTGCATTTCAACAGGACGGCCGTTCTGTTGAATCAGCTGGGTTTGCACATCAACATGTCAAAGTCCGTTCCAACTCCTGTTCAGTCCCTGCAGTACTTGGGAGCCTCCATCAATACTCTCAGAGCAAGCGTGTCTTCTTCGGAGGAGCAACGCTTATCGATCCTTTAGAAGGCTCAGGCTCTCATGTCCGTTCCATCAACGACAGTGAGGATGGTGTCTTCTCTTCTGGGGTCGATGGCCTCTTGTATCTTCCTCACACCACATGCACACCTCCACATGAGACCGCTGCAGTAATGTCTGGAGGATCAATGGGACCAGAAACGAGGGAGCTGGGACAACAGGATCCAACTGTCTCTACACGCTCAACGGTCCCTGAGATGGTGGTGTTCAGCAGAGAATCCCCTCAAGAGGGTTCCGTTTCACAAGGACATTCCCATACAGACTATTGTGACGGATGCTTCTCTCCACTGCTGGGGAGCGCATTCAGACCATCTGCAGATCCAGGGAACGTGGCCCCAGGCGGAATCCACGTACCGCATCAACTTTCTGGAACTCAGAGCTGTTCATTTGATGCTGAAAGCCTTTCATCCGTCCTTCCAGACCCACTCCTTGCTTGTACAGATGGACAATATGACCACAATGTATTACCTCAACAAGCAGGGGGGCTCGAGATCACGTACACTGTCCCAGGAGGGGCAGGCAATCTGGCACTGGCTGTTAGCCAGAGGGCTGACGATAACGGCGACCCATCTACCAGGTGTGCAGAATGCTCAGGCGGACGCACTCAGCAGGCTCGTTCAAGAGAACCACGAGTGGGTCTTAAATGACGTGGTGCTAGGAAACATCTTCGAAAGATGGGGCACTCCAGACATAGATCTGTTCACCACCCCCGAAAACAGCAAATGCAGAGACTTTGCCACCAGGGACTCTGGGGAATGCGCTATGGATCAGCTGGTGGAACAGCTTTCTGTACGCTTTTCCACCCATTCCCCTGATTCCGGCAGTGCTCATCAAACTGTCTCAGTCCAGAGCGCGAATGATCCTCATTGCTCCGGAGTGGCCTCGACAGTGGTTGTTCACAGACATGCTCCACCGGTCTCTCCAAACCCACCTGCGGCTTCCATGTCGGCCGGACCTTCTAAAGAAGTTCGGGGGGTAGATAGTGCACCCCAACCTCTCATCCTTGTGTTTGGCGGCATGGCTCCTGAGATAGTACAGTATGGACACTTGAACTTGCCTGACAACTGCATGGAGATACTTAAGGAGGCTAAGAGACCTTCCACAAGGACTTCCTATGCCTACAAGTGGAAAAGGCTCTGCATCTGGTGCACGTCCAACAATGCTGATCCTACCTCCTTCCATATCTCTTGCATTTGGCTCAATCTGGCCTTAATTTCCATTCTATTAAGGTTCACCTCGCAGCATTAACTGCATATAGGAAATGCCCTTCACTAACATCCTTCTTCCAGATTCCTGTAATTAAAGATTTTTTGGAGGGATTGAAGAAAGTGTTTCCCCCTGTCAGGCGTCCGTCCCCTTCATGGGAACTGAATGTGGTGCTGTCTCGGTTGATGAAGGAACCATTTGAACCCATTCATAAGGCTTCTCTGCAGCATCTTTCCTGGAAGGCGGCCTTCCTTGTGGCTATAACATCGGCCCGCAGGGTGAGTGAGATCCAGGCCTTGTGTTGCCAAGAGCCTTATACAGTGTTTCATGCTTCTAAGGTTGTCACGAGGACTCACCCTAAGTTTCTACCTAAAGTGATTTCTGATTTTCATGTCAATCAGACGATAACTTTACCTACGTTCTTTCAACATCCTTCCTCTCCGGCGGAGAGGTCTCTTCATTCCCTGGATGTAAGAAGGGTGTTGAAGTTCTACTTAGATAAGAATAAGGACATTCGTAGGTCAGACCAATTGTTTGTCAATTATGGTTCGGTCAGGACTGGTCTTGCCACATCTAAACAGTCCATCTCTAGATGGATAGTGTCCTGTATCCAGTTGTGTTACCAAAAGGCTAAAAAGACCTTAGGGGGTAAGCCTAAGGCCCATTCTACCAGGGGCAAAGCAGCTACACCGGCTTTGCAACGTAATGTTCCCATTGCAGATATCTGTAAGGCTGCCACTTGGAAGTCGGTCCATACCTTTGTCAAACACTACTGCCTGGACTCTGATGCCAGAGCAGACGCTCAGGTTGGGCAGGCTTCATTGAGGAATCTGTTTGCACAGTAGTGGTTTTTTATCTGTTTCCTCAACCGCTGGTTTGGTTTGTTGGGATGGGCTTGCCATTCTGCTCACAAGATTATGACGATACACAGAGAACCTCTACTAGGGAAGGAGTAGCTTCTTACCTGTAACTCCAGTCATAAGCGCCCTCCCTCCTCCCCGGTGGATGAAATGATAATGTACTGAATGCTCTAGGCCTAGCTTTATACACCTTCAAAAAGAACTGAAAGTAAAAGGCCTTTGGCTGCGCATTCTGGGATACCGAGGGCCTCTGGAGAGTTCCTTAAAGGCACGGTATCCCTTTTCCAGACACATAATGGCAGCCTATGGGGCTTGTCTGTCCAACCCTTCCTCTCTATCATGATAAAGGATTTTTTGTGAAGGGGAGTTTCTCTAGGTGTGAAACTTTGTAAAATGAAATATTCTTTGGCTATCTTTTTCACTTCTAGATGAAGTGATGGCCAATGTAGCCTTGTAATTTTAGGCTGCATTATTTGTCTTTGATTTTCTCTTAAGTGTCTCTGCAGGACTGCAGAAGAAGACAACTTAAGGGACGATTTCAATTGCTCCGGGGTCCATGCACATTGGCGGGACTACTCACAAGATTATGACTGTAACAGTGATACCCCTACACCAGAACTGGAGTTACAGGTAAGACACTACTCCATCTTTCTTGCATGGTATGCTCCACTATTTGCTGAATTGCTGATGTGCTTTGACTGAGTGTGCCCTAGGGCTCCTGTCAATCAGGTGCCCAGGGCCTGTTTTCCTTCCCTAAAACTGTATTGAAGCTGAAACCCAATTGGCATCTCAGGCCACATGTCAGCCCCTGGTAAATGGTACCCTAGGTACCCAGGGCATTGCGACCAGAGAAGACCCCTAAGGGCTGCAGCACGTATTGTGCCACCCTTAGGGGCTCTGTACCCTGACACCCACACATTGCCTTTGCAGACTGAGTGTCCTGGTCCAGAACTAAACAAAGAGTCGACATGGCCCACATCCCTGGGTGCCATGTCCACAAATCCCCTGCCCTGGCATACATCAGTCACCCCCCTGGCTGGGTGCCCTATGCCAGTGGTGTGGGCACAGGTGCATGATCCCTGTGCCCCTACAGTACCCAGGGCCATTCCTGGGCACTGTAAGAGCAGTGATGCCATTAAGAGTTTATGGGGCTGGGAGGTTGTCATTACGAACTCCACAGCACCATAATGGCTACACTGAAGACTGACAAGTTTGATATCAAACTTCTCAGCACATTAAACCCACACTGATGCCAGTGTGGTATTTAATGTAAAATGCACTACAGAGGGCATCTTAGAGATGCCCCCTGAAACCTAACCTACAACCCACATCTTGTCTGAGAGGCTGCCTAGGCTGCCACATAGCAGACATGTTGCTGGACCCCTGGGTGGAGAGCACCCCTCTCTCCTGGGCCTGCAACAATGCACATCCTGGGCGAAGTGCTAGGTCTCCTCCCCCAGGATGGGCAGGGGAAAGCTTCAAAGGCATACCGCCTTTGTGAGCTTCTCCAGACCACTTGCTGTACTCCGCAACTGGCCCCCACTGGTTCTGACCCCACTCTGGCAGGAAGACTGACGAGAAACCCTACGTGAGGAGAAGGGGTGTGCCAGCCTGTGCCAACTCCACGCCTCAGGTGGGAGAGACTAGGTGAAGCACAACTCCGGGCTCCGGCCATCTTGGGGATGGGGAGGCCTGCCCAATCAGAGATAGGCTCCTGCCCCCCTTCCACAGGAGAGGAGCAGGATAGGGGTGTACTCACCCCAGGACAGGGTCCTATTGGTCCCTGCCCTTCCCCTACCTGTAATGCCCCTAAATGTAGTATTTAGGGGCACACTGAACCTTCCTTCCTCAGATGCCGATTTCGAAACAAGAAAGAAGACCAAGAAGAAGATGACCTGACGTGCAGCTGCTAACAAGAGGACGACACCAACTGACATGGCCCCAGCCCTACAGGCCTGTTGATCCTCGAACTTGCTCCTGCTAAATCCTGGCGTCTCCTGCGGACAGCAACCTTGAGAACCCCGGAGGACCTGCCTGCCTTGACCCTCTTAGAGACTGGGACTCCCACAAGCAGTGGCTCTGCTTAGACAGCAATACCCCTGGTGCCAGCCAGGAACCGCAAACCCAGCCCACTCTGCACCCGCCGAGCCCGGCCTGTACCCGAGTGGACAAAGTCCCTGAGGATGTCCCCCCGGCGATTCTGACCTGGAATCCAGTGCCCAAGGACCCTCTTCGACGACCCAGACGCGCCTGCAGACTCAGAACCAGGGACCCCTCCAATCGCGACCAGCAGAGGGTAAGATTTCCCGACGTCCAAAGACACCCCTGTACCCAGCGCTCCCCGGCCTCCTGTGCCCAACTCTGGGGTGCCTACGTATCCTCCACGATCCCAACTTACCCCTCGAAGTGTTGGTCGCTCCAGAAGATCCTCCGTCCCCGAGCCTGCAGCCTTTGTTCCCTTTTCAAGATCTCCATTGAATAACATTGAGCGCCCGACTGCTCAAAAGCATCCTGCACCCAGCCGCTGAGTGCCCCTGGCAGTGCAACCTTTGTCCTATCCTACTTCCCCATTTGCCCTGAGCAAGTAACCAGGAGCCCAGCTCTCACAGCCGCGTGGCCTGCTAGCCAGCAGCCTCCAACCGAAGGCCCCCTACCTCTCATTGGATAACATTGGGCCTAACTACCTCTGCACCCTGCTGCCCCTGTGCCGCTGAGGGTGTACCAACTGTACCAACCTGACCCTGGGAGGCCCCTGAGTCTATTTCCAGGACCTTAATTCTGCCAGTCGAGAACTTAAATAAAAGCCGATAACTCACTTTTCTGCCATAGGGTAACATTGACTGGTTTCACTTGGAAATTCTTGTGGATTTTTGAAACTTTAAAATATTCATCTAAAATCAGCTGAACAACGAATTCCGATTTACTCACCTGTTATCAGGAGAGAACCCAGTGCTGCATCTTTTAGCCCAGCACTGACCCTGAAAAGTAATTTTAACCGCACTTACCAGTAACGTGTGTTTCCTTCCATAGGAATCCATTGTCTGGTTTTCACTAGAAAAGTTTCTAAGTGTTGATTTTCACAAACTACACACATTCCTTACAAATCGCCTGTATGACTTAAACGCATTCTTTCAACTGTTTACAGTAGATGCACCAGTGCTGGATCCACCACTGAGTAAGAATAAGTAACGATAACACTACTTACCTGCTAAGTGAATTTCCTCCCATAGGATAACATTGGTGATTCTATGTAAAAAAAAGTTTCTAAGTGTCAACTTTTAAAATACAATTATATTCCTTAAAAATAACTATTGTAACCAAAATGGTTTTTCTTAACTGTTTACAGTTCATGTCCCGGGACTGAATCTAGGGTCGAGTCCAGTGGTTAAAAAAGTAATCTACCAAGTAACTAATTGTATTTAACTAGAAATTTCCATTGAGCTCAATGTTGCATTGTGTTTGAAATTGTGTTGCCTATTGCAACAAACTGTACTATTGCATTCAAAAAGTCTCTTGCCTATTTGAAAAGAATTTAACTAAAGTAACTCATCCTGAGAAAGTATATTTTGATACCTTGTTGGTTCTAAAATAAAACAACTACATCTTCTGATACAAACCAATTGACCCAGAGTTCAGTCCTTGAGTGTGTGAGGCCATTTGCTGACTGAGTGTGTACAACAAATGCTTTACACTGTCCTCTGATACTGCCTTACTGCTGGACCAAGCTACCACTTTAGAGAGTAAGGTTATATCTAACTTTAGCCTCTGCCAAACCTCTCGGGACTGGGGACTCTATACACACTGTACCTTACTTTGGTCCAGTATATATAGAGCCACTTTCCTACAACCTCCTCTTGTTGTTGGGCAACTCGGGCCATGGGCGTCGGGTACAGACTTGCCAAACCTGCCAGAGCTGGAGTCTGTTGGTGAAAAAATCCGGTGTTCACAGAGACAGTCTTATCTTTTGAAGGCAGGGCAGGTCCTCTGGGTTCTTGAGGCTGCTGGCTGTAGGATACACCGGGGTTTCGCTTCTGCAGGTTCAAGTTAAGTACAGGCTGGTAGAGCTGGTACCAAGTCAGGAGGTGTCATCCTCTTGTTAGCTTTGGCACGGCTGTTCAGATTTTGTAGCTTCTTGTCTGAGGAAGCAAGGTTCACGGGTGGCCCTAAATAGTAGATTTAGGGGTGTTACAGGTAGGTAAAAGGGTGGGGCCAATGGGTCCCTTCCCTGGGGTGGTTACCTCCCTATTATGCCGCCCCACAGTGGGAGGAGGTCATAAGCCTCACCGTGGTTGGCTAGGTCCCCCCTCTACAAGATGGCGGGGACTGAGAGTTGTGCTTCACCTTGCCTCCCCCACCTGAGGGGTGGAGTTGGCAGAGGTGGACACACCTCTCTTCCTCACTTATTTTTCCTGTCTGTTCTCCTGCCCAAATTGGCGGGTCAGAACCAGTGGGGACCAGTTGCTAAAAGCAACAAGTGGCCTGGGGAAACTCACAAAGGCTGCAAGCCTTTGAAGCTTCCCCTTCGTGGACCCTGCCCATCCTGGGGGAGGAGGCTTGGCACCTCGTCCCAGGATTTGCATTGTTATAGGCCCTGAGAGCAGTAGGCTCTCAACTCAGGGGTCTGGAAACATGTCTGGTGGTGGCAGCTGAAAGCAGCCACTCAGCCTGGACACTAGTGGTAGGTCGTTTTTCAAGGGGCATCTCTAAGATGCCCTCTGTGTGCATTTTTCATTAAATACTGCACTGGCATCAGTGTGAGTTTAATCTGCTGAGAAGTTTGATACCAAACTTCTCAGGTTTCAGTGTAGCCATTATGGTGCTGTGGAGTTCGTAATGACCAACTCCCAGCACAATATACTCTTAATGGCAGCAGTGCACTTACAATGTCTAAGAATGGACTTAGACACTGTAGGGGTACAGGGCTCATGCACCTGTACCCTCACCACTGGTATAGGGCACCCAGCTAGAGGGGTGACTGATCTATGCCAAGGCAGTGGGTTGTAGGCATGGAACACAGGGATGTGTGCCATTTTGACTCTTCACTTTGTTCTGCACAAAAACATGTAGCCTGCAAAGGCATTGTGAGTGTAAAGGTACATGACCTCTCAGGGTGGCACAATAAGCGCTGCAGCCCCTAGAGGCCTTCCCTGGTCACAGCGCCCTGGGTACCTGTGTTACCATTTATCAGGGGCTGATCTGTGGCTAGAGATGCCAATTGGGTTTGGGTTTCAATGCAGTTTTAGGGAAAGAACACAGCCCTGGGCACCTGATTAGCAGGAGCCCAGGACACACTCAGTCAAAAGCACATCATCAGTTCAGCAAAAAGTGGGGGCAACCATGCAGAAAGAGGGTACTTTCTCACACAACCCCCCCTCCACCCACAAAACGAAGGAGGATGAGACCAACCTTTCCCTAGGGTCTTCATTTTCTAAGTGCAAGAACATGGCAAGGACATCTGCATTGGCACGGGCAGTCCCAGGTTTGTGTTCTACTACAAAGTCCATTCTCTGTAGGGAGATGGACCACCTCAACAGTTTAGGGTGTTCCCCTTTTGTAGGAAAGTTGCATCTGCTTCTTATGGTTACCCCCGCTTTTTGGTTGATGTTGCACTGTTTTTGACTAGTCTAACTGGGATCCTGCTAATCAAGACTCCAGTCTATCTGCTTTCTCCCTAAAATGTTATGCCATGTACTTAGGTACACTCCAGATTGGATTCTGGGGTACCCTTATCAGTCCCTAGTATATGGTACACATGTACAGGGCACATGCACCCCAGAGGCCTCCCATGGGCTGAAGCATGTATTATGCCACCCATGAGAGGCCATGCAAAATGGAACTACAGGCCTGCCAGTGCTGCCTGTGTAGGCTGGTGCTTGCACCACTTACAAAAGATATAGGTTTACTAGATCTAGAGGTCACTACACTTAAAACCTATCATTTACTATATCTATAAGTCGCTACACTTAAAACCTATCAGTCACCCCTCTAGCAGGCTTTGACAATCCTGAAGGCAGGGTGCTGGGTTTTACGTGCGAGGGTGCCCCTGCATGAGCAGAGCCCCTGACAGCCATCGGAGACCATTCTCCCGGGTTGTCGGTGACACAGCCAGATATAGGTAGAGGTGCATTATATGCTCGCCTAAAATGCGGTCTCAAACGGGTGCAACAAAACATGTCGTGTTTGGTATCAAACACCTTGCAATCATACCTCCACACCGGTAACCAGTATGGGAGGTATGATACCACCAATCTGAAGTGAGCTTTGTGGGGTCCCTGGTCTTCCCAGTACCAGCTTTCTGGACCCGGACCACACAAAATAGTTGCTGCCGACCAGACACACATTTCTGCCCTCTTGCTTCTGAGCCAAGCTTGAGCAGAGAAACGCAGGACAAATGCATCCTGTCGCAGGGAGGTGTGACCACCTCCCAGACAGGATTTAGTGAATTGGGGCTGGGTGGGTGCACTTCCAAAGTGCTTGAAAGTCTGCATCTGGGGCACCCTTGGTGTCCCTGTGCATAGTCCAATTCAAATCATTCTTGGGAGCCGTTAGCTCCTGTTCTGGCATAAAACTGGACAAAGGACAGGGGAGTATCCTCCCCACAGTTCTTACCCTCCCCTGGGATGGTCCCCTGAATCTGTCCAACCCTCTCCCCTGGGTACATGAGGGCTTACCTGACTGTAGGACCCTAGAATCGACGTGGACAAGATTCTGAACAAGTAACCACTGACATTCGACCGTCTGGACACGCTGGACTTAGACTGGACCCTACTTCGTCTCACTCTCCATCCAAAACGTTGGCTGTGCACCGTACAGGCTCCGTGCAGGACCTGTGGAGCATCAAGGACAACTGAAGTATCTCGCTTGGGGTGAAAGAGTTACTCGCGTGCATTTGCAGGCACTGTAATGCAACTGACCGGTCTGCTGATCCCGAGCTCCCCCGGACTCTGAAGGCTCCAGCAACACAGGAGGTGGGTTCCTACATTCCTTGAGGTAAGCTGCCCTCTCACCAAGTCTGAGGCCAGTATTCCTAGTAGGGACCGCAATACCTGAACCTTACTTTTGCAATTGCATATGCTTGTTGGTATTCCCAAACTAAGTGCATTGGTCTATTGATAGCCCCAACCACTGCGCACATTTCGTACAAAGGACTTCAGCCTCCTCGCACTCTGTGGCATGCAAGCTGTTACTTTGTAAACTGCTAGAGGTCCCCTAGTGACTACTGTGCCTCCGGCCTGTGGGTCCATTTGAGGGACAACACTGCTTTTCCTGGGCTCCCCTGGTTGCTCCAGGCCTGCCCTGACTCCCCTTTCTGTGGTGAGTCTCCTGGTCCTTGCTGGACCACACAGAGACCTTACTCGATCTTCGTGGGTTGCCGCTGCCAAGGCTTTTTGGTGCTCCTGCCAGACACTGACCCTCACCACGACATACTTCGTGGGACAGCCTGCATCTGGCTCCTGGTCATCCTCGACATCTCCTGGTCCCTGTGACTGCAGAGTCTTGGTCTCCATCTTCACAACTAAAGCACCCGACATTGGCTGGCATTCGTCTACCGAGCCCCTAGTCACTCGAGTGAGCCAGACTTTGTCCCCTCTACTTTCAGGTTCCTTCCATCAAGAATCCACCTGTGGTTCCCACTGGACACTTTTCTTCTTTCCACAGTGGCATTTCATTGAAGATTCCCAATGAGATGGACGACGGGTTCCGATGCCATTTCAGCCCTATGAACCTGGCTTCCCTGGGATAGGTAACTCTGGTATCCACGGGTGAAGTGGCTCTCCAACCTTCTATGTTCCAAAGGGTTTCTTCGTAATCCGCTGGGAAGTGTCCTTAAACACTAAAACTGCAACTGCGACTCTCCCATTGAGTTGTACGTAACACGCAGTTGTGTTCTTACACTGCACCCGTCCTCCTTGGGGCCCTTCCTTACTCACCTTGGGTGGTTCCTTGGGATCCCAGCGATTCTACAACCTCTAGACACTGTCTCAAGTTATGGTTCTTATGCCACTATTTTAGTATATGATTTGGTCTCCCCCTGGAGCCCACTGTGTATTAGTGCTACTTACGATTGTTTCTGTGCTACAGTATTGTGTGCTTTGTGTTTCTGTGCGTAGCGGATAATGTGAGGTATTTAACCCCTTGATGTGGAGCTAATTTTGCTGCAGCGGGGGGAGAGTGGGGGGTCACCATGCTAGTGACGGAACCACGCCGTCATGAGTCACGGGCAGCCTGTACTCATGACGGCATAGTTCCATCACGGCCCGCTCGCTCATTAATTCGCCCGCACAGGTGGGGAATTAATGCCACGTGGGCGGAGCAGCAGCCGCATGATGGAACCCTGCCGTCATGAGCACACGCCGTCCGTGGCTCATGACGGCGTAGTTCCGTCATGAGGAGACAAGGGGTTAAGGTGTGTTATAATAATAAATACATATTTTTATAACTACTGTGGGGTTCGCCTTTCATTTAACCAATACAATAAGGTTGCATTCTGCTTAAACTAGCTGCTTAACATTCCGTCAAGACTAAGCCTGAAGACTTCTCTCCACAGCTATCACTTAGGTAGTTTTCTAAGGTTATCTTTGACCTCTTATATCGGATGTATGACGATACAACGCATGCTATTACAACGCATGCCATTACAACGCATTTTTTACAACGCGTATACTGTTACAACGCAATATTTTACAACAAAAATCATTACTACGCCAAAAATATATGAAGCAATAAAAGTACCATTACAGGGAGCCAAGCGCGCCCCAAGATGGCTGCCTAGGGTAGTAACTCTGCTGTGACGGAACCCTCTCCCCCACATCCTGAGCCGCTCCTGATGCACTGACCCGGTGTGGGGTAGCGAAACTCCTGAGGTGCCCCCCGAGGTGATCAACAGCCGCAGCAAAACCCAGAAGTTGCCGGCCGGTCCGTAGATCTCGGAGGTGGGCCCAGTGATAATGAAGCAGAGCCCGCAGTGGGGATCCTGAGAGCCTACCTGACGGTGCTCATCGGTGGAGGGACGACGGCAGGTTTTGCGAGCGCAGGGGAGCCCATGCCCCCGCATCCTGTGCCGATCCTGTGGCACCGGCCCTGTGCACGGGTAGCGCTGCCCCTGGACGTAAGATTAACGGCGGTTGCGGCGGATTCCGGGATTCCGGGATGGCATTTGACAGGGTCGAATGGAATTATCTGTTCGCAGTATTAGCAAAGTTGGGCTTCGGCTGTGAGTTTACTGGCTGGGCGCGATTATTGTATGTGAACCCACTGGCCAGGGTGGTCGTCAATAACTGTAGGTCAAATGATTTTACGTTGGAGAGGGGCACAAGAGAGGGATGCCCGCTGTCCCTCGTTACAAGGCTTGCGGTGGACACCGGAATGGGAAGATAAGATCTAGCTATATGTGGATGACGTCTTGCTTTATCTTACTAAACCTAGAGAGTCCTTCGTGAATTTTTTAGACGTGCTCACCATTTTTGGTAGATATTCAGGATTAGCAATTAACTGGTCAAAGTCAGTGCTTTTTGTACTAGTGGGAGAACCGCCGAGGATCCCGCAGAATTGCCCAATCCAGATTGAGACAGTCGGTTTCAAATACTTAGGTATATACATAACACTTGATCCACAGTTACAATATGCCAATAATCTGGCCTCCCCGCTGAATAGATGTAGGAAGGACGTGGAACGCTGGAGGACCCTTCCACTTTCTTTGCTTGGAAGAGCCGCCCTTTTTAAAATGATGGCTCTGCCCCGATTCCTCTATTCCCTGCAGAATTCGATGGACCCGGTACAGGCCTCCTATTTCATGCAGATTGAATTGCTTCAGAGGCAGCTTCTGTGGGAGAGCAGACCCCGAATAGCGTTCGTTAAACTGACACTACCGTGGTACGATGGTGGAATCGGACTCCCAGATTTGAGGAAGTACTACTGGGCTTCACAGCTGGCCGCTGTGAACCACATTGTCTACTGGCCCCCAGGCGATCCGGGGTACTTCATGGACCGTAGACAAGCCCCGGGCAGAATGTTGGATAGAGCTTTATATGCCAAGCCAGGGAGTTTGCCCTATGTGGCCCAACCGCACATGCAATACGGGTGTGGCATGCGGCCAATCGATATCTAGGTTGGGAACGCAAATTGACGTTGGCTACACCCCTGCTGAATTCAGAGAAACTAGGGAGCCTGTGGAAAACCAAGGGGTTTGATAAATGGGATCTCATAGGGATTACTCAGATAAAAGATGTTTGGGGAAGAGACACGGTGCACACATTCGAGTCACTTAAAGAGCAGTATAGTTTACATGATAACGAACACTACCGATATCTGCAGGTGAGACATGCTCTCCTTGCTCACATAACTAGGGGAACGGTGCTCTCGGAGGCTTCGCCTCTTGAGGACCGTGTGCTAGATGGACATATTCCTGAGAAAACTATCCCTCTGATGTATAGGAAACTGTTAAACAATATGGAGAGCCCTCTGGGGCAAGTCAGAGCGCAGTGGTGCGCAGACGGTCGAGAACTAGACGATGAAGATTGGGTGGAGGCAGTTTCCTCACCGAAAGTAGTGGCGATCCAGATGCGGCTCCGGCTGGTGCAACTGAAGATATTGCATAGGTCATACATAACTGGACCTAGGATGGTGCGAATGGGACGATGGGAGAGTTGGACGTGCAGAAGAGAGTGTGGAGAATCTGGCACCTTCATCCACATTCTTTGGCATTGTGTGATGATACAGACGTTTTGGACAAAGATACATGAGGAATTAAAGGAGGTGCTGGGTGAGGAGATCCGCCCAGAGGCCCGTAGATGCCTATTGAATGTATGGGACCCTACTGATTTGAATGTGTATCGGAAACAATGGGTGACGCTGGCGTATATGGTGGCTAAACGAAACTTTGCTCAGCTTTGGGGTGCAAGTCAGCCGCCCCAAGTGTCTAAGTGGGCCGAGGACCTGGACTGGTTTATGTTTAGGGAGAAATCAGTATACATAGCCAGGGGTTGCCTGGAGAAGTGGGGGAAGATTTGGGGGGCGTGGAATGGTCACCGAGGAGAGATTTGTGAACCGCCGCTGCCAGGTCCTGAACTGGAGGCGCAGGAATCCTTATGATCCAAGTGTGAAACATTGACCTTGTGATTCTGATTTTGTCCGTAAGGACCCATGGGAAGGAAATGTACTGTATCACCTGATGCTTATTTTTGGTTTTTATTTGTATCTGATTTTTGTCCTTTGTCAATAAAAAGAGTTTAAAAAAAAAGTACCATTACAACGCAATACAATACTACTCATATTATTACAAAAAATTATTAGTAAAATAACTCCTAGCACGGGATGCAGGGAAAATAGGGGTTTTGGCTGGGTAAGTGTATTAAAATGTGTAGAGTGGGGGCGTGGCTTGGATGCCGCGCAAGATGGCCGGCTAGGTACGGAGCTCCGCCGCATCGACCACCTCACGGCGTGATTTCCCGATGTAACCGGGACCGCTCCTGAACCCAGTCGCTGGATTTCTCTTGCGGAACGTTAGCGGAGTCGGCGGAGCGGCTTTACAACGCTCGTGGTGCCGTTTTCGCTCTTCTCCGCGATGTTTTCCCAGCCCCTCACGGAGCCGCCATTTTGAGACTCTCCCGAATCTCGGAGCCTCAGCTGTCAGGCTTTACCGCCACACGAAGTGTCACCAGACACCAACGACCTTCACGACGCTGATTCCATTTCAGGGGTGAGCAGTATCTATTATATAAAAGACTCTTTTGCTGCGTTTTTCTCTCCTCTTATTCTATCTTGGAGCACACGGCAAATACGCACTTTCCACGATGCTTCACCCCTGACAACTGCTTTTTTTTTTTCATGAGCTGACATGGTCAAAGTCCTACAATACTTTTTCTCCTACATGTCCTCCCTCATGGCGCTATACTGACAATTTTCTCTGAGAATTTTCTGTTCATATTTCCTGCACCTCAGTTCTTTCAGGATGCCCTTCCGCATGCTACCATTTTAGTCACCCTCTCTTTTGTGCTCACTGAATATCTCGCTCTATTTCCCTGAAGCTCTCTCACATAAATCACCTTGGTGCTTCACCCTCTCTTCGGAGATATTTCCGGAACATTCCAAGCGCACCTTTGGTTGCCCCTCATGGAATTGAGCCTACTTAACGGCACGACCACTCATTTCTATGGTCAGATTACGTAAACCGCAATTTGTCTTTATACCATCGGTGAGCACATCGGGAGCTTCTTCTTCATCTGGTACACATAAAGCCAATTCTTCTACAAAAATGACCTCTCAAAAATCATCTTTGGCTCATACAACTACCAGTAAATCTTCCCCACCTGCTCCAGCGGGCAAACGCCTCAAGCAAAATTCTCCTACACCAGAAGACAATCCTTCAACTTCTCCTACCGATCAAATTCTGGAGGAGCTGCGAGCACTGCGTCCATTTATTGAAAAAACAAGTACAGACATGCAGCTTTTAAAGGATAAGTGGGAAAACATGGATGCCCGACTTTCTACTGTTGAACAGCAATTCCCTGACATTCAGTCCAACACCCAACGTATAGACACCTTAGAAAAAACTGTCCTCTCACTTCAAAAACACACAGAAGATTTGGAAAATCGCAATAGGAGGAACAACCTCCGTATTTACAATTTGCCGGAAAATCTTGAGGGGGACAATCCGGTGTCTTTCTTTACCACTTTCCTGCCGAAACTTCTGGACCTCCCACCTTCTACTTCCATTAGTATTCAAAGAGCTCATAGACTAGGTGCCAGAACGGATTCTTCCTCAAAACCTTGTGGAGTTATCATCCTCTTTCTGAAATACACGGATCTCCTCTTGATTCTCTCAGCTGCGAGGAATAAGAAACAAGTCAATTGGCAAGGTCAACGAGTGTATTTATCTCAGGATCTTTCTAACGCCACTGCATCCAGACGTAAAGAATTTCTAGCTATGCGTCCTTCTCTGCGCTCCTTGGGAGCAAGATATGGCTTGTTTCACCCTTGTACTTTCAGAGTTACCTATCGGAACAAGACTTGGTCATTTCAGGAACCTGGAGAATTAAGAAACTTTCTTCTTCTTCATAGTGAAGAAGGGATGGATGCCTCCTCTTCTGCTTCAAACAGTGGCTGAAATAGAACTTTTACTGTCTATATGATTGTTCTTCTACTAGTTTGTCTTTGACTTCATGTACTTCTCCATTTTTCTTCTCTCAATTTCCCACATTCTCACTTTGCATATCTTTTCTCTGATATCTTTCTCTTGCGTCTTCTATATATCTCTCCTTTCTTTTTCTCACCTCTGAACCTATACCTTTACGTCACATGTTCTCTGTTAACAATTTTTCCTTTTTTCCCCAGACGGATATGTTTCGGATACTCCTTTCACCATTTTGTCCCATCCCATGTTCCTTTTGTGCGGTCTCGATGTGGTCCTGCTCCTGATCCTGGTCCGTCCGTCTTGCAACGCATCACCACCTCCCCACCTTCCCTTTGTGTATATTTCCCCTTCCAGGTATGTTCAATACAGTCATCCTCTTGGATTTGTACTGTCTCCTATGCTTTCTCTCTTTTCTTCCTTCTTCCTTCCCTGCTGATCATCTTTCCCTGTTCCTTCCCCTTTCCCTCTCCCTTTTTTCTTTTCTCCTTCATTCTCTACCTGCTCTTCCTTGTACCTTTTTGACGAACTTTATGGTTATTATCTCTTTACAGTTTGAACTATTATATATACAGTATGTTTTTGCATATTTCGCTTTTGATCAGTTTACTAAGTTTTCACCTTCAAAGTTGTTTCATGGAATGTGAAAGTATTTAATCACCCTATCAAAAGGCAAAGAGTACTCTCCCACCTCTCCTCATACAACCCTGATATTGTTCTTATTCAAGAAACTCATCTCTCAGATATTGAATCTTTGAAACTGAAGCGATTATGGGTTGGAACTGTTTTATTTTCTCCCGCTTCTCAAAAAAAGAATGGGGTAGCCATTTTGATTCATAAACGCCTTCAGTGTAAAGTAGTTCTAGAAGAAAAGGATGATGAGGGGCGATGGGTTTTAGCTACACTACGAATTAATAATATCCCAATTACCGTATTCAATGTTTATGGTCCTACATGTTTTGACTCCTCTTTTTGGCCCTCCATTACAGCAAAATGTATTCAATATAAACATGACTCTTTCCTATTAGGTGGAGACTGTAATCAGATTGTTGACCCATTTTTAGACCGTAGATCCTCAGTTCGTTTTTCCCCTCACAAACCACATAAACAATTCCTTGACACTATCACTCAAACTCATCTTGTGGACTCATGGAGACTCACACACCCAGATGTTATGGATTTCTCCTTTTTCTCTCCTCATGCTTCTTTCTCTCGTTTGGACTACATTTTTCTCTCTTCATCTCTCTCTCAACACCTTATTTCCTCCTCAATTGAACCTATAGTTATTTCTGATCATGCCCCTATTGTTACTGTTTTTGACCTCCTTCCTCCTACTCCTAAATCTTCTCGCTGGCGTTTTAACCCTTCTCTTCTTACTGATCCTCTTTTTTCTTCCTCTTTTCGTTCTTTTGCCTCTGAATTTTTTCATCTCAACTATACTCCTGATACCCCCCCTCATGTTCTTTGGGACTCTTTCAAGGCCACGGCCCGAGGTTTCATTATTGATTTTGTCTCTAGAAAAAAGAAAAAATTCCTTCAAAAACGTAAAATTACCCTTGCACATATTAAATCTCTGGAACATCAATTCTATACTTCCTCTACTAAGATTATGTCTCCTGAATTACTTAAAGCTAAGATTGCTTTTAATAAGCTCACTACGGACTCTGCTTCCTCTTTTCTCCTTCGGAGCAGTGCCCGTTACTACGGAGGTCGCAATAAATCAGGCAAATTATTAGCTAACTATTTAAAGTCCCGTAAAGAACGAACTAACATTGATTCAATTTACTCTCCCTCTAATACTCTTCTTCATACCGACGCGGAAATTTTAGACCAATTTCATTCCTTTTATAAGACTTTATACACTCCGGAAAATCCTCCCACTCCAGAACTAATTCAATCTTATTTTGACAATTTACCTCAACCAGATACCTCCCACCTTAATTTTTCAAAGGTCGATTCTGATCTCACTCTTTCGGAGCTTTCCTCTGCCCTATCCTCCCTTACTAAAGGCAAGACCCCAGGACCCGACGGCTTTCCAGTTGAATTTTATTTACACTTTTCAGACCTCCTCTTACCTAAACTTCTATCTCTCTTTCAATCTTTTTGTTCTACTGGATCAGCCCAAGGTTCATTTCAGGACGCTACCATATGCCTTATCCCTAAAGATGGTAGAGACCCTAAGTTCTGTAAAAATTATCGACCTATATCTCTAGTCAATGTGGACTATAAAATTTTTGCAAAATTACTAGCTCTTCGCCTTGACCCACTCCTCCCACATCTCATAGGGAAAGAACAATGTGGCTTCGTTAAGGGCCGCTTAACATCGGATAACTCTAGACTCTTCCTTAATGTCTTAAGTAAAGCCCCTTCCCTATCAATCCCCCTTGCAGCCATTTCAGTAGACGCTGAGAAAGCCTTTGATCGGGTTGACTGGTCCTTTCTCATGGCTTCCCTAAAATGGCATGGCTTTAATCCTAAATTTATATCTTTTATTTCCTTGATTTATTCTATGCCCAAAGCCTCTGTTCTTGTTAATGGTCAACTCACATCCCCATTCATACTCCAACGTGGAGTCCGTCAGGGCTGTCCTTTATCACCTCTTTTATTTATTTTGGCACTTGAACCCTTCCTTACTTCCATACGTAATAACCCATCCATCTCGGGTTTCCCATATGGTACACAACATCTTAAACTGTCTGCATATGCAGATGATATTCTTTTATTTATTTCAGATCCGACCACCTCTGTCCCTTCTTTATTAAATGAATTCGAGAACTTTTCTTTGGTATCGGGTTACAAAATAAATTCTGACAAAACAGAGATCCTTCCCTTGACTAAATTTTGCCTTCCCCACTTCTTCACAGCCACTGGCTTTGCTTGGAATTCTACAAAAATTAAATATCTGGGTGTTCTTTTCTCTACCTCTATTTCTTCCTCTATTCAACTCAATATGAATGCAGTTATATCCAGAATTGACTCCTTACTCACTTCGTGGAACCCACTATTTCTCTCCTGGTGGGGCCGCCTTGACTCCATCAGGATGATGATTGCCCCCATTTTAATCTACTTATTATCCATGCTTCCAATTCGCATCCCATTCTCCTATTTCCGTCGAATTGACTCTGTGTTGTCCAAATTTCTTTGGAAATAGAAAAAAGCCCGCATATCTCTTTTACACCTACGTAAATCTAAACTTAATGGTGGAACCAACTTTCCAGACTTTCGCCTTTACCATAAATCCTTCTCACTTCGACAGGCCTCCCGCTGGTTATCTCAGGAACCCTCCCCTTTTTCTCCCCTCTGACTTTCTGTGGAACAGGAATTATTGCTTCCATATTCTTTACAAGAAGTAATTCACTTTACTTCCAAAGCCCCATGCCTTAACCCTCTTCTATTCAAACATACTGTCTCTCTTCTCCGACCTTTAGTCTCCCCTACCTCGATGACACAGGAATCCTTCCTTCTATCGCCTATATGGTACAACTCACTTATATTAATAAATAACAGACCTATTGCTTGGCCCTCATGGAGAGCAAAAGGTATCATTTGGGTATATCATCTTTTTGATGGTTCATCCCCTTGCTCCTTTCCTAAACTTCACTCTCAATTCCACTGCCCTCCTTCTTTTGCAAAGAAATTCCTTATCCTCATGGAAACTATTCTAGATCGATATTATTCTCTTCCTTCTGACGGACTCGCAGCTTCGTCTTCATCTTTACTCGCCGTCCTTTCTACTATTCCTAAAGCTTCCATCATTTACCGGTACTTCTCAGCCCCCAATCCGGATCGTCCCAAATCGAAATTGGAATTGTCCTGGGAAACAGACTTACATTCTTCATGGTCGACTTCTCTCTGGGACAAAGTATGGGCCAGATCCTTGAAGGTTTCCCGTACTGCCTCTCTTACTCAATCCCTATTTTTCTTTTATCACAGACTATACCTTTCTCCTCTTTCTATTTCTCGCTTTCAACCCAATGCTGTATCTAATTGTTGGACCTGTAATGCCCCTTCTGCAGATCTTTTACACCTCTTCTTTTTCTGTCCTTCAACTCGTCTTTTTTGGTCTCAGATATTCTCTCGCCTCTCTCGTATTTTTAACATTTCTATTCACTTTTCTGCCTCCTTTGTATTTCTTGGTAGCCTTTCAGAAGATTTAGATCTCCCAACACATTCCCACGGTCTTTTTGATCTTATGCTAGCTCTTGCATTACAACATATTGTCTCTAATTGGAAATCCTTGAACAAATTGTCCCTAAATTGCTGGTGGAATTTTGTATGTCAATCACACAGACTTGATGTTGCCTTTGCTTCCTCTTGCAAACCCTCCCGAAATGTTGAACTTTACTGGTTACCTCTTACTCTATACTTAGATAATTCTGCCAAAAAGACTTACTCTCCACTTTCTTCGGATAATTTCAAACCCCCCTGAACGCATATACTCTTCCCTGTAGTTTCTATGATGTTTTTTATGATATTTTCAATTTTGCTATTGTGATTTTAGCTTTATATTGGTCTCCAATATTACTTGTTCTTCATTCCAGTAATTGCTAAATATGATGTTTTCTACTGTACTTTTTTATTGATATCCATTGTATTTTTATCGTTTTTCTTTATCCATCCTCAATGATAATAACATGTTTCCTCTCCCTCCCCCCCTCCCCTCCCCCCTCCCCCCCAAATAATTCAAAATGCTTTGTTTTTATTGTGATATTGGCTGCTTCTGTTTAATTTATCCCATCATATACTCCTTTTCTCATATTTTGCTGATGTCACCTTCTTGTAATACTTGTTTTTCTTTAATAAAGCTTTCAAACTTAAAAAAAAAAATGTGTAGAGTAATTAATCACATAAATTAATTAAACGGTACTCCTTTTTAAAATCAATACTCTGGTATTAATTTTCTTACTCAAGTATTTACTGTGTATTAATATATCGTTTAAATAACCTCATTATTTCGATGACTTATGAAATTTCAAACAATAACAAATATTCTTAAAGTATAAAAACATTTTGAAATAACATACCTTGACGAAATATAATTCTAAATCAAGGACTTCATAATCTAATTTCAGCGGACGAAGATAGGTTGACCCCGGGTCAAAAAGCAAGTCCTACTACTGTTTCAATGACATGAAATATGTCAACTTCGAAACAAAATGGAGGCCAAAAGAAACACAAACCATTGAAACAAGCATTTTCTAATACGAAAATTAAAATATGTTTCCACATAATTTTATCCCTCAAAAAATTACAAACACCATGGTTATTTTATTTTAAATTATGGTGATACCCAAGAAAATGTATAAATAGAAGCCGAAAACCATTTTGAAAACACAGGTAAATTGACTATCAACGGGAGCAGACGCTGTGAATGCTGACTCTGTTACAGGTTCTGACAAACTTGATTCGAAAGCACCAAACAGCCTCAGAAAATCAAAAAGAAAGTATAATAAAATGAAAATGAATATATAGTGAACCAATTTAAAAAAACAAAAAAGTATTTTTTTTTTTACTTTTCAATTAAATACAAAGGAAACAAGCATTAGAAATGCAATAGGTCTCGCAGCATTAGAGTTAGTGCTTTTAGAATTGTTTTTGGGTTTTTTTGTAAATCTTTAGCATGAGGTTGAGGGTGAGTGAGGGTGAGGGGTTGAGGGTGAGTGAGGGTGAGGCTGAGGGGTTGAGGGTGAGGGTGAGTGAGGGGTTGAGGGTGAGGGGTTGAGGGTGAGTGAGGGTGAGGGGTTGAGGGTGGGTGAGGGGTTGAGGGTGAGGGGTTGAGGGTGAGGGTGAGTGAGGGTGAGTGAGGGTGAGGGTGAGTGAGGGTGGGTGAGGGTGAGGGTGAGTGAGGATGGGTGAGTGTGAGTGAGGGTGAGTGGGGGTGAGTGTGGGTGAGTGTGGGTGAGGGTGAGGGATTGAGGGTGAGGGGTTGAGGGTGAGTGAGGGTGAGGGGTTGAGGGTGAGTGAGGGTGAGGGGTTGAGGGTGAGTGAGGGTGAGTGGGGGTGAGTGAGGGTGAGGGGTTGAGGGTGAGTGAGGGTGAAGGTGAGTGAGGGTGAGTGAGGGTGGGTGAGTGTGAGTGAGGGTGAGGGTGGGTGAGTGTGAGTGAGGGTGAGTGTGGGTGAGTGTGGGTGAGGGATTGAGGGTGAGGGGTTGAGGGTGAGGGGTTGAGGGTGAGGGGTTGAGGGTGGGTGAGGGGTTGAGAGTGAGTGAGGGTGAGGGTGAGTGAGGGTGAGGGGTTGAGGGTGAGTGGGGGTGAGTGAGGGTGAGTGAGGGTGAGGGGTTGAGGGTGAGTGAGGGTGAGGGGTTGAGGGTGAGTGAGGATGAGGGGTTGAGGGTGGGTGAGGGTGAGTGAGGGTGAGTGTGAGTGAGGGTGAGTGAGGGTGAGTGAAGGTGGGTGAGGGTGAGGGGTTGAGGGTGATTGAGGGTGAGGCGTTGAGGGTGAGTGAGGGTGAGGGGTTGAGGGTGAGTGAAGGTGAGGGTGAGGGTGAGTGAGGGTGAGGGGTTGAGGGTGAGTGAGGGTGAGGGGTTGAGGGTGAGTGAGGGTGAGTGAGGGTGAGGGGGTGAGGGTGAGTGAGGGTGAGGGGTTGAGGGTGAGGGTGGGTGAGGGTGAGTGAGGGGTTGAGGGTGAGTGAGGGTGAGTGAGGGTGAGGGGTTGAGGGTGAGGGGGTGAGGGGGTGAGGGGGTGAGGGGGTGAGGGGTTGAGGGTGAGTGAGGGTGAGGGTGAGGGGTTGAGGGTGAGTGAGGGTGAGGGTGAGTGAGGGTGAGTGAGGGTGAGTGAGAGTGAGGGTGAGTGAGAGTGAGGGTGAGTGAGGGGTTGAGGGTTAGGGGTTGAGGGTGAGTGAGGGTGAGGGGTTGAGGGTGAGGGTGGGTGAGGGTGAGTGAGGGTGAGTGAGGGTGAGGGGTTGAGGGTGAGTGAGGGTGAGTAAGGGTGAGGGGGTGAGGGTGAGTGAGGGTGAGGGTGAGTGAGGGTGAGGGGTTGAGGGTGAGTGAGGGTGAGGGTGAGTGAGGGTGAGGGGTTGAGGGTGAGGGGTTGAGGGTGAGTGAGGGTGAGTGAGGGTGAGGGGTTGAGGGTGAGTGAGGGTGAGGGGTTGAGGGTGAGTGAGGGTGAGTGAGGGTGAGTGAGGGTGAGGGGTTGAGGGTGAGTGAGGGTGAGGGTGAGTGAGGGTGAGGGTGAGTGAGGGTGAGGGGTTGAGGGTGAGGGGTTGAGGGTGAGTGAGGGTGAGGGTGAGTGAGGGTGAGGGGTTGAGGGTGAGTGAGGGTGAGGGGTTGAGGGTGAGTGAGGGTGAGGGTGAGGGTACATGCTTTTCACTTTCTTCAAAGGTTGTCCGTGCATCAAGGGTAGTTGACTGAACTTTAAGTATAATAATTGTACGTACTCTTCGGTGGCATTGAGCTCACACCCTCGAATGGTCTTCGGTAGTATTGTTTCCTGTAGAATTCTATTTCCTGCTTATAAAGCAGTGGTATGTGCATGTGAAAGTCGGAGAGTTGGAGGCGGTTAAGGAAATGCAGAACATTCATCAAAAGTAATGGGAAACCATTTTTATCTTGAAACTGTTTTTAACCGACAGTCTTTTATTCCTAATCATAGATGAGTGGGAGTAATACAGGGACTGGAGCAGCAGCGCCTCAGTTTGGATTGGTGTGGCAGGCAGGAGAAAGTCAGGAGAGGGAGGAGGGGGAACTGCTTGCGAAATGAAATTAAAAGCGGCCGGGCGGGAAATGCTCTCGGTAGCATTTGTGTGAAGCAGGGGGCGGGAGCAGCCTTTGATGTGCGGATAATTAGGGGAGGAGTAGCCAGGAGATCCAAGCTGGGGAACAGATGGCTGGCGCGATGAGACTGACACAGTAAAGACATTACGGTGAGGCCGGAAACTGTCCACTCGCAGAGTCCATTTATCTCTCCAGGTCTTCATTAGACATGTGCCTTTGAGACCAGTGTTTTAACAAAGGATTCTCTGGAGCTGCTGCGCATAAGCATGAGTGTGGCTGTTGTTGTTGCGAAGGCACATGTAAGTGAGGGCAAGTTAGACCTTTCAGTGCGTCTAAACACTAAAACACACGATACTTTAGAGACCTAATGTGTTCTAAATTTGCAAAGAGCGATGTGTTTGGCTTCATGGGGACAGGCTTGAATCCTAGTGGGTCCACTTATCCTTCAGAGGTCGGACAAACAATAGTGCATTGAGTTGGGTAACGTCTGTTTTTCAATTTAACACCAAGACTCCCGAAGATGATGCGCTTTACGTTATAACACAGCCTTCTACCAGCCTATTTAATTTTTCGTTTGGAACTAAGCACGTCCTTTTGTAATGTAACGGGTCCTATTGTGAAGCGCTCTGACACAGAGTAAAGTTCGCGCTATATCATAAATAAATGCAAAATGCTACAGCCTAACATGTCACAAGTCCTGTTGTTGCCAGGCTTTATGGACCTTAGTAGTTGCTCTTTAACATGATTTTGTAGCACGTTGAGTTCTGCTTCCCGAAATATAACAACTTTCGGATCATGCGATCACGGTTTTCACATCAGTTGGTCAGAAGAGAGCTTTGCGTATAATCCGTAGTCGAGGATCATCGACACAAACGAGGTGATCTTCAATGGTAATAGAAACAGAAGCCAGACTATGCAACCTTTCCGTGATACTGATTTAATAGCTAGTAGATGTAGAGTAATAGAGATGCGAAAGGTTATTTTTAATTTAAATGGCGCTTTTGCAAACAAAAAAAAATGTTAGTTATTTATAAATCATAGGATTATAACGATTGGCAAATCGAAGCGTGTTACTCTCATTGTTAAACAAGGGAAATCGGAACCCCGGCAGGAGAAGATCAGGAGCTAGGAAAAGATCGGGAGGCGGAGAGTTGAGGCAGGCAGGCAGGCATGGGAGGAGAGGAGGAGGGGGAGGAGAGTAGGGGAGGCACGGCCTAGCGGCCGTGCAATCAAGTAGTGAGGGGGCGGAGTTGTGGGAAGGCTGAGAGAGAGAGTAGGCGGCTGGGGGCATGTGCACGCGCATTTAAGCTCAATGCGCATGCGCATTGAGCTTAAATTTATCGTGCACTGCAAGGAATCGCCACGATTCCTTGCAGTGTGGATAAAGAGTGGATAACTCGCAATAGTCTCGCTTGCTCGATGCGCATGCGCATCGACAGGCGAGACCTAAAAATGTATAAAGTCAAGATAAGTCCTCAATCAATACAAGCCAACAAAATAATTATGCGTATATACACACTACTTTTCCTAGTTGAGTTAAATTTAAAAAAAAATAGATTTCCTTCAAAAATTAAGAATAAAATGAACATAGAACACATTTACATTTTTTTTATTAATCAAACAGAACTGAAGAATAAAGAAACTCTTCCATTTAACACGAAGGAAAACAATTTTTTTTAAAAAGGTAAAATTCTCAATTAATTATTCCTAATATCTTTCGTTAATTGAAATGTATATGTTTGAATATGTATATATAATGGTAATGTAGTTTCTTATATAGCGCACGTATCACCACAAAGGGTATCTCGGCGCTTGCTTTGGGAACCCGTCCTGGTTTTTCCCTGTGGGATAGCCCAGCTGGGCACCCCCAAGGTGAAAGCCAGGCATCCCGCCACGGGGGCCGTAGTGGAGATTGAGCAAGCTATTGCCCAGAGTTGCAGAGCGTGAACCCCTGATTCAAGTAGGCACCGAAGCGAGAATTATCAGGTCCGTGGACATTTGGGCTCCAAACCCTGCCGCGTCGGGAATTGAACCCTGGTCCCGGGCCGACCTCTGCTTCTGGGTTTGCCTCCTTTAACCGGTGAGCCACACTTCTCCACATATATCAAAGGGAGAGTAAAGGTATTCTATGGGTTCCTGCTCCTTAGACCCCTAGAAATACATTAATGAACAACCAAAGGAAGGAGTAGTCCCAGAACAGGAGGTCCTAGTGCTTCAAAACGGAGAAATGTGAAAAAAAGAAAGAATAATATTTCTTTTTAAGAAACTCCTCACTCGCCGACCTGGTCGGTGACTTGCTTCATCATCGGGGTCCACCCAAGTGACCGAATGCCACTTGGGTGTGCTGCAACGCCTGCAACTGCAGCGAAGCTGGTTCTTTTTGTGAGTGAATGTGCAAAAGGAAATCGTGAAATTTAAAAAGTGTACCGCATGTGCCACCTCAGGAAATTTTATTCTGGGGCCAGTGTAACACGGTTAAAAAATGATGAGATACTTCTAATGGTGATATTGGCCAAAAAGTATCAAAGGGTGAATAAAAATGTGGTCGACATGTTTCAACCTTGTTTGATTCTAGGTTTTCTGCAGAACCAAATGAGGTGAGACGGGGGGTCTGCACGCGCTTCCCAGACCCACCTATGTGCTATACCACGTACTCATGGGTTTCGCTTGCTTACAGCATTCTGTGTAAGGTCATTTGTTTTTAGTGCTAATTGAACCCCATGGATGCCGTGGCGGGGGCCACCTATGAGCGTTTTGTCATAAGGTGAAAGCCCTCCAGAAACCTATCCTTCACGCGTGACGTCCCAAGGATGAATATGCTAATGGATTTCAATTAGAATTTTATAAGACCTTAATTACAAAAGGTTTATTTTTGTGGTGTTATTCATTTTTGGAAGATCTCTCTCTTTTTGAAAATGTATCAACATATGATGTGAAGAAAAGTAATGAAAAATGTAAAGAAGATATCAATGAATATTACTGCAATATTTCTAAAAAAAAAAATTGTACATGTGAAATTTTAATGATTTATGTTGGTTACAATAATGCAGTATTCTTAACCATTTTATCCTTTTCTGTTTTTAATGCATTTTTTAAAAATAATTCGAATTCCAGATCTTATAAATCTCATCTTTTTTAATTTTCCTCAGATTTCAAGCATAAACAAAAGATCTCTATCGCAAGCCAAAAATCCACTACTTCTCCAAACCTACATTTCAAAATTTGCATCTTCATAACCTCTTAAAGAAATATTATAGGTAAATTCTTGTTTATAATGTATATTTAAATATAAGTTAAGCCCGTTTTCTCCTTAGCAACCAACATACAAAAAATATGTCTTATTGATGTACTAAACATATATTCTTTTCTGTTACAGATTTAAAAAATCAAGAGAATTACTACTTAAATAAACAACAACAGATAACAAGTAAGAACCAAAACCAACAAACAAAAAGGTATATTCTGCATATTCCAAAACGAAAAAAAAATTTGTAAAGAAATCAGTTTGCATTATCATAAGCAGGTAAAAATCAATGAAATCATGTAATGTTCCAACTTGTCTAAATTCTTTTTCATTTGTTTTTTTATTTAAAAAATATCATTTGTTAAAAATAATTTATAAATGAAAATATATTTTAACGTACAATATGCATATTCCTATCTTTTCATAAAATGTCTTCAATGCAAAAAATTGACAAGAGGGCACAATATATCTCTTCCAGAAAAGGTACATTTATTGCAAAGGGAGAATAACAGAACCCAGGTGTCATTGGAGGTGTGTGCAACACTACTCATCCCATTGCACTCTGGGTGACTCTGTTTTAAGAACCACAGACCAGACCCACTCTGCCTCTGCAATGGAGGTTGAGGTCAGAGAAACTATAAATGAAATGAAAGATATTGCATTCTCCTCCAATGACAGCTGTAGTTCTATTTTGAGGGAGGTTGCACAACATGTTCCAGGTCATGTTGCCAGCAGTAAGCCCTTTATTCCTAATCTGAGACAAATTATACAACGAAAAAAACAGGCAAGTAACCCACAAAGAGTTGCTCCTCAAACCTTTTCTGACATTCTAATTCCTCCTGAGCTCTCTGTATATATTTCTAATGAACCTTTCTTACTACATGACAACCAAAACCCTCATAAACAAATTCTCATCTTTAGTACTCCACGTAACCTATTTAAATTGGAGAATAGTGATATTTGGATGATGGATGGGACGTTTAAAAGCACACCCCATCCTTTTACCTAAATATATACTATTCATGCCAAAATTTCTAATACAGTAGTCCCCTTAGTATACCGTTTGCTACCTGATAAGCAATCCTCAACTTAAACTGAACTTTTAACAGTGTTAAAATCTAAAACATCGGGGGTGTGGCTTGCGCGCCGTATCGGGATGGCGGCTCCCGTGTGAGCTCTGGCGAGCACTGGGCTCGGATAAAGTTTAGACCTCTTCTTTTCCGACACTGATGCCGGAATTCGCCGCCCTGCAGTAGCGGAATATGGTCCGCTTCCTTTGCTGTCGTTTGGGAGCGTTTTGAGGCGGCTCAGAGGGTGCTCCGACTGTTTCTTGTTCTGGCTCCGTCGGGACGCGAGTGGCCGCCATTTTGTGCCGCCGAGCTCGCGTCCCTCAAAGACATTCTTCACCGCGGAGCCCCGTGGAGAGGCTGCCTTCAGCTACGATATAATAGCGCTTCAAGGCTCAGGTATGCCCTGAATGGAATTTCCCTTTCCTGCACTGGGAATTTTTTTATTACAATGTGACTTCATAGCTAAGCCTGCTTCTTCCCCTCAGGTGGGACGGCCCTTTTAGGTGTGTGGAAGTGACTCAAGGGTCCTGCTGTTGTCATCTGCGGCGTTCTGGGAATTCCTCCGTGACTTTTTTGTGGTGTTTTGCTCGATAAATGCCTTCGTATTTTGGACTCTTTCTTTTTTCCCCCTACGCTTGTTGAATAATCTACCATATTCTTTTGTGGGGGCTTAGTCAAGTCTTGCGCTTGATACAATTTGCCCAGTTTGCACCTCCTGTGCGCTCCTCCTACTACACAGTGGCTTTCAGTCCTTTCTCCTCCTTATAGGCTCCTCGCTATTCGCTCACAGGGTCGCATTTCGCTACAATTAGTACCTGGATCCTTCATATATCCTTGGTTTGCCCCTATATCATCACCATGGCTCATGATGCAGGTCACCTGAAGTCCTCTCACACAGGTACGAAACCTAAACGTCAAAAAAACGACCCTCCCTCTCCAATTCGTACCTCTTCAAACCCTGTGTTAGACTCCATCTTAGAGGAGGTTCGTGGTCTTCAACCCTTCATGTCTGCTACCAATGAAAAACTCAAACAAATTGAGGACAGATGGGTCGTCATGGAGGGCAAGGTTATGAATTTAGAGCAGCGCGTCAGCGACATTCAAGATTTATCAACCAAGATCCCCCTTCTGGAAAAGGAAGTCCAGCAGCTGAAAATACACACGGAGGACCTTGAAAATCGTAATAGGAGGAATAACCTACGCGTTTATGGAATTCCGGAGAATCTTGAGGGGCCGGACATGGTATCTTTCATTCGCAAGTTTCTTCAGGACCTTCTTGAACTCCAACCTGCGTCACACCCTCTTAATATCCAAAGAGCTCACCGACTTGGCCGTCCCACCTCCAATCCATCCAAACCTCGTGGGATCATTCTTCTCTTCCTTGAATTTACTGAACAAATGTCAGTTATTAAAGCTGCGAGACTTAAACGCCGCCTCACATGGTCAGGCCATAATATCTATATTTCTCAAGACCTCTCCAGTGCAACGAATGCTGGTCGCAAGGAATTCTTGAACCTTCGTTCTCATATGCGGGACATGAACATCCAATACGGCATACTCCATCCTTGTTTGTGTAAAATCACTCATAATGGCCGTACCCGTTCCTTCGATGATCCTCAGAAGCTACGAGAATATCTTCAAAGTGTATCTTCTCCTACTATGGACACGAATGATTGATCCTGTTATATGCATCCTAGTCTTGCTGTCACTTGATGCGCTTCTTGCGATTGTTTTCGCTTCTTGATGTTTTGTATCTGTTTTCAGTTTCTCCATGAGGTTATGTTTTTCATCTTCTTTCTCTGCCCTCTTGCTCTCCTGTTGCTCCGTGGGGGTCTGTGTTCCCTTCGGCGTATCCTCGCCCTCAATGTTTTGGTGTTTCTTCTCCTCTCAGATCTGGCTTTCTTGCTTTGATCTGTCTCTTTGTTCTCTTCCTTTCTTCCCTTCCTTTCCTCTCCTCTTCTTCATTGGTTTTGTCTGGTTCTATTCTCTTTCTTTCAACTCTTCCTTTCGTATCTTTGCGCAAGTTTCTTTTACGTGTTCTTGTTCTATTTCTTTTTCCGTGTTTTTTGGCATGCTGTCTTTGCTATGCTCACATTTGTTTTTTCATGTTGGTTTCCATATATTAGGCATATGTTTCATCTGTAGTCTTGTTATTTGCATTGCCTCCCCTTGTAGTTGTCCTCCTGCAGTGTGGTGGTTCCAGATGTCTTCCCTTTCCCGATCCTCTCATCATGTGTAATTTTGTAACGTGGAATGTTCGTGGTCTGGGTCACCCCGTCAAGCGTCAAAAGGTATTGTCTCATTTATCCAAGCTAAATTCTCAAGTTGTATTTCTTCAAGAAACTCACTGTTCAGATGCTGAGTCTTCTAAACTAAAAAGGCAATGGGTGGGACAAGTGGTTTTTTCCCCTGCTATTGAAAAAAAAGGTGGTGTCGCCATTTTATTTCATAAAGGTTTAAATGTCCAAATTCTCTCCTCACAGTCAGATGATGAAGGTAGATGGGTTATGGCTAAAGTTGTTATCCAAAACAAAACTATGGTTTTATTGAATGTATATGGCCCGGTTCGCCCTGATCCCCAATGTTGGAACTCTATTAAAATTCTCCTTTCATCCATTGATTGCCCAAATATTGTCATAGCTGGTGATTTTAACCAATGGTTGGACCCCTTCTCTGACAGACTCTCTACGAGCAAATTTCATCCTGATAAGACACATAAATGTTTCCAATCGGCTATGTCTTCCAGACCTCTATTTGATGCCTGGAAAACGTGTAATCCTGATTCCCTTGAATATATCTTTTATTCTAATGTCCATCATACCAGATCTAGGATTGACTATGTTCTTGTCAGTAAATCTCTCCTCCCTACACTCCAGAAGTCTGACATTGGATCTATTTTTATCTCAGATCATGCTCCCGTTTATGCCACTCTTGATCTTGCCCTCACCTCCTCTACCTTTAGCCGCTGGAAATTCAATACTTTCCTTTTGTCTGATGCTGTTTTTGTTGAAGAAGTTAAAAAGTTTATAGCTGAGTTTTTTACTTTTAATGTCCCGACTGATACTTCTACATATAACAACTGGGATGCTTTTAAAGCGGCCCTACGAGCCTTCACAATTTCTGATGTTTCTAAGAAAAAGAAAACCAATAGACTTAAATACGCTGATCAACTTACCAAAATAAAAAGTTTAGAACACTCCTATTTTTCTTCTAAAGACCCTAATGCCCTTCTTAATCTGATTAAAGCTAAATCCGAATTGAATAAAATTGCATCTGTCGAGGCCTGCAATACCCTGTTGAAAATTAAATCTAAATTTCATGGGGGTCAGAACAAGGCTGGTAAAATGTTAGCGAATTATCTAAAAATCAAGTCTGAACGCAAATCTGTTGGTCCCATCCTTAATGAGTCATCTAACAAACTTGTCTCGTCTGATGAAGACATTGCAGATATTTTCCACAATTATTACCAATCCCTGTACACAGATGACACTCACCCTACTGAACATGATTTATCCTCTTTTTTTGGTAACCTCCCTCCTCCTCCTTCACTCCCTGATGAATTTCCTCAACTGGAGGTAGACATCTCCTCTTAGGAGATCCTTAAAGCTATCAACTCCCTGAAAAAATCCAAGGCTCCTGGTCCTGATGGGTTACCTATTGAATTTTATTCCACCTTTCATTTCATTTTTGTACCCCATCTCCTCCAACTCTTTAATTCTTTCATAGCAAATGCGAAAGCCTCAGGTTCATTTTTAGATGCCCTCATCATTATAATTCCCAAACCTGACAAGGACCACTCCATTTGTAAGAATTTCCGCCCCATTTCCCTGATAAACTATGATTGTAAGATTTTTGCCAAAATCCTTGCTTCCCGACTAGAATCCATCATCCCCCTATTGATTAAAACTGACCAGGTAGGATTTGTAAAGGGTAGGCTTGCTGCGGATAATGCTCGCATGTTTGCAAATGTTATTTCTCATGGCAAACATTATGGTTCCCCCCTTGCAGCTTTGTCATTGGATGCGGAGAAAGCCTTCGATCGTATTAATTGGCAATTCATGTTCCGTTCCTTAAAATGGTTTGGGTTTGGCCCCTCTTTTATTTCCCTGGTTAAACTTCTTTATTCAGCTACCCGGGCTAGTATTTTTGTAAACAATCAATTTTCCAAATTCTTTCCCTTATCCAGGGGAACATGACAAGGTTGCCCTCTCTCCCCTTTACTTTTTATTCTTTGTCTTGAGCCCTTCTTGGAAAGAAATCGTTCCAATCCTCTAATAGCTGGTTTTAAATCCTCAGCCATTGAGATGAAGATCTCTGCCTATGCGGATGACATCTTGGTCTATATGGCTAATCCAGAATCCTCTCTTCCACCATTTTTGAGTGAAGTTAGTTTATACTCCGCTGTTTCTGGGTATAAGCTTAATTTATCCAAAACAGAGGTCTTACCCTTAAACTCCTCATGTTTCCAATACATGTTTACATCAACTGATTTCGCTTGGTGTCCTTCAAAACTCAAATATCTAGGTATATGGTTTTCCCCATCGCTTGTCGATACCCTTAAACTCACATTTGCCTCTCTTACTAAGAAAATTGAATCTCTTCTTCAGACTTGGTCCCCATTATTTTTATCATGGTGGGGCAGATTAGACACCATCAAAATGATGATCACGCCTCATGTACTCTACACTGTCTCAATGCTCCCCATGAAAATTCCGAACTCATATTTTATTAGGTTGAATTCCATTTGTTCAAAGTTTTTATGGAACAATAAGCACCCCCGCATAGCACTACACAAATTGATACGCCCTAAGAATGAAGGTGGGGTTCGATTCCCAGATTTTAAAACTTACCACACTGCTTTCCTTATTAAACAATCCTTTTCCTTAGCTTTTGATTTTTCTGATACCCCTGTCCCTAAATGGATTGCATTTGAGCGCTCGTTGCTGAAGGATTTTCCTTTTCAACACACGGTTTTTATGTCCAATTGTCCATTCCTGACTAAACACCCTGTATTAAAATACTCCCAAATAACATTACATAATACATTTGCCAAAGGCTTGTCCTCTCTCCAAAGTTTTTTGTTATCTAGCGTTTGGTATAATAAACATCTTAAGTACAAGGGCAAATCTTTCTACTACAAGCACTGGAAAGAAAAGGATGTTGTATTTGTTCACCAATTTTTCTCTAATAACTCCATTATTCCTTTTTCTGAAATGCAAGTTTTGTTTAACCTTCCTGCCGCTTATATCAAAGAATACAATATCATTACTACTGCTTTATCATCTCACTTGTTAACCCTTCCTGCATTTGAAACTCTCCCTTCTTTATCTCCTTCCTCCCCTTTATATCCCTTGTTTTCACTGCAGCAACCTAAAGCTGCCCTAGTTTATAAATTATTATTGTCAAATGCTCAGGTTAGACCTAAATCTATTACTGAAAGTGCTTGGGAAATTGACTTATCTATTTCTCTACCTGTTGATGTATGGGACCGTTTATGGAGTAAATTGTTTAAGATTTCAGTTGCTGCTCGTATTACACAATCGTTATTTTTTATCTACCATAGAGTTGTTATTACTCCTGTGAGTATTGCTAAATTTTCTCCACCCTCAGGTGATCTTTGTTGGTCCTGTGCTTTTCAAGCTGGTACACTCAAACATCAACTGTTTGATTGCCCCTCAGTTTTACACTTTTGGAAATCTGTTTGGAATATTTGCATGCGCATGTTTCATTTTTCTGTTCCATTATCGTTTGCTACTGTATTTTTAGGATCTGACTCCGATGACCTTGATATTGTTCCATCATGTGCAAAATTACTTGACTTGTTTATTGCTCTTGCTTTCAAAGTTATTCTGTCTTGTTGGAAAGATAACTCCAAACTGTCTGTTCACACTTGGTGGAATTTCATATGTGATGAACATCGAATTGCTATTGCCTCCTCTTCTTCTTCTGTACCCTTGAAAATTAAATCTGATCTTCTCTGGCTTCCCCTATCTAACTATTTATCTTCTCTTTCCTCCGTCTAATTATTATACCCTCTTCTCTTCTTCTCTTTCTTTCTCCCTTTCCCTTCTCCTCTCTTCCTACTTCTATCTTTCTTTTCTAGCTTTCTTTTCTAACTTCCTTTCTTCCCTCCCCCCTCTTACTCCTAATTGATTTAATATTCATAGTCATTCTATATCTTCTTTATTACTTTCTTTGACTGATATATATGACTTGTTATCATTATCTTGTATGTTCTTAAAACAAAATAAAAATTTCTTAAAATGAAAATCTAAAACATCCAGCAAAAGTCCTAGGAAAATTATTATTGATTTTAAATTCGCAATGATTAATGTTATTTCCAAAACGTACTTGGGTACCCAAATTCAAGGATGTTTTTTCCACTTTTCCCAGGCATTTTGACATAAGATACAAAAACATCCTTAGTTGTAGATTATGTATTGGATAGCAAACTGCAATTCAAACAAAAAAAACTAACAGCACTTTGTTTTGATCCTCCAGAGAGTGTAGATGAGTACTACACTTCAATTACTGAATCTGACTTTTATACATCAAACGAAGAAAAATTGGTTCCCTTACTAAATTACTTCGAAGACACATGGATTGGGCATCTAAGCAGATCGGGTCGCAGGAGGAAACCACGTTTTCATGTGGAGTGGTGGAACTGCTACTCGAACTGTTTAGAAGGAGAAGCAAAGACAAACAATGCCATAGAGGGATGGCACAACTCCTTCAACCAAGCAATTGGAAAAGCTCATCCTAACTTCTATAATTTCTTGGAAACTTTGAGGAAGGAGCAAAGTTTTCAAGAAATGAAAATGAGTCAAGCATTAACAGGTAGTCTGAACCCACGAATTAGCAAAGAATCAAAGGAGGTGTTTGAAAGACTATTGGCAACTTTACAACAATTTTCGTTGTGTGTGGCTTCTGAATACCTGGATAATGTTGCTCACATTTTACATTACTAATACTCCCTACACTTTTACTCTCCTGTTTTGCCCCAAATTCAACAACTCTATTAATTTGGCATTTCATATTAACAGTAGATCTAAATTTCAGCTCGGGTGACCGTTCTCTGTATCTATACTTTACTCTAGTCTTTTTCTTTTAAATCCACTATAAATATACTTTGCAAAGGCATTCTTTGTATCTTCGTTCTATCTAAGCACGTGACCCGACTTGGGCATACACTGACAATATGACTTCGGACATGTTAAGTTTTTAAGTTTGCAATAAACTATTTACATCTATAAACCTCTCTCTTCCCTCCTTGCAATAAATGTCACTCATGCAGAACATATAATACCTATTAACAAGTTTTTCAACCTTTGAGTGCCTCTACATTGCTTCAGCTTTGTCCTTCCTCGCAACACAAAAGGGCTGCCTTCATGTTGAACGTCACTACGTAAACGTCATACCGTAAATCAAAAAAAGAAAACAGACTAAATTTTTTTTTTAATCATTAACTTTATCTTTGATTTAATTAAAAACGATATTTGTTTTAAATTATATGAATGTAATAATTATTTGTATGAAATATATTTTTTAAAATAAATATTTTGATTTACATTCATTATTAAAGTATTTTTATTTTTAAAAAAAACAGTTTTGCTTTTTCAAATACGATAAGGAGGTGCGTATTTAACATATGTGCTTGATATTGTAGGAGTAGCAATTTCTATTTTAAGGTCAATAGTGGTTTATTTTTATTATACGTACTCGAGAGTATAGGTTTAACAATTACTATTCTAACTCCAGGGGGGGTGCATCTGTAGGGTAAGTGCAGGATAGTGTAGCGGTAACAATTACTATTCTAATTCCAGGGGGGTGCATCTGTAGGGTAAGTGCAGGATACTATCGGGGTTACAATTACTATTCTAACTCCAGGGGGGTGCATCTGTAGGGTAAGTGCAGAATAGTGTAGGGGTTACAATTACTATTCTAACTCCAGGGGGGTACATCTGTAGGGTAAGTGCAGGATAGTGAAGGGGTAATAATTACTATTCTAACTCCATGGGGGTGCATCTGTAGGGTAAGTGCAGGATAGTGTTTTGCTAACAATTACTATTCTAACTCCAGGGGGGTGCATCTGTAGGATAAGTGCCTTATAGTGTAGGGGTAACAATTACTATTCTAACTCTTGGGGGATGCATCTGTAGGATATTTGCAGGATAGAGTATGAGTAACAATTACTATGTTAAAGAAAGGAGTTAAATGAGAAGCATACACGCACTTTGGCAAAAAAGCAGGACGATCAGAAAGTGGCGAGAGACGATTCCCGTTGTGTTTAGCCATAGGAGCCTGGATAATCACTAAATGTGCTCTGGCAGATAAATGCGTTCTTATTCTCTAAGAAGCCTTTCTTTGTCTTGCGAAAGCAAGTCCTCCTCAATAATTCACTTCGCTCTACACTTGGTATGTAAATGTCACACATGTTCTTTTTAACTTTGCAAGTGAAGTAAGGTGCGCCAGACAGTGGTGAAAAGTGAGTCTTGTGATTGAAAATTCCCCGTAAACAAATCAATAGTTACTACGTGCCACATGTGCATTGTAAATCTGTGCGCTATATTTTAAATATTCTATAATTAAATTTGTATTTTTCATTGAACCCTGTGTAAATGATTCGAGAAAATTTCCACGTACATAGGGGCATTTTCTTAATGACATTTTATCTTGACAATGTTTCCTGATGTTACATAATTTTTTCACTGCTAATGCAGCGATAATGTTAACGCCGTGCTAGATAATATCCCCGATAATTGTTTTAAGATTGTTAATTATACTTCACCTCTGAAACCTTATTTAATCAAACACGCATGTGTTTTATTCCTAAGCGTTCTTTTAAACTAGCCTTTTTAAAATTATTTATTGTAAGCAACCTTTGCCTCCCCCTGCGCGTACTTGCAAGGTCATCTTAATGGCTCGTGTGTTAAAAACAGAAACATTCTATTTCTTCTTTTTCATTGGTTCTGAAGCATTGTTAGAAAATTTATTTCCGACCAATCCCTTCCCTTGTGCAGTTTTGCAAAAACATTTGATTGGCTGTTGTGTGGTTAACTGTACCTTCCTGAGCCTAATGTTGATTGGCTTGTTTTTTATCCGTGACGTTATGATACCCTCTGCATGTACGTAGCCATTTTGTGACGCACTTTATTTTACAATGCGTGTCAAATACAAGTTGTCGCAGGGTATTTTTAACTTAAACTGTCTACTCTGCTTACCAGTTTGTGGCATGTGAAGGTATTTAAAAATATTATTCTAATTTCTAATTTATCATAATTGTGCAGACTTTTCACCTTTTGCGAGGAGTACTGAGTTCTTTCATGAAATGTATAATTCTTCAAACCAGCCTTGAAAAAAGAATGCACAGTTTTCCAAATATTTTTATTGTGTGAGATGCAAAAACTTTTTTGCATTCATTGGTATTACGCTTTGTATCTCATTTGTTTATTTTTTTTAAAGCACTCATTCCTTATGTTTACATTATATAAGTGTTGCCCCTTCATCTTTAATAAAATGAATGGACTTATTTTACTTTCAGATAAAGTAGAATAAAAGTGCTGCGACAAACACTCCCACACTACTTCATCTTTCTTTTTTTCTGTACATTTCATTTCAATATAACATTTAACAATCAATTTTTCGTCAAGTCCATATTATATTACATTTTAACTTAGATATACTACATTTTTTAATCATTAAATTTTTCTTGCATTCTTCCAAAAATATTCTTTAATATAATTTCAATCCTCGATTAAAAGTCATCCAACTCCACTTGAAGGATCATAAAGTTGATTGTAAATTAAATTATACATTTACAATGTGATCCCTCTGTGGAAATGAAAGATAAACTCAAAATGATACCATTGCTCCGAATCATTACCTTGCACGTAGTATTTCCTTAATTCACCTATTTTTCTTGTAATGGTTCTTTCGTGAACTCGTCATTAAATTCCTTTTAAAATTAAACATACTACATTCTAAAATCATTTAAATAATTTTGCTTTCTTTTTAAAAAAATCAAAAATATACCCTTTTACTAAAATTACCTCTCTTCGATATTCTTACCTTACTCTGTCGTAATTCATCCAACTCCTCTTGAGGGAACATAATGTTTTATGTTTTTTTTTAATATACATTAACAATATGTTCCCTCTGAGGAAATGAAAGATATTCTCAAGATGCTTCCGCAGCCCGAATAATTACCTTGCTCATGGTTTTGTTCACCCGTATTGATTCCCTAAAATGAAACTAATCATCCCACGGGTATGGTTTATATACTTTTTGGTTACGTAACACTCTATGGGATCAATTTATTACTCCTTCCACTTTTATCTCACATTTTTCAGTTGACAAGGGCTCTCATTTCCTAAGTATGTCATGTGTTTATGTAAACGTGAAATCTCTCCATACTTTTTAACTTTCAATTAATTTCCGCTATGTTTTATTTAAACTTGTTTTTCTTAATAACCCATTTCTTTAGGCTACTCTCTTTTTTTAATACAATTATTAACACTCATTTCTTTCTTTTTTTTACCTATTATTCTAGTTTGTGCCTTTTTTTTCTAATTTCTTCTTAATACTCTTCCGCATCCTAAACCCTTATTTTCCCTGCATCCTGTTCCAGACATACTCTCTTTTAATCTTCGAGTATTCTAATTCATACCCTTGTATTAATTTATTTAATTCCATTAATCCGTGTTTTCATACATTTATGTAAATAATATTTTTCATCTTTCTTTACAGTTCCTGCCTACATTTTATTACACTACCCCAACCAAACCCCCTATTTTCCCTGCATCCCATGCCAAAGATACTCTCTTTTGTTCTTCGAGTATTTTAATTCATACCCAAGTATTATTTTAATACTCTTCCCCATCCTAAAACCCTATTTCCCATGCATCCCGTGCTAGATATACTCTTTATTAATCTACAAGTATTCTAATTGATACCCGAGTATTAATTTATTTAAATCCATAAATCCGTGTTTTCATACATTTATCTTTAATTAATTTTTATATTCTTTCTTCATAGTTCCTGCCTACATTTTAATACACTACCCCACCCAAAACCCCTATTTTCCCTGCATCCTGTGCCAGAGATACTCTCTTTTATTCTTCGAGTATTTTAATTAATACCTGTGTATTATTTTAATTAATTCAAATAATCCTTTAATAAACTAAATATTAATATATATTGCAAATTGTATATTTAAAAATAATAACTTTTGTATTCTTTTTAAAACCAATTACTTATTTTTATTGTTTTAAGTAAAAATAATGCTTTGTAATGGCATGCGCTGTAATGGAATATGCGTTGTAATGGCATGTGTTGTGATAACATGCGTTGTAATGGAGTATATGATGTAAAAGTTTTGTTGTAGTAGTATTATGATGTAATAGTTGCGTTGTAATGGCTATCTCCCTCTTAAATCACCATTAGGGTTGTTTGGACTGGTGCAAGGTGCCCACTTCAATTAGTGGACATCATATACAAGGCCAACTTTCCATCTGCATTAGTCATCTAAGAGATCTGTGATCAGTTTGAACTAGGAAGTGCGTACCAATCAAGTATGGTCTAAGCTTCTTCAGGGACCAAACTACAGCAAAGGTTTCCCTCTCAATGGCACCCCATCCCTGCTCCCTGGGGGGAAGCCATCTGCTTATAAAAGCAATAGGTTGGCCTTTTTCATTCATCATTGGTCTGGGATACGACTGCTCCTAACCCTAGCTCAGAGGCATCAGTCTGCACAATGAACTTCTTTGCATAGTCTGGAGCTTTGAAAATTGGTGCTGAGCACATTGTCTCTTTCAGGGTGTCAAAAACCTGTTGACAGCGAACTGGACAGTTGACCTTTTTGGGTATCTGTAAGTTCTGTGAGGGGAGCCACACTGGACCCATATCCCTTCATAAACCTCCTGTTGTACCCAGTCAAGCCAAGGAATGCCCTGACTTGGGTCTGGGTTGTGGAGCTGCCCAGTCCAGGATAGCCTGGATGTTGGGCTGTAAGGGTTGCATTTGGCCTCCACCAACAAGGTGTCTCAAGTATACTACAGTTCCCTGCCCTATCTGGCATTTGGATGCCTTGATAATTAGGCCTGCAGTTTGCAGCGCATTTAAAACAACCTTCCAACAGTGGATCAGGTGATCCTGCCAGATGGAACTAAAGACAGCAATATCATCTAGATAAGCTGCACTAAAGGATTCCAATCCAGCAAGGACTTTATTCACCAACCTTTGGAAGGTGGTAGGGCCCTTTTTTAAACCAAAGGGCATAACAGAAAACTGATAATACCCATCAGGTGTGGAAAATGCTGTCTTTTCTTTTGCTCCGAGTGCCATGCCAATTTGCCAGTAACCTGCAGTTAAGTCAATGGTACTTAGACATTTGGCTACACCCAATTTGTGCATCAACTCATCTCCTCTTGGGATAGGTTGAGCATACGTCTTGGTGACAAGTTGAGCCCTCTATAGTCCACACAGAACCTTATTTCTGTCTTTCCTCCCTGTGGATGTGGTTTGGGGACTAGAACCACCGGGCTTGCAGAAGGGCTCTCAATAACCCGTAACTCCAGGATCTTGCTGACTTCAGGTTTGCTGCTTTGTTTGACTTGATCAGGCTGTCAATAGATTGTGTTCTTGACAGGTCCATTGTCCACATCATGGCTACACCAGTTTGTCTGACCAGGGGTCAAGGAAAAGAGCTTTGTATACTGCTGCAAGACTTGCTTGCAATCAGTCTGCTGTTAGGCAGTGTATGTGTCTGAAAAGGCAACTCGATCCACTGACCCATCTTTGGGACTGTGTGATAAAGTACCCTCTTTTTTGCATGGCATACCCCCAATTTTTGCTGAATTGCTGATGTGCTTTGACTGAGTGTGCCCTGGGCTCCTGCCAATCTGGTACCCAGGGCCTATGTTCCTTCCCTAAACCTGCATTGAAGCCTAAACCCAATTGGAATCTCTGGCCACATGTCAGCCCCTGGTAAATGGTACCATAGGTACCCAGGGCACTGTGACCAGAGAAGGCCCCTAAGGACTGCAGGACTTATTGTGGCACCCTTAGAGGCCCTGTGCCCTGACACACACACACACACTGCCTTTGCAGGCTGCATGTCTTGGTACAGAACAAAACAGTCAACATGGCACACATCTCTGTGTGCCATGACTGCAAAACACTCCCCTGGCATACATCAGTCACCCCTCCAGCTGGGTGCCCTATGCCAGCGGTGAGGGTACAGGTGCATGAGCCCTGTACCCCTACAGAACCCAGGTCCATTCCTGGGCACTGTAAGTGCAGTGCTGCCAATAAGTGTATATGGTGCTGAGAGTTTGTCATTACGAACTCCACAGCACCATAATGGCTACACTGAAGACTGAGAAGTTTGGTATCAAACTTCTCAGCACATTAAACCCACACTGATGCCAGTGTGGGATTTAATGTAAAATGCATGACAGGGGGCATCTTAGAGATGCCCCCTGAAACTCGACCAACTCCCAGTGACCTGACTGAGTGGCTGCCTAGGCTGCCACCACCAGACATGTTTCTGGACCCCTGGGTCGAGAGCTTGCTGCTCTTGGGGGCCTGAAACAATGCACATCCTGGGACGAGGTGCCAAGCCTCCTCCCCCAGGATGAGCAGGGTTCACGAAGGAGAGGCTTCAAAGGCATATCGCCTTTGTGAGCCTCTCCAGACCACTTGCTGTACTCAATAACTGGTCCCCACTGGTTCTACCCCCCACTTTGGGCAGAAGAACCGGCGGGGATAACAAAGTGAGGAAGAGAGGTGTGCCCACCTCTGCCAACTCCACCCCTAAGGTGGGGGAGGCAAGGTGAAGCACAACCTCGAGTCCCCCCCATCTTGAGGATGGGGGGACTCAGCCAACCAGAGACAGGCACGTGCTCCCCTCCCACTGGAAAGTAGTAGAATAGGGGTTGTACCCACCCCAGGGAAGGGACCCATTGGTCCCTGACCTTTACATGCCTGTAATGCCTTAAAATTTAGTATTTAGGGGCATCCTGAACCTTCCTTCCTCAGATCCAGCAACCACAAGAAAAGAAGGTGAGAAGCTGTGCCGAGCTAACAAGAGGACAACGTCCACTGACTCGGCCCCAGCCCTACAGGCCTGTCTCCCCTCGAACTTGCTCCTGCGAAACCCTGGTGTGTCCAGCGGCCAGCAACCTCAAAAACCCCAGAGTACATGCCTGCATTCACTTTCCAAGCTGTTTCTCCCGTGAACACTGGCGAGTTTAAACTGCAGCTTCTGGTGCCAGCCAGGATCCCCGAATCCAGCACACTCTGCACCCGCTGAGCCTGGCCCGTGTTTGAGTCAATAAACACCACAAGGAGGTCCCCCCAGCAATCCTTTCCTGAGATCCGGTGACCCCTGACCTGCCTCGAGCCTCCAGACGACGCCTACAGCCTCAATCCAGAGGACTCCCCAACCGCGACCAGAGCGGGTAAGAAAATCTGACGTCCAAAGGCACCTGCACTCGACGCCCCACGGCCTTGTGTGCCCAACCCAGTGGTGCCTAACCATCCCTCTACATCCCAACTTACCCCTCAAAGTGGTGGTCACTCCTGGAGGATCCTCGTCCCCGAGCCTGCAGTGTTTCTTTGTCCCGGAGAATCTCCATTGAAATCAACAGGGCACCAGACCTCAAAACAGCACCCTGTACCTGGCTGCCCTAGCGCCGCTGAGGGTGCCTCTTTGGTGCTAACTTGGTCCCCAACTTGCCCTAGCTTAACCCTAGGAGCTTTGCTCCTACAATCCTGTGGCCTGCTTGCCAGCCGCCACCAACCGGAGTCCCCTATCCCCCATAGGATAACATTGGGCCTCAACACTCTGCACCCGGCCGCCCGAGTGCCGCTGAGGGTGCAACAACAGTGCATCAATGACCCTGGGAGACCCCTTAGTCTAACCCCAGAACCCTAAATCAAAAGACTGACTACTTACCTTGAAAGCGATAACTCATTTTTCCTCAATAGAAAAACTACAAATATTCCTTAAAAATCAGCCGATTAACCGAAACACATTTTCTCAACTATTTTCAGGAAATGTCTAACCCTGGGCAAAGCACTATGCTACGCTCGAGTAGTTTGCGAAGTTTGCGCTACTTCGTACTACGCAAATTGCACGTAGCACAGTGCAAACACTCGTAGCGTAGGCCAGCGGTAATTTTATGCTTGCTCGCAGTCCTCAACGTCAAGTTGATGACCGCGAGCAAGCAAAATGATATCCCGGCGACACTTTTTCCTCGTTCGCGATCAGCAACATCAAGTTGCTGATCGCGAGCTTGGAAAATAAACCTCCCGGCGAGATTCTCAACGTGGGGAGGTCAGGTTTCTCATTGCGAGTGGTCGCGGATGCTCTTGACCGCTCACAATGAGAAACTACCAGTCCGCGTTGAGAAAGCTGCAGTTCGAGTAAAATTCTACTCGAGCGGCAGTAAAATACAGCTCGCACTGTGCAAGATGCCGTTTTCAAAGATTGCACAGTGCGGACAAGCATCTGGCACTGTTCAATCATCATGAACAGCCCACTACGCAGTTCGCGTAGTGATACGTATACCTCGCGTAGTGCACTTCACATAGCTACGTGTAGCGCTACTTTGCGTACTGCGCCCAGGCCTAGAAATGTCCCAGTGCTGAATCCAGGATCCAGCAGTGAATAAGAAAAAGTAACGATAGGCTAACTTACCTGCTAAGTGAATTTCCTCCCATAGGATAACATTGGTGATTCTATGTGAAAAAGTTTCAGTGTCTACTTTTGAAATACAAAAATATTCCTTAAAAATCGTACCTTTAACCAAAATCCATTTACTCACCTGTTTTCAGGAAATGTGCCAGGGCTGAATCTAGGATCCAGTCCTGTGTTAGTAAAAGTAATCTGAAAAGTAATTGACTGCATTTTACTTAAAAAGCCCATTCAATTGAATGTACTATACCTGCAATGTGTTGCAAACTGCTTTCTTAAAACTGTAACCAAAACCAGCACAAGTTTCACTGCTATTTTGAAATGTGTTCATACAATTAATTTACTACTGAAAATTATTTTTATGCTTACCTGCACCAGGATTGCTTGGTTCTATAAATACAACAACAGTATATTTTTTTAATACAAAACAATTGGCCTAGAGCTCAGTTCTTGAGTGTGTGAGACCATTTGCTGACTGAGTACATCAAATGCTGTACACTGTCCTCCGATACTGGCTTACTGCTCGACCAAACTACCACTTTAGAGAGTACGGTTTTATTTAACTTTATCCTCTGCCAAACCTTTGGAGACCCTTGGACTCTATACACACTGTACCTCACTTTGTTGCAGTGTATATAGAGCCAGATTCTTACAGGCTGTATGAGAGGAGGTCAGGGAGAGGTTCACTCTGTCTCCTGATCCTCATCAGTCACCACCAGCATGGTGGTGTCAGCCCTATCATGGAAAAGCTTAAGGCAGTTGACATGGATCACACTTTTGGGTGTCTTGCTTCTTCCCAGGTCCACCATGTAGGTGACCTCACTTTTCTTTTCTAAGATGGGGTAAGGGCCACTCCATCTGTCCTGGAGAACCCTTGGTGCCACTGGCTCCAAAACCCATATATTTTGCCCAGGTTGAAATTCTACCAGTGCAGATTCTTGGATGCTTTTCCATGTACTCAGCCAATCTGAAAGAAACACGTTAGTGATAGATTCCTTACCTTAGAATTACCCCCAGACATCAGACTGGATCCGTGAAGTTTTCGTCAGCAGTAACCTTGCGCGTCGGTAGGTGTTGTCGTGCGGCTCCGCGTACGTCGTTGACTTCTTAATTACCAAGATGATGTTGCTGGAGATACTTAGGCGCGCCAGCGTGCGCTAATGTCAGTTCTTTCTTTTTCCGCATCAGCAAGTGCAGATCCGGAGAGAGTAGTACCCCCTGTCATTTTTTGGCTGAGTTATTCGTAGGACTTTTGGTCTCTGTTTTTTGAGTATTTGACTTCTGTTGGACAGGGATGCCCGGTTTTAAGTCTTGCATGGCTTGTCCCCGCACGATGTCGGTGACTGACCAGCACCATGACTGCCGAGTGCTAGGCCATGGCTCCAAAAACTTTGCTGGAGCGGTCCCGAAAGTTGCTGGAGGCCCGGGAGTCGGCTCTGCACCGTTCAAGGTCCTGGTCCCGTGGGAGGTCGAGGGACCGGTCGTGGAGCTACCACCACCATCATCCTTCGTCCAAGTCTTCGCACTCAGAGTTCGGTAAGGCGAAGCACAAGAAGTCGAAGAAGGGTAGTCGCTCTTCGCCTTCCCCTAGCCTGTCATATGACATGGCTGAGGGTGCGGGTGGTGCCACCCCCGCGGCTCCGCCAGAGCCTGCACAGTAGCTGACGGCCTACCCACCCTTCCCAGGTCTGTTGGCAACTCCGGCCCAGCTACAGGACTTCCTGTCAGCCATGGCCTGACTTTTTGGCCCATCGGGCTCCGCCGGAAAGCCTTCGGGCCCCGTTGGTCCGACTGGGGGTCCTCGTTCATCTACGTCGCCGGCCCTGAAGTCGTCAACGACTCCGGTGTTGACGCTGCGAGACCCCCATGGATCCATGCATGGATCCCAACTTATGTCGGGTGGCCTCGTGCGACCTCCACTGACATCGACATCTACCGCACCGCCACAGGCCCTGGCTTCCACCCCGACGTGGAGATGGCGCCGGACCGGTGTCGATCGACGCCAATGGGGAATTCTATCCTTTTCTCCATCCGCCTCCCTCTTTTCCGCCTTCCCGTCTGGTTGGGGAGGAAGGGGAAGACTGGGAGGGGTCTGAGGACCCTCTTGCAGCCCGGTGTGAGTTAGACCCAGACTGGGAAGAGGAATTCAAGGATGCAGGTGACATGGATTTTACTCCAGAACCTGGCACACTGTCTCCTTCTACTGTGGCTACAGAGGAGGTGTAGTGTAGTTCCTATTTTCCCAATAGGCTCTGCGCATTGGAATAACATAAACAGCAGTGTAGACGTAGGACTGAGGTCATCTAGGTCTCTACTGACTATGTTAGACCTAATTTAGGTTTGCGCCAGCTAGCTCAGAGGTCACTAGAAACTTTCTTGAATTAATAGGGAGGGATGAACTTCCTTGATTCAGACGAGAAGGGATTCAGTTTCTGACAACCGCATAAACATGACAACTTTGCTCCCTCAGAATAAGAGTGTATCTCTAGAGTCGTGTGAAAACAATAGGCAGCTATTTCACTCAGTCAACCGTGCATACTTAGTTTCACCAGAGTGCAGAGAGATAGAGAGACGGGCGTTTTCAATAAAAGGTGTTATTTATTGAGCAGTCTTCTTTCTCATGCAAGAGAAATGAATTGCCACAATTGCAATACTTATCATAAAGTAAAGTGCGTACAGTAAAAGTAGTATTATGAAATAATACTGTATAAGCATTGATATGGTTTCTTAGCCATATAGTACTTTAAAATGGATAAAATATATACATACATAAAAACATTGACTAACGTACTCAACTGGGGCTTCTAACTACGCCTACCCCGGTGTACCTGACCTAAGCCTAATACTTGGGAAGGAGTAAGGAAGTAGCAGTTTAAGTTAAGTTGGTTAAGATTGTTTTGCCAAGAATCTGCATCAAGAATTCTCTTAAGGGTTTAGTCCGCTCCGTACCTTGGTAATAGAATGTGGGAGGTCTGGTATCTCTTTCTTCAGGACTCGATCTCCCAGCAAACCCGCAAGGGTGGCTGGAAACACCGGAGCTGGATTTTCTCGGCTGGAGAAAAAGACAGCGTCTCTCTCAGTGCATCAAAACGGGAGGGGCGGCTTCCGTGGGCTCTCGCATCAGCTGGGCTCTCGGACAAGTAGATAGCCGCTTTGCTCCAAACCACTGTGTGTTTGCTTAAGGCAACTGTTGGTATATTTATACCTGAAAGGTGCCGAGTTTGACGTAAGGTTGGACATAAGACGTCACTAAGAACTAACAGTTCTTTCTGGACTTCAGGAGTTCTTGTTCAAATCAAAACAAAAGCAGGGGGGGGATTTCCCGGGCTGCTGGAGGCTTGGTTTGTTTAAAGAACGCGTTGTGCTTTCTAGGAGTCGATGGAAGTAGCCGTGCTGTGCTTTGGACTGCATGGGCTATTACTGAACATGGATATGATTCTTATGCCTTTATAAGAATATTATTGATTATAACCACATAAGGGCATGAACCGGGAATATCGGATTAGGGTCCTAGATAGAAACACAACATCCACTCCACGGATTAATGTCCATCATTACTAAAAACTAAGTAATAGTAAACATATAACGATGTATGTGTGTTTTCCAACCCACCCCAAAATACATATTTCGCATTTGAAATGGTATATGGTAAATACACGAAAATGAGTGTTGGTACTGTACGCTTTTCAAGCAGTGTCATCATTCAGATAAATGCATATATATATATCAGCTGAATGAATTGCGAAAATTACACATGAAATAGCTCTGAATACAGAAAAGAAGGTCGAGACCATTCCATCACATATTTATACATAATGCTGTATATGTGCTAGAGGCTGAGGTAACATATTGTCTCTGGTATCCCAAAAATAAAAGCTCTGTTCTCTAAGAATAGTTCTACCTTAAGCAGAGTACCATGTGCCAAAAAAAGGGTAAATATTTTGGAAAATGGACAAAAATAATTTCGCTTTCAGGGGAAACATAGTTCCAAATATTTTTTGTAGCTTTGTTTATCAAAACTGAAGGCCGAATTCAGAGTTGAGGGAACGCTGTGTGCTCATTGTTTTTTTTTTTTAAGAGTTATTCTCGTTGACTGGAGAGAACATCATTTCAGACAGACTCGCAAAAAATTGGTCTACAACATCAGGTGAAAATTCGACCAAATTTGAAAATACTGCAACTGTGCAGTTCTCTGCGTGATTGCTATCATTGATGGTTTATTACCTAGAGATACTGCCTTCGCATCTAAAGACTTCCAACAGGTTTCAAGTGAAGCATGTTCTTTTCTTTTACAAATAAATGTAATGTAATGTAATGATGTCTTGTAAAGCGCCTGAATCACCCCACATGGGGTATCTCCGCGCTGTAGATCGCTGGGGAACCCGTCCTGGATTTCTCTGTGAGATGGTCCCTACTGGGTATCTCCAAGGTGAAACCAGGCATCCCCGGCATATGTGGGGGGTCGTTGTGGAGATGAGGCAAGCTAATGCCCAGAGTTGCTGAGTGTGATCCCTGGTTAGAGTAGGCAATGAGGCGAGAATTATAGAGTCCGCTGACCCTGGTACACGACCCTGCCGCATTGGAAATTGAACCCTGGTCCCGGGCCGTTCTCTGCTTCCGGGTCTGCCGCCTCTAACCAGTGAGCCACACCACTCCACAAATCAGTATAGCTTGTGAGTTGCATGGTGTACAAAAGTAACAGGCCAGTGTATGATACCCGTCTATCTTGCTGTCATTTCAGATCTCCCTCCCTGCAGTTCCCTTCCTTTCCTCCCTCCCTGATCGCCCTTCTGTGTCTGTTGCTTGAACCAGACCAGGCGGCTATCTGGAGGTGGAACCCCATATAGCATCGTATGATCCAGAGGACATCTGGACCACGACACACACTGCCTTTGCAGGCTGAGTGTCTTGGTGCAGAACTAAACCAAGAGTCGACATGGCACACATCCCTGTGTGCCATGCCCACAAACACACTGCCCTGACATACCTCAGTCACCCACAAAACACTGGAGGATCTGACTGCCTTGCTCATCTAAAGACTAGGACTCCCACGAGCAGTAGTTCTGCTCAAACAGCAACAACCCCTGGTGCCAGCCAGGAACTGTGAATCCAGCACACTCTGCACCCGCCGAGTCTGGCCCGTGCCTGATTGGACAAAAACCAAGAGGACGGCCCCCGGCGATTGTGACCAGAATCCAGTGCCCAAGGACCCTCCTCGATGCTCCTGACGATGCCTGCAGCCTCATAACAAGGGACCCCTCCAACCTCGAACAGCTGAGGGTAAGATTTCCCGACGCCAAAAGACACCCCAGCACCCTGCGCCCCACGGCCCCCTGTGCCCAACTCCTGGGTGTCTACCTATTCTCCAAGACCTCAACTTACCTCTCGAAGTGGTGGTCACACCTGAAGAATCTCCGCCCCCGAGCCTACAGCCTTTGTTCAACTTCCAAGTCTCCCATTGAAATACATTGGGCGCCCGAAGGTCCAAAAGCACCCTGCACCCAGCTGCCCGAGTGCCACTGGGAGTGCAGCATCTACCCTACTTCCCCACTTGCCCTGAGTAAGTGACCAGGAGCTCAGCTCCCACAGCCGTGTGGCCTGTCTGCTAGCAGCCACCAACCGAGGACCCCTATCCTCCATAGGATAACATTAGGCCTACTCCTGCACCCGGCTGCCCCTGTGCCGCTGAAGGTGTAGCAACTGTACTTACCTGACCCTGGGAGACCCCTGTGTCTACCCCCAGAACCTTAAATCTGCCAGCCGAGTACTTACCCAAAGACCGATACCTTGATTTTTTTCCCTAGGGTAACATTGGCTGGGTTTCACTGAGAATTTCTTCTACGTGTCGAGTTTTGCAACTTTAAAATATTGACTAAAAATCAGCCGATCAACTAAAACCGAATTACTCAACTGTTATCAGGAGAGATCTCAGTGCTGTATCTTTGAGCCCAGCACTGAACCTGAAAAGTAATTATACCCATGAATTACTGTTAACTCAATTTTCCTCCATAGGACTACATTGTCGATTTTCAAACCTTACAAATATTCCTTAAAAATCGCCTGTATAACAAAAACGATTTTTTTCAACTGTTGACAGGAAATGCACCAGGGCTGAATCCAGGATCCAGCCCTGAGTAAGAAAAGCGATTTGATTGCATATACGCAAAACTTCCCATTGAGCTCAATGTTATTTTGTGTTTAAACTTGTGTTGCATATTGCAACAACTGTAACTATTGCATTCCAAAGTCTATTGCTATTTAAAAGTACTCAATCGAAACATCTCATTCTGAGGAAGTATTTATGATACCTACTGTGGTTCTAAAATAAAGTAACTATATATTTTTAAATACAAAACAATTGGCCTAGAGTAGAGTTCAGTTATTGAGTGTGAGACCATTTGCTGATTGAGTGTGTACAACAAATGCTTTACACTGTCCTCTGATACTGCCTTACTGCTCGACCAAGCTACCACTTTAGAGAGTAAGGTTATATCTAACTTTAGCCTCTGCCATACCTCTGGGGACTGTGGACTCTGTGACACTGTACCTTACTTTGGTCCAGTATAAATAGAGCCACTTTCTTACAGTTGAGTTTTCAAGATCAATTACTGTATGATGCCAACCCCAAGACTGTGTAGCCCGGCTATGCCAGTTTTTGCCTCAAAGGCCATTCACTTTATTAGCTCTGCATTTATAAATATATTTTTTATTTTATTTTTGTCAAAAATATGTTCATTGAAATAATCAGTAGCAGTCAATGCGCCAGACAGCAGAGAGACAAAGACCATAGCCACAGAGGACAGTCCAACGCAGGGGAGTATGCATACAGAGTGAAGACATAACTGTTGGGGCAATCAGCAATTATGAATGACATCAAACCTCCGGGGGGACGGGGACCTGCCGAAAGGTAGCAGATAGCATTAACTGTCAAACTTGAGATCAGCTGGGAAGGCCACCCCGTAGAAGCTCAGCCTTACGTCATTCATCCATTCACCTGATGCAAGTTGTATAGAGCTCTCCCCTGTGGCTGCTGTAGAGGCAAGGAGAAACTGGACACGTCTAGATGGCCCCTATGGCTAGCTATGCATGTTGAAAAAGAACCCGACGAACACCCCTTCTCCCCCCTCCATCCCCCAGACTTCTCCCAACCCCCCTCCCCCCATGGTGGTGGTGATATTTACGAGAATAGGAGACACACAGTGGGAAATAGAGCACGACCGGATGTGAGGGGTGACCGCGGATGTTGTGGTGCGTCTCACAGTTGGAACAGATGCAAAGCCCTAAGGGGGGGGGGGGCATACCACTGATGGAAGGCCCTTTGAGAGAAAAGTGACCAGCGGGCCCCATTTAAAATCATCCCTAAAGATGTCTGCCATGCGTTCAAGACTTAGGAGCTGCCAAAGGCGGGCATGCCAGAGGGATATAGCCGGGGCCTCCTTTTTTTCTTCCAAGCCGCGGCCAGGGCGATCTTGGCTGCCCCAAGGCACAACCACATAATCGCTTTGTCCGCTCGAGTCTGATAGAGTAGGGATGGATCACGAATCCCCAGAAGAACCCCTGCCATGTCCGTGGGGATGGGATAACCCAACATCTCCTTCATGTGTTCTAAGATTTCTTCCCAGTAGGGTCGGACAGCAGGACAGTCCCACCAAATATGACGGAAATCCCCCAGCTGCCCACAACCCCTCCAGCATCTATCAGAAGTGGCGGGGAAGATCTGGTGGAGTTTGGAAGGGTGTAGGTACCAGACCATCATTGTCTTGAGGTGGGCTTCCCTGAGGGCTACGGAACGATTGCATCCAGTGGTATCTTCCCATAGATGGGCCCATTCCTCCTCAGAAATGGGGGGTTGCAGGAGATCCTCCCATATGGACATGCATCGGAAGTCGTGGGGAGGTGGAGGTATCAAGCATCAGTGCGTAAATAAAGGAAATTACACCTTTCATAGATAAGGACCGTGCGAGGAAAGCCTCAAACTTGGTCAGGGGACGTGTAGCGGCTTCGCTAACCGCTAACTGGGGGGTGAAGAGCCCAATGCATCAGTTGAGGGAAGTGATAGGCCTCGGTTTCTGGTAAATGGAATTCGTCCCAGCAGTCCTGGAAAGAGAGTGGCTCACCATCCCGGAACAGGTGTATCAGAGCGAGACAACCGCCCTGTTTCCAGGAGTCAAAGGGGCCTTCATGGAGGGCCGGGGGGAAGAGGGAAGTGTGGCGTATCGGGATATAAGGGGACAAGAAAGTAGTCCACCTGTCGTCACCCGTAAGTGTGTCCCATACCTTAAGTGTGGTGTGTGTGGGCGTGCTTAGATATGTGTTCAAAGGTCTGTCTCTGCGTGGACGGCAGGCCAGGTCCCAGACGGTCCGACCCGTCACGCTGCGATCCATATGAAGCCAGTGTTTCTCGTATTCCTTCTGGGACCATTCGACCAGAACCCATAATTGGGCCGCTCTGTAATAAAGCTGAATGTCCGGCAGTCCCACTCCCCCTTGAGTACGGGGACGGCGAAGAAGTGAGAAGGAAAAGCGTGCTCTTCCACCCTGCCAGATAAAGCGTAGGAGCATGGTCTTAATTTTCTGGAAGAAATCAGAGTCTAAGCCTATAGGGAGCGCCTGAAAGAGGTACAGGAGTTTTGGCAGCAGGGTCATTTTGATTGCGTGGATACGGCCCAGCCAGGAGAGGAAGAGTTGCTTCCATTTTGCTAGATCAGCTCGAATTTGCGCAAGCAGAGGGGGAAAATTGGCTCGATAGAGTCCTTGAAGCGTTGGGGTTAAAGACACCCCTAGATATTGGAGGGACTTAGAGGCCCAGGCAAGCGATGTGGAAGATCGAAGCTGGGTCGCCCTTTCTGCGGGGAGGGAGAGGTTAAGAATTAAAGATTTCCCAGAATTGATCTTGAAGCCCGACAGAGATTCGAATCGTGTGAGTTCCCCATGTAGGCTAGGGAGAGAGCTCTCGGGTTCCGTAAGGGACAAAAGGACGTCATCGGCAAAGAGGGAGATCTTGTGGGGCACTCCTGTGAATGGGATACCTTGGACGGACTCATTTTGTCGTATCGCCAGCGCTAGGGGTTCAATGCTGAGGGCAAATAGTAAGCGGGAGAGGGGGCAACCCTGCCTTGTCCCTCGAGAGTGCAGGACGGAGTCCGATTGTGCTCCATTGACCATCACTCTGGAGGTGGGGGCGCGGTAGTTCGCCTGGATCATGGCTATCAATTTGGCTGAAAAGCCTAAGGCAGACATCGTCTGGAAAAGAAAGGACCAGTTAACCCGGTCAAAGGCCTTCTCCGCGTCAAGGCCCACCAAGATGGCTGGGATGCGAAAATTATTGGCCTTTTCTATGAGGTGGACTATACGGCGAGTGTTGTCGTGGGTCTGCCTCCCCTTGATGAAACCGGACTGGTCCGGATAAATGAGGAGCGGCATGAGGTCATTGAGGCGTTTGGCGAGAATAGACGAGTACAGCTTGGCATCTAAATTAAGTAGCGCAATCGGTCTAGATGAGACGCAGGACTGAGGGTCCTTCCCCGGCTTAGGTATGACTGAGATCACTGCCTCCGCCATGGTACCTGTTGTCCTACTTTCCTCCACCATGGCGTTGAAGAGGGAGACCATATAGGGAGTGAGCTCAGGGGCAAATGTCTTATAGAAGAGCGCCGTATAGCCATCAGGACCGGGGGCCTTATTTGGCTTCAACGCGGAGATCGCCGTAGTCACCTCTTCCGGGGTAAAGGGGGCTGTAAGGAGCTCGTTCCATGCCGCCGAGACCTGAGGGAGTGGAAGAGAGTTGAGGAATGTCTGCTGGGCATTGTCATCTAGGGAGTCACCCGCATATAGATTTTTATAAAAAGTACCGAACAGGGTCGCTTTCTCCTCGTCTCTGTAAATAATTTGACCCGCCGGATTCACTATGCCCCTATGTATTCTTTTTCTCTTTTGGGCCGTAGCTGGCGTGCCAAGTGACTGCCAATTTTGTTGCCCTGGGAATAGGAGAGCTGCCGTAATTTCAGGAGGGTGAGCTCGGTCCTATTGGAGTAGATGACCCGGAGTTTGCCTCTGAGTGCAGTAAGTTGCCGCTGTTTCTGTCGCGTGGGGTCTTTTTTATGGGCTAGTTCTACGGCCACGAGTTCTGTCTCCAGAGCCTCCCGTTCCTGGGCACGTTGTCTATTGAGCGCAGAGTTGAGGGCGATGCATTCGTCCCGAAGTACCGCCTTTAGAGTGTCCCAGTTGGTGAACTCCGAGGTGTCCTCCGAAAGATTGTTCTCAAAGAACCCAGCAATAGCGGCATGGAGATTGGTGCAGGACTCCCTGTCGCGCACTAGAGAGGGCTGGAAGTACCATCTAGGGGCGGTCGGCGCAGGTCCCCGCCAGTGAAGGCAGACTGAATACAGGCTGTGGTCAGAAACCGAGAGCGGGAAAATCTTGGCCTCTTGTAGAGTACCCTGCAGAGACTGGCTTATGAATACATAATCTAGGCAGGAGTATGTCCTATGTACGTGGGAAAAAAAGGTGTAGTCCCGTGTCTGTGGGTAGAGCGCTCGCCATGTATCGAGAAGCCCCAGTTCCAGGAAGTATTGTCATGTCTCCTCTGTAAACGTCCCCGCATCTGACCTCTGTGTGTGCGTACTATCAAGCTCCTTCTCCCAAATGAGATTCAAGTCACCCATGAGGAGAAGAGGTCCTTCAGAAAAATCTGTTAATTTCCCTATGAGTGTGAAGAGAAAGTGCGTCTGACGCTTGTTTGGGGCATAAAGCGCTACAAAAGTGCAAATCCTCCCTCTAAGGACCCCCTTCACCATGACCCAACGTCCCTCCCTGTCCCCCTGAACTCCCAAAGGTTGGAATTGAATCGCTGCTCGGAAGAGCAGGGCCACCACCGGTGTTTAGTGGTAGCGGAAGACCGGTAAATAAGTGGAAATTGTTTAAGCCGAAGTCGCAGTTCATCTGTCCTAGCAAGGTGGGTTTCTTGTAAGGCTATCACATCCACGTGGTGGTCTACAACGTACTTCCATACCTTGAGCCTCTTCTGCGGTGAGATGAGGCCCTTGACATTCCAGGTGACTACAGTGATAGGTGCCATAACGTTAAAGAAGAAGCAGCGTTCCTATCAAGGCGAATAGGTACCTCACTAATCACGATCTGAGCACCCTGATTAAGTGGTCGTCCTTACCCGCATGTACTCCCGTGTAGACTGAAAAAAAAGACCCCCCAAATAGAGACCGCCACCATGGTCCCCCACCCATCCCCCCGACCCTCCCCCATGCCCACTATTGTCATAGTGTTCAAGGAGAAAAGTTCCAGTTCGTCCATCAGGCGGGCCCTAATATTGAGTCCAACACTCGCCGAGGACATTGAGAGAGTTGCGGCAAACTCTCCTGGATCGCTCTCTCCGGCGCCATCTTGTATGTCCAGTAGTGCCAGATCTAATGCATACCCCTCAGGAGTCCTCGGTCGCCTCCGTCACCCATGCTACTGATGCTACCGCTTCACCCCGCTTCAGGCGGCTCGTGGAAACATCAGGTTTCGCCATACGGGCAGGTTTCCCAACTCGTTGCCAGTCCGTTAGTTGCTTACAGTCCCTGTCGGGGGTTCTGTTTTACCCGAAGGAGTGGTGGGGTCGGCCAGCCCTAGAAGGTCCAGGGCCGATGTGAGAGAGCGGGTCTAGACCAATTTCCTGTGGAACCGGAAAATCAGTCTGAAGGGGTGACCCCAGGAATAGGGAATGCCCTGTTCTTTCAGGTAGGTGGTCACAGGCTTGAATTCCCTACGTTTTATCAATGTGGAGGCCGCCAGGTCTTGGAAGAGCAGTGGGTGGTTTCCCGGAATTGGAGCGGGGTGTGATCACGCGCCTTCCGCAGGATTCGCTCTTTCAGTTGAAAATCGTGTATGCACACCAGGATATCCGGCGGGGGGGGCTTTTGGACCCCTCGGGAGGTCCACCCGGTGTACTCTGTCCATTTTAATGTCCGTGAGGTCGTCTTCCCCTAATACTTGTCTGAAGAGGGCTCCCACATATTCCCGCAAGTCAAATCCCTCACCTTTCCAGGGCACCGCCCTGATCCGAATATTATTTCTGCGGGATCTTTTCTCCAAGTCTTCAGCATGAGCCTGGAGGTCCAGGTTTTGTTCAGTTAGCCGGAGTACATCCAGCTGGAGCCGGGGGATGTCACCCGCAGCGTCCACATCGTGCTCCTCTAGGGTAGCCACTCTCTCCCCAATCTCATCAACATCACGCCTTACTTCTCGGAGGTCCGAGGCCAGCTGCGAGCGAAGCTCAGAGATATCGTCTTTGATGGCGGCAAATAGTTCCATCATGAAGGCCTTAGTGGCCGGAGTGTCGTCATCTCCAGGTCACGGCGACCTCTCTGTGGTTTTCGAGGTGGTGGGACCCACCGGGAGTCATCGCAGTGTCCTTCGGGGGTTTGTCCTTCCTAACCCTGCCCGCCGCCATTTTGCCCCTGTCTCGAGGGGTGTCTTTTGACAGTGTGATTCTACGGGAGCTGTCGTGACCCCCCCAGGCGTCGCGAGGTTAGGTGCTTTTGGAGGGGGGGGGGCGAGGATCCCAGAGCCACCCCGCAATGGTCGGAGGAGCACCGCGTAGAGGCGGGGGAAGCCGCGTCACCAGTTAGCCCGGGAGGACCCCTACAGCTTTCAGAGTGGCCCTCGGTGCGCTGGGGATGGCTGAATATGCCCCACAATTGCTCATGGGGGAACTTCAGTGGTCCCCAATCCCGCCACTGGTCCAGGCCATGCCGTCTGCCGGGCCACGGACTGAGCTATCCCTCTCCTCCCAAGTCCTCCACTGTTCTCCTCACCTTTGCGTTGTTATGGCCTATCAGACAGGTGGCCGTCTGGCAGGGAGCCCTCCCGGAGGCGTCGCTGGATGTGGTTAGGTCCCCAGGCCTCTGTTTGCAGCTCGCAGCTCGCCTGTCGGTTCACGGGACGATATCAGGCTCCCCGGGGGACCCGTTCTGGTAGGCTTCTCTCCTCTGCTGGCTGTGTGGAGTGCACCCCCTTGTGTGCTGCTGGAGTGCACCGCTACCTGCCCTCCCCGGATCTCCGCGCTACTAGGCCCCGACTAGGCCGCAACTCCTTGCTGTGGGGGAAGGGCAGGCCGCGATGCCGAATCCACGTTGGGAGCCACTCAATGCACTCCGACCGGCCAATTTGCAGCTCCGTGTGGGTGTTCCGGCTTTCTGCGGGCTGCAGTATTGGCAGGCAGGCCGTCCTCGCGGGGCCCCCGCGGCCGCAGCAATGGGCGGCAGGACCGCCTCTTTGTCTACCTGCTTCGCGGCTCTTCGCCGCAGCCAGGACCGGCCCTCCATATTCCCTCTCTCCGCCCGGCTGTGCTTGGGGGTATCACCTGGCGGCTCTCGGCGCTGGAGGCCCTAGTGCTGCCGTCTCTGCTCGCCGCTCGCTGCCTCCCCCACTCTCACAGCCAGGCCGTGCCGAAGCTCTGTAGTTCCCGGCCCGCAGGGCGCCGCGCCGCTGCGGATCCGCTTTAAGGGAGGAGCACCGCTGGAGACTGGGCTGTCCAGGGCACCTGGGAACGCCGTTAGAAGGCATAGATGGGCACTAATCAGGCTCGTTTCAAAGCTATACAAGTGGCGGCGCCGGAGAGACGGAGATCCGTCCTACTCTGCCGCCATCTTGGCCACGACCCCCGGCTCCATTTTTTATTTTTTAATACATTTTCACAATAAACAATTAAACAGAAATGCAGTACAGCTTGGTGTTTGACCATGATAAATGGTAAATTCTGGTCCATAAATATGCAGAGGTCCTCAAAGCAATCATTGATTCGACAATCCTGATTAAAGAAAAGTGCATTCAAATCACAATGGCATCAGTGTCTGCTCAGTAGACGCTAGTGTTCCTCTGGTAGTCCCAGTAACTGGAGGGGTGCGTTGCTGTGGGGGTGGAGTGCCACCGGCATCCTGTGCAGCCAATAGATAAGAATGGAATGGCTGCCATATATCAAGGGGCCTTGCAGCGGGCAGCTGTAACAATGCGAACGTATAGCTGTTAGTGTTGACTCCATAGGATAACATTGACTGTTTTTCTGTGAAAATATTTCTAAGTGTGGAGTTGGAAAGTGTATGAAACCCTTTAAAACTGTAACTTAATAAACAAAAACCCTTTTACTTACCTGTTTACAGGAAATGTCCCAGTGCAGTATCCAGGTATACTGCACTGTGTAAGAAAAGTGATCTGTAAAGTAATCTACTTGACATTCTACTAAAAAGCCAATGCAAAGTATATGTACAGTATATCAAAAGTATTGCATTACTAGTCGCTCTACTGTAATCAAATCAAAGTGCATATACAATTGCAATTCAAACTGTTTAGAAACTGCATTACTACTGTAAAGTATTTATTGCATACCTGTGCCAGGCTTGCCTTGTTCTAGAAAATAACTAAAAGAATATTTTTGTACAAAATCAATTGCTCTGAAGTTCAGTCTTTGAGAGTGTAATTCCATTTGCTGATTGTGTACAACAAATGCTTAACACTACCCTCTGATGGAGCCTTACTGCTCACCCACACTACCACAAATCGAGAGTAAGGTGCTATCTCCTTTTACCTCTGCCTACCTTTGGGATTCCACTTGACTGTGCACACTATACCTCACTTAGGCATAGTATATACAGAGCCAGCTTCCTACATTGGTGGTCGAGCAGTAAGGCTGTTTCAGAGGGTTGGGGTTAAGTATTTGTTGTACACACTCAATCAGCAAACTATATCACACGCCCAAAGACTGAACTTTAGACCAATTTGTTTTGCATCAAAATATTATTTTAGTTATTTTATTTTCTAGAACCAAGCACGCCTGGCACAGGTAAGCAATAAATACTTTGCAGTAGTAATGCAGTCTGTAAACCGTTTGAATTGCAATTGTATATGCACTTTGATTATAGTAGAGCTACTAGTAATGCAATGCTTTTGATATACTGTACATATACTTTGCATGCACAAAATTGTTTTGGTTAAATGCTGTTTAAGCATTAACATTTAATATAGCAGCCTTAATTTTACTTTTCGACCTGACTAAATGATGCAATACTATTACAAAATTTGCGACATTATGCTGCATAATGTGCCACATAATTCATTCAATCCTACTGCATAATTTGTCTCTTTGTGCTTGTTTTATGTTTGAGTGGGACAACAAGCCAACTTGTTTTCAGAAATGTTTTGTATAGTGTGATGTCAGCATATATAATGGTTGAGAAGCTTGCACCAAAGTGGTGCCAAGTGGTTTACTTGTGCACTCCTGTGCATAGCTACTCACCTCACCAGTTTAAGTTTTTTTTACAAAGTATTTTAAGCACGGTTATACTATGCCTGGAATACAAAAAAACAGACAAAAGAAACAAAGCAAAGGAGACCGTCTTAATGAGTCATATGACCTTAAAGCTGTCTACCGTCATGATCTAGTTTATTTGTTAAGGAAACCTAACAATTACCTAGCGTAATAATGTACATAAAACTATCATGTAATTTCTTTTGTCTTGTGCATGCGCCAAGGCGAATCTCCTGACATGCAACCTGCAGAGTTTGAATGATGGCTTGTAAGCCGTGGCACTGGTAGTGCGTTTAGAGGGGGCTGGGCCAGTGCTTAATGATCTGTTTGTTGGTTTCACTTATGGTGCACAGAATGGATTTAATGTATCTTTTTTGAGGCAACTCCCCTTCCCTACAGACATGAAATGTGCCTTTGTTTCAGTTTGCAATTAAACATTAGCACGGATCCTAAGAAATAATATCGAAAGGCGTCCTTATCTACAGACATCCGGGTACTAGCTCCAAATTCTTGGAGGCAATGCCAGACATACTGGCCAGCCTAGTTCTACAAAAAACCTCCATGACTATTTTGGCGACTTTAACCTGCACCTCGACATACAGGATGACCCCTTCGTCAAAAAGCTAAAAGCAGATCTTGAGGCATTACAACTAACCCAACTCTTATCAACCCCCCAAACATGAGAAAGGGCATACTTTGGACCTAATTTTTTCCAGTGACCCTCTGGTTACTCTTTCTAGAACTATCCCGGTCCCCTGGCCAGATCATTGTCTTATTCTCTTTAAACTTCCCAAACCTGCCCAACCAATCAAGGGAAGGACCCAGATGACAGCCATAAGAAGATGGTTGAAGCTAGATCCTAGGACTTGGGAAACTCTCCTAAAGGATACAACTCCTAAATGTGTAGGTAGTCTAGAGGAGAATTATCAGCAATGGAAAAACTGGATCACCCAGTCACTAGATGCAAGCATTTCCAAAACTAACTCCAGACCTAAAACACATACAAAAAAGCCCCTTGGTACAATGCTTACCTCTTTGCAATAAAAAAAAACATTGCAAGAAAATAGAAAATAACTGGAGAAAGGAATTTGACCCAGGACTTAAATTAAAATATAAAGCTTCAATCATATCATATCGAAATAAAGAAAGCGCTGGCCAAATTCTATGAGGAAAAAATCACTCCGGCTTTGAACTCCCTAAAATAACTATTTAGAGTGGTTAAAACCCTATCCATTTCACTTGATAATAACACTATTCCCCAAGCCACAAAAGAAAGATGCAACAATATAGCATCCTTCTCCACAAAAAAGTGACCAATATTTATGATCAATTCCAGATAAATCCCGAACCTGCGCTAGGGGAGGTAACTAAGGGCAGGGATCTGCCACCGCCTCCAATTCTAAAAAAATTCCTTATGCTTGACAAAGAGACAATCCTAAATCTTATAAAAGCAACCAAATCCGGCTCTCCATTAGATCCCGATCCCCTACATAACTTATCCAAAGTGGAGAAGTGTGGCTCACTGGTTAGAGGAGGCAGACTTGGAAGCAGAGGTCAGCCCGGGACCAGGGTTCAATTCCCGGCTCGGCGGAGTCTTGAGTCCTAAAATGTCCATGGACTCGACAATTCTCGCTCCGGTGCCTACTCGATTCACGGGTTCACACTCTGCGACTCTGGGCAATAGCTTGCTTAATCTCCACAACGGCCCCTCGCGGCGGGAACTCTGGCTTTCACCTTGCGGATACCCTGCCGGGGTTATCTCACAGGGGAATACCAGGACGGGTTCCCTAATCAAGCGCTTAGGGAACGGTTGGTGATTTGCGCTATATAAATTCCTGTACATTTACATTTACATTTATATATTTCCATCACTTATGGAGCTTCTTAATTTCTCACTAGAGGCAGGTTTGGTACCTGAGCAATGGAAGCATGCAGTAATTAGGCCACTATTGAAAAAACCTCAGCTAGATCCAGAAATCCTTGCCAATCTACGACCCATCTCATTACCACCTTTTCTAGGAAAAATACTAGAGAAACATGTCAATCGGACATTAGCAAACTTTCTGGAAAATAACATTCTTCATCCAACCCAGATAGGCTTCTGTACCGACTATTGCACGAAAGCAGCAATTCTGGTGGTCACAGAGGAGCTCAAAGCGATACTGGATAACGGAGGTTCAGCCGCCATTCTACTACTGGATTTAAGTACGGCATTCAACACAGTGGATCACAAGATCCTAAGAGATAGACTTTTCGAGGTGGGAATTTAGGGCATAGCATTAGATTGACTCACCTCATATATGGAAAACAGATCCTACCAAGTCATAGAAAAAGACTGCCTCTCTGACAGCTTTCCAAAAATGTGTGGCGTCCCTCAGGGATAGTGCCTCAGCCCCACGTTGTTCAATATATATGTGCGCCAGCTTGCCACCTTAGTGCAGGACTTTAACCTGTCAGCGGTCTCCTATGTGGATGACACCCAGCTGGTTGACGTTTTTCGTTGCAAGTGGAATTGAGGTCTTCTATACACCTAACCGCCTTAACCACTTCTGCCCAGAGTGCTGAAGAAGATCGATGGCAACCGGGTCCGAGTCAATCTTGTAGCTTCGGACTGGGCACAAAGAGTCTGGTAACCTGAGCTCTTGAAAATGGCCATTTTCAAGAGGATTTAAACGTAATCCTTGCCTCAACTGGGAGCCAATGAGGCTGTTTGACGGGTTCTCTTGCAGAGACATAACTAGGAACATTTAGAAGAAGCCTTGCTGCCACTTTTTGCACAGTCTAAAGTCTCTTTATTACGTATTTGGGTGCGCCCACATAAAGTGAATTGCCATAATCCAGACGGGAAACTATAAGGGATTAAATGACAGTTTCCTTAGATGCTTTGGGATCAATACCAGCCTTCCTTCTAACAAAAAGCCTGCATTTCCCTGTTAATTTTCCTCCGTGATCTGTCAATAGCTGCAGGTCTCTCTGCCCCCCTCCAGCATCGTCTAGGAACGAATTCCGACCAAATGACCTCACACCCCGCCCACTGCCCCCGAATTTCCAGCAAATCCCTCTTCATCTGTTTCACCAGTGCCAGTCCCTTACACTGCACCAGGTCATTCTCTCCCAAGAGGATGACTACCACATCCGGACAGACCCCCCCCGCACCACATTGTTTAAAACCGGCACCAACTCGTGCCAACGCATGCCCCCTTTTCCCCTCCAATGACAACAAAACAACTGGTCATCTAACTCCAAATTTAAGTTCCTGTGCTTCTCACATTCGCCCCTCTCTGCTCTCTTAACAAAGGAATGGCCCACCACGTAAATGCTCATCGCCGCCGCCGTGGGCCCCGCCACCGCACCTGCAAAGATACATGTGTAAGTACTGGGCCAAACATGTCAACCTCACTCCACCGCTACCCCCGCATCCTGACGTACGTCCTATAACAGTCTGATTTCCAGTGACCCAATCGTTTGATCTCTTCTTTCCCCCAACCCTTTCGCTCCGCCTCCGTCGCCGCACCAATGCGAGAAGAATGCGTCCCGAATTTCTTCGGGTCCTCACTCATGGACCGCAGGGCATATCTCAGGACCCACAGCAGCTGCGCTGCCGTCACCCGACCAGCCTCTCCCCGACCAAAAGCCTCCCCATCGTCCTGTGCCCGGCCCTCCGCCAGTCGCCTCCCCCACTCCTCTGGACACACCGCCTCTGACCCCCCAGGACCCAGCACCACCCAAGTACCTTCTCCTCGCTGATCAGTCTTCGACCGTCGCAAACGCATCGCCACCTCGCGACCCCGCAAATCTACCTCCCCCCAACGCACTCCTGGCCGTCCCCGCATTCCCACCAACTCCGACACCCGGAACGCTCCAAAAAACATCCACAACATCAGTGTGGAAAACAAAACCGTCTCCTCCTGATCCCTGCACACCTCCGGTAAGCGGCGCACCAAACCTTCCAGCTTCCCTTCCATAATGGGACGTCGCTGCCGCACCCTCGCCCCCTTCTCCCTCTCCCAACCCTCCAAAAGACGCCCCCCCCCCAGCTCTCCCGCCGAAGGCGCGTAACCCCACCAGAGCTTCCCCATTAACACCAACCCGCCAACTTTCCCGCAATCGTCACCCTCGCCAGCCCCTTGTCCATCAACCTGAGCATGTACCGCACCACCTGCTCCTCCCGACGCCACTGGCCACGCTGCCTTACCGCTCCACCACGCAGAAACTCCAGCCACGCCTGCTCATAAGCCTTCCACGTGGACGCCGCCAGAGACGCCTTCACCAACTGAACGACCCGCGCTCTCCTACCAACCAAAGCTCCTCCGGCACCCGCGTCTTGACTGCGGCCACCTCCGTGGCTAGACCATGGAACCTCTGCCACTGTGAACGAGACAAAGCATCCGCAATGTCATTGTCCACCCCAGGTACATGCTGAGCTTGCAACAGAATGTCATGCTCCAGGCACTTCAACACAAAATTGCGCATCAACTTCAGCACCTGGGGCTCCCTTGCGGACTGCCGATTCACCACCTGCACCACCGACATATTATCCACCCTGAACAAGACCCGCTTGTGCTCCAAGTCCTGTGCCCACACAGTCACTGCCACCACCAACAGAAACAGCTCCAGGAATGCAATACTCCGTCCCCCCGCCTGCCAATGAGCCGGCCACTGCTCCGCGCACCATCTCCCCGCCCAGTAGAGACCGAAACCGCCGACTCCCACCGCATCCGACGACATCGTGACGTCCCACTCCCAGTCCTCCGGCGGCGCCATGGGAACTCCATTAAACTACCCCAAAAAAGCCAACCACATGCTCAAGTCCTCTCTCGAACCCGCCGATAGGAGTACATGATGATGTGACAACGTCAGACCGGACAACGCCAGCCCCAGCCAACGGCAAAACGTCCGCCCCGCCCGCACAACCCGGCACACAAAATTCAGATGCCCCAGCAACACCTGCACCTCCCGCACCATCACTTTCCGCCTGGCCAACATGTCTCTCACCAAATCCATCATCACTGCCCGCTTTTCCCCCGGTAGGCGTGCTTCCATGGCGACTGAGTCGAGCTCTGTACCGAGAAAGGACAGCATCATGCTGGGACCCTGAGTCTTCTACGGCACCTAGGGGACCCCCAAGTAACCCGTCAAGTCCGTAAAACTGTCCAGCTGCTGCTGGCAGTCCGTCGAACCGGGCCGACCCACCAGGAAGAAATCATCCAGGTAGTGCGTCACCGTCTCAGAGCCTGTGCGCCAGGAAAAAACCCACTGCAAGAAGGAGCTGAACCTCTCAAACAATGCACATGACACGGAGCACCCCATGGGGAGCGCTCTATCCATGAAAATGAGGCCGTCAAACTGGATCCCCAGCAATTGGTGATCTGCCGGATGCACCGGCAACAACTGAAACACCGATTTGACATCGCAATTTGCCATGAGTGCACCATTTCCGGCCGCCGTCACCAACCTCATCACCACGTCCACCGACGAGTACGACACCGACGCCAATTCTGCAGCGATGTAGTCATTCACCGACGTGCCCTTCGGCCATGACAGATGCTGGATCAGTCGAAACTGACCCTGCTCCTTTTTCGGAACCACTCCAATGGGGGAAATGATCAAGCCCGGCAAGGGAGGCTCCTGAAAGGGGCCCGCCATCCTCCCTTCCCTCACCTCCTTAAAAGGCTTCTCCTGGACGATACCTCTGTGCGTGTTCACAGACTTCAGGTTCTCCGCCCACCGAGCGATCCTCGGACCCTCGTACCCCAACCGGAAACCCTCCCTGAAACCCCGACTCAGCACGGCTGCATCCTCCGCCCGTGGATAAGCCGCCAAGAGAGTTTCGAGCCTGTCCAGCCTAACCGGTGTACAAGCCTTTTCCCATGGCACCGCCCCTGGCGCCCCCTCTCCCTCCAGCGGGAGCTGGCGCCGACTGCTGCCCCTGTGCAGGCCCTCCACCGAGCCCCCAGCAGCGCACCACGGGGTGTCTCCTCCCGCATTTGGAGCATTCATGCCGGAAACGGCACACTTGCCGGAGACAGGACCCCCTATTGAAGTCCCAGCAGGCCCCGACGCTATTTGTACTTCCGGTCTCACCCGCCCCCCCACGGGTGGGGCGGGCTGCAAAGGGGTGCGACGCCAGCGGAAGCCCACTGGCCGTGTAGATGGTGCGTCCGAACTTTGCCCCACTCATCGTCTGCTGGTACAAGTCCGCATCCAGCTCTCCCCACTGGGCCTCCGGGTCCGAAGCCATGCGCGCCCGGAACTCCTTGTCGTAATGCGACCACGCATAACCTCTGTATGTCACGTGTGCCCGCCGCACCACATCCATATACTTGAATAACGCGACGACCTGTCAGGATACTTTTCGCAGTAGACACTAGCGTAAATCAGGTAGGCAGCCGACCAATTCTCAATGGTCACTGGTACCTTAGGGCGTCTAGCTAGCTCCTGTTCCTCCTCCTTCGAACCCTCCTTGGCCATCAACTCCCTGTGAAGCAACTTCAAAATCTCCACATACTCCCCCTTCCAGATCTTCTCCTTGGTCGCCAGTGACAAGTGCACCCCCAGAGGTTTCGCCACCCCCATATACGGCATCTTCTTGACCGGCACATCACAACTCTCCTTCGCCCTGACGCCCGACGCCACCGCTCCTCCGGTCTTCGCCGCATCCCCCGACCCTGCGTTTGCCGACGCCGCGTCTCCTGCCGCCCCCTCTGTCCCTGTACCCACCCTCGCATCCCTCACATACCTGCCCTTCACCAGTCTCACCAACTCCCCACCTTCCGCATCCGTACCCACAGACACCTGGCCTCTCCAAAGGCACACCCGAATCGCCCCCCCGGCATCCCCACCTCCAGTCACCCGGCCTCCATGAGCCCCGCCCAAGCCACTCCCCATCCGTGCTCCGGTCTTACCTGGCGTTAAGGCTGGCGTCCGCACCGGATCCTGCCGCCTAACCAGTTCCGCTGGTGGGGCCGTCACTCGCGGCACCGTCTGCCGGGGGCGTACCTGCAAAATACTTCCAACAGCATTACTCGTGTCCCCCTCCCCTCCCTAATCTCCCCTTCCTCTTTCGACTCCAACTCTCTGTTCACCCTGCTCAAGCCTGCCTTGTCCCTGCACACCTGCATCAGCGCCCCCAAGTCTACGCTCTCCCTTCTCCCACTCTCAGTTTGGTAATCCGAGTAGCCTGACACATGTTCACTCCATCCCCGTCCCCCGGCGGCCATCTCGACCCATTGGGAGGGGGGCGGTGGAGACATATGGCCCTGCCATCCTCTGTCTTCACGTGCATGGTCCCTCGTTGGAGCGCGACCGCCCGTACAAGGCAGAGCCAGCCCATCCTCTCGCCGGGTTGGCGCTGCATGATGCTCACCCGAGCCCCCTGCCAACTGCTCCTGCCAAGAAAAAAGCGGGGAAGTCCAGCATGCCGATGTCAACTCACCTCCTACGTCCCCCCAACTTCCTGGCGCGCCTCTCCCCATGCCGCTGAATGTCCTCCCCGTCGCACCGGATGACCGCCCCACCCCCCGTCCCCACCCCACGCCCCACACCCCCCAGTCCCCTCCCGCACTCACCCCCAAACCCCCACATGCCCCACATCCCCGCTACCCACCCCCGCTGCCCCTGCCACCCCCTTGCCCCCCGTACCCCACTCCCCGCACCCCCCTTCTCCCCGTCTTCTCCCGCTCTGCTCTCGACCCCCGTGGCCACGCCTCGACCCTCCCCGGCCCCCCCACCGTCCCCCCCTCCCCCATCCACCCTCACCCCCCGCAGCGACGCCAGCCTGCTAGGCCCCACCATGTCCCCTTCCCCCTCTGAGGATGACCCCCAGTCCAGCTCACTCCTCCCCCCCTCCCCTGTCCCCTCCTCCTCCACCGACTCCTCTATCAGCAACAGTGACCCGCCCCCCCTCCCTCTGGCCCCCCAGCCCCACCCCCCACCTTCTCCCAGGACTGGCCCCCCTCCCCCCACCCCCCACTCCCCCCACCTTGCAAACCTGGCACCCCCCCATCACCCCCTTCCCCCCTAAGCCCGCCACCTTCCTGCAACCCAGGCTCCTGCCCCCCTGCCAGAACCTCCAACGGGCACTCCTCTTCTTGCCCTTAGCACCCCTCCCACCTCCCCCCCCACTGGCCGCTCCTCGCACCCCCCACGCCCCCTTTCCGCTCCCCGCCCGCCTCCACACTGCAGTCCGCCCCCGGCCCCTTCCACAAACGTCAACGGCGCCTTCCGCGCCCCTCCTCTCTTCCTCGCCGGCCCCCTCCCACATCGTGATGCCCCAGCCGCCTGCCGGCCGCCCCCGCGCGTCACAGCATCACACCGCCTCCCCGCCCCTCTCCCTCCTCCCTCTGCACCTGCGATCTCGGCGGCTCACATGCCGCCACCGCCGCCGCGGTGCCATCAGCAGCGCGCCGCGGTGGCCTTGCCCGTATGTCGTCTCTCAGGAGGTCCATCCTGCCCGCGTCACCCAGGAGGCGCAGGGCCTCCCGCACTCGAGGGTTTGACAGCGCTGCCTCAGCCATGCCAGGTAAACGCCGCTCCCGCCGCCTCGCAAACCGCCGCCGTGTAGCCGCCTCTAACTTCCCGCCTCAACCTACCACCGGGCACCCTTAAAACCCTGCCGCTAACATCAAGCCTGTGACCCTACCCTGCCCACAAGCAATTCAACCACTAACCAAACTGCCACAAAAACTTCCCTGCCTGCAACTCGACTGCTGGGTCACTGTCCCTAAAATGGTGGACAGTGACCCAACATGGCCGGTAATATACAAACCAGCCCAAAGGGAGCCCAAACCTACCACCAGCCCAAACTAGCCCAACTAGCCCAAATCCCCCCCCAAGAAGCCCAAACCAGCCCAAAGACTGCTTCCCTGCCTATCTCGTCCCCCTCCCCATCCTCCCGGGGCCCCAAAATTCCCGGGGTGGGGGGAGTAAGCCTCCCTCCGGTCGGCCGCCCCCTACAAAGCCCCATTCTCCAACATTTCCTAACTGTTTGACTATAATTGCTGGCCCTACGCAGTGCGCGCAGTTGTTGCTTTTTGCCCTGTTCGGGATTTTCTTTGAGTTCTTGGGGGTATTTTACATGTATTTTTGTCTGTTACCTTTCATTGAAGGGCACAACTTCATAAGTGTCAATTACTTCAAGACCTGTGTTATATTTCATTGTATGCTGTATACTGTACTGCTGTACGTTTGAACCTACCTTTTCGGATTTTTTGTTTTTGGCCACTGCCTCCCCTACAGTTGTTTCACCTGGTGTAAGAATGGCAGCTGCTAACATGTCGCAACCTCCACCCTTCCTTAACGAGGGTGGGAGAACCTTTGCTGGCGTGGATGCAATGGCTTGGATTATTAGAGTCTTACTTAATTGCTATTGGTAGGGAGAAATGTTCTCCTTTACGTAAACTACACACCCTACTGCACAACTTAGGCATCGAGGGCCGTAAGGTTTATGATGATATTTCTGTTACTGCAGATGGGAAAAGTGATAGTGATGATGATGAGAATATGTACCTGGTGGCTGTCAACAAATTAGAAAAACACTTCAGCAAGAAAATAAATGTGGTGTTAGAGAGGCATGAGTTCTTTTCAAGGACACAAGAGAAAAGTGAAAAAGTTAAACCATTCATTGTTGCTTTAAAGGGCCTAGCGAACACATGTGAGTTTGAGTCTCTTCAGGAGTCCCTAATTAGGGATCAGTTGGTTAGGTGCACTAACAATCCCCTGGGAGCCTTCCAATTCCTACGAATGCCATCTGGGTTGGCCTCCGCTGCTGCCGCCTTCCAGAGGATCATGCAACATGTTCTAAAAGACCTTCCCAGAACCCTTTGCTTCCAGGATGACATACTCATATACGGGAAGGATCTGGAGGAATACAATTCCACTCCCCGAATGGTGTTATCCAAATGGGGAAAAGCTGGTCTCACTCACAAAAAGGAAAAATGTGGCATTGGAGTGGGATCCGTTGAGTACCTTGGGCACACGATTTCTCAGGATGGTATCAGACCCAAAGTAGACCTGATAGAGGCTATTCGTGACACTGCTGCCCCCACTGGCGTTCAAGATCTCAAGTCATTCTTGGGTCTATCCGAATATTACTCCTATTTTGTCAAAAACTATGTTTCCATATTTGAACCCCTGCGGTGTTTGCTCAAATCCAGAATTCCCTTTGTATGGTCTGACAACTGTCAAGATGCCTTTGAAACTGTAAAAGAATGTATCATATCTGACCCATCCCTGGGAAGGTTCGACCCCACCAAACCCACAATCCTTTGCACAGATGCGAGCAACAAAGGCCTGGGAGCTAGCCTCACCCAAGTTGTTGAAGGTAAAGAACAGATTGTCGCATTTGCCGCATGTGCCCTGAAGGGTGCAGAATGTAACTACACAGTAGTGGAAAGGGAGGCACTTGCCTGCTATTGGGCAATCAAACATTTCCAGTTGTTTCTGTGGAGTATTCCATTTACTGTAAAGACTGACAACAAACCCCTTATGTTTGCATTTACAATAAAAGGTTCAACTAGCACCACCCCCAGGATTGCCAGATGGATCTTAGGGCTTGAAGGGTACAATTTCAGTGTTAAGTATGTGCCAGGTTTCCCAAAAATTGTTGCCGATTTCTTATCCCGTTCTCTACCAGTGGGCGAATGCAAAACTGTTTCGGATGAATGTGATGATGTCATACTCCAACTTACATGTTTGAACAAGGAGGAATGTGTCACAGAGTTCATCAGAAACGGTTGGCCTGCTACAAACCTGTGTAAATACTGGGACATAAGACAAGAATTGAATGTACAAGAAGGCATTGTTTGCGGTGGGGAGAAAGGGGTTTCACCTGAGAATCTAATAGAGAAAATAGTTAAACTGGCTCACATGGGTCATTTGAGGCGTAGCTTCACCAAGAACAACATTCGCTTGGACTACTGGTGGCCAGGCATGGATTCTATGACTGAGAATGTTGTGAAAAACTGTTTAGATTGTAGACGCATTGACAAGATTTATCAAACCAGCAAACCTCCTCTGTCTCCAGTGGAGATTCCGGACAGGCCTTGACATTATAGGTCCTCTCAACCTGAAAAGTTTAAAAGAACGCTTCATTTTAGTATTAGTGGACCTCCACACTCGTTGGGTTGTGTGTACATGTGTACATCATATTGACACTAAAGTTCTCACACAATTCTTGAAAAGTGTTTTTTGTGATAAGGGCATACCTGACACCCTGGTTACAGACAATGGGGTGCAATTCACCTCTGAAAATATGACAGAGTTTCTGTCATACAGGGGCATCAACCATCACAAGACAGCTTTGTATTGTCCCCGTGCAAATGGGCTTGTAGAGCAGATCAACCGTGTGGCCAAAGAATGCCTTTAGAGGGCAGAAGTTATGGGGACGATAGAGAAGAACACCATGAGATGTGAAAAATCAGTGTGTATGGGTTATTGGGTGGCAAGAGAATTTTTAAGGTTTAGAGTGGGTGTGGGTTTTTGGGAGGCAGGGGAAATTTTATAGTTTAGGGTGGGTATGGGTTTTTTGGTGATAAGAAATTTTTAGGGTGGGGGTGTGGCTTGGACGCCGATCGGGATGGCGGCGTGAGCTCGCAGCTCCGCGCGGAATCCCGCTAATTCTCCTGATTTCAGCACCCTGGGCGACCCGTGGTCGACGCTCCTGCCCTACGAAGTGTAGGGGGTCCACTGGGCGTTGATGGAAAGTGGTCGGGGGACTGCCGGCCCCGTGGAGACCCAGTTGGGCGACGGCTGAGGTGTCGCCGAGAGTGAGAAGAAAATGGCGGCGGAGCGGCCGGGCAACTCCGGACGTCGACATTGAGCTGCCTTGGTGCCCACTGGTAGTAGGATCTGAAGCTGAGAAATCGAGGTGGTAGGGACTGCGGCGACAGTCCTGCAGATCGGGGGACGGAGGACCCGACCCCGCTCGGGCTTCGAGGACACTTGCCGGCCGCTACCCTTCCCTTTCCCCGTCCCCTCCGAGCTCACGGGGGTCGGGTCCGACGGGGCTCACCCGCTTGGCCCTTGGAACTACAGGCACCGGCGGTGGCATTTGATCCTGTTCAATATTGGGAGGGTTGCCCCGGCTCACGAGTGCCGGGACCGGACGGGCTTTCTGGCCTGTGACGCAGTACCCTAAGATGGCGGCCAAGGGAGGACCGGTGGCCGGAGAGCGCGGACAGGGGGACCTAGCGGCGCCGTCCCAGATGGGCGAGACCCCCCCGAAGGAGTTGGACCAGGAGCAGCGACTGAATCGACGCCTGGATGCCATACTAGATGCAATTACCTCGACCAAGGAGGCGTTGCAGCAGGACATTGCGCAAGTAGCCACGGGGCTGGGGCTCTTGCGAGCGGATCATGCGAAGCTGGCGGACAAGGTCAAGGATCATGATCAGATGCTATTGGACCTGAAACCGTCGGTAGTGACCGCGGAGCATAAAATCATGGACATCCTGGCCCGGCTGGACTCGCTGGAACGGCGTGCGGAGGATGCCGAAGGCCGCAATAGGAGGAACAACGTGCGGGTCGTAGGCCTGCCGGAACGAATTGAGGGGGAGGATGCGGTGGCCTACATGGAGGACTGGTTTCGAACTGTGGTGGCGCCGGAGGGGCTTACTCCTTTCTTTACGTTGGAACAAGCCCACAGGGTGCCTGCTCGCCCGCCGGGGCTTGGCCGCCCCCCCTGACCGATGGTGGTGCGGCTCCTCCATTATAAGGACCGGGACCTCCTCATTCAGAAGGCGCGGATGTCGGGCCCGTTTGAGGTGGAGAACAGTAGGGTTACAATCTTCCCGGACTACACCCAGGCGGTCCAGAAAAGCAGAGCATCGTTCCTGGCGGTGAAGAAGGAGCTGCGAGAAGAGGGCATTCAATACTCCCTGCTCTTCCCGGCCAAGCTGCGGGTTATCCTGGATGAGACTACGCACTTCTTTCAGACCCCGGACGAGGCATGGCAGTGGCTGGAGTCGTATAGAGCGGGGACGGATCGGTCCCACAAAAGTAGGCGAGATCGGTCTACACAGCCCCAGATCAGAAAATCGCAACGCATCCGGTCCCGTAATAGGCCCCAACGGGAGAAACGGGAGGCCCAAATGGCTGCGGAAAAGAGAGATGCGCTTGCAGCGACGGCGGCCATCACAGGGTCGCAGCAGGACAGTGAACTGGTGGAGATGGACTCCGGCGGAGAAGGCAGCAGGACAGG